>NW_027491661.1:0-600000 GCF_021521415.1 Bidens hawaiensis | reverse complement strand
TCTTTTTTTTTAGTTTTGTTTATAAAGTTAACTATTTTTTTCCTTTGTTGTTTTTGCTGAAAGTAAAACCCATATAATTTAGCATTGTCTTTATTTAATGTAATATGTAGCTTTATTTATTATTTTTGTATTTATTTAGTTATGACTTTATTTTGTTTATATTAATTTATAATTCTATTTTATTTATATTTATTTATAAATAAATAAATTAACCTCTTTGCAATTAGGGTGAGGATTTGTTTCAAACACATAACAACCTGGAACATCTTGCCATGATGGAGAGAGTTTTAGGGCCGCTTCCTCAACATATGATTATGAGAACCGATTAAGGTATTCTGAAACTTTTATATATTATATCTAGATGTGGCATTGTCGACCTGTTTACTCATAAACGGGTCAACCTGGGTTATCTATTATATCTAGATGTGGCATTTTCTTTTTACATAAATGATCCTTTATGTTTAGATGTTATCACACTTTTCATCCTTTGATGTCACTAATCTCTGCATATTTGTAGTGCTTATTATTATTATTAGGCTATGAGACTACTGTCAATGAGAATCGGATTTGGATGGATATTCGGACGAACATTCGGATTGGGGGTGGGGATAATGAGTACGATTGCCGGCACGTTTGGATTTGGAATTGGAGTCTCGATTGGGATGGTGATGGGATATTATTTCTTCATCTACTTCCAGTCTACTCGTGTTGAGGTAATCATAATCATTGTTGTTGTTATTATTATTATTATTATTATTATTATCATCGTTGTTGTTGTTGTTATCGTTGTTGAGCTATACGTCGCCTTGTCAGGAGTTACAAGCAGGTTTGGGCTCAAGATTCTGATTCTTGATAAACAAGGTAATCTGACAAATATAACCACAAACGTAGTGTGCAAGGAAATTTTTCTTATTTGTAGACTACTTGCGTAATGTTTGTTTTGTAATTCCTGTAATTTTAATGAAAGTTGTAATTGTATTAATAATATATGATAATTGTGTTATTGATTATATTTTGTTTAATGTTTAAATATTGTTATTTTCATTAATTTCCCGTGTAATACACGGGTCTCAAACTAGTAGTGTATAAAGAAAATATAATGTTTACTAAAACATGTAAATAATCTACCTGGCGTTGACTATCTAAACATCATTTTGTAAAATAAAATAATACTTCCATATATGTCAGAGTACATGTGAGGCATTAAATTATATCACTACAGCAATGAGATACAGAAGCTGATTATTCGCATATCAAATTTTATATTAAAATATCAACATATCATCATTTAAAAATTAAAACTAACAAAAAGACATGAAACACGAATTTATTTCGCCTCTCGGTTTTATATTTGCATGTATGATTTTTCTGTTATATTTCTTCCATACACATAAAACTATGTGAAAGTTTAATGTGACATTTATTTTCCGTCTGCGGATCCAGAACTACATTTTATTCGTGTTTCATTGATTCAACTTTTAATTAATTCCATAGATATTGTTCAAGAACGAAATAGCTAATCAATGATATCGGTAACAAGTAACAACTTGTGCTACATAGGCTTGTGTACATTGGTCTATTCTGCCGACATATCTTGATCACCACTCACATTAGTAAGTGATCCACACATTATGTATCAACCACGAGCAATGATTGATCTTGCAATTCACAACATCGAAGGCCTTGTTCAAGTTATCCGACTTTCATGTTTGGATCATACCTCTCTTTATAAGAATGTAAACGAGTTTGTTTTGTTGAAACTTTAGTATTGGTATGCTACACGCATACACAAAGAAAAAGTTGATGCACGAAATAAGTTCACATGTTTCATGGTTTCGTTTCAATGTATAGTGCACCGAAGAGATGTTTGACAATGCTACACAAATATGATGCGCAACATATATTTCATGGTTCTTGTCAATTTTAATAGATATTATTATGCTGATATCTAATATAAACTGAGTTGTATAGTTATAGTTATAAAAGTGTAATATTTTTTTAAGGATTTAGTTCTACACGTTTATTTTGATCAAGAAGTCTTTCTTGAAAATGAAATTAGGAAAAGTTGAGTGTTTGGTCAGCATACGTTACATAACAGAAGCCAATGCGTTTCCAGCCAAAAAAATAAAGGGGGTTACCAAATTGACACTAAATTATTAAATAATTACATTTTATATCTGAGGGCATGAATAATAAATATCTAAAATAAAAGTCAGGAATATTTTCATATCTAACATATTATATTACAGAATGTTATAGGTGTCATTTCATATCTCCCTGTGTTCACCTTTAAACTGAACAGATTAGACTGTGAACAAGCTTAGCTAAGCTAAGCTTGGGCTCATCTCGGCTCAGACTAAATTAAACAAGTCAACTCTGTTCGACTCCCTTATCCTAATAAACTGAATTATTAACTGAGTAAACCTTTGGCTTGTAAAAGCTCGAGTCAGCTCGTTTCATATTTTTAAATATTTTATCACACACGCCTACGTACACACACATATATTAACAAAAAAAGTACGCAGGGCAATACCAATTATAGAAAACTATTAGAATGATAAGATGAGTGCAAACCTTTCCGTTACACCGGTAGATAGAGATACTTCCAAAGAGACCACAATTCTCAACCTTTTCATGAACAAAACAAAATTGCTAAATTGATAAACTACAAAATTTATAATTTATATATATATTAAAACGTCATAATTTTTATTTATTAAAATTTGTGTTTTAATTTAAACAAGTGAACCAACGAACGAGCTTGCCTTGGGTTAGGCTCAACTCGTCTAAAAACGAGTCAGGTAATCTACAAACGATCCACTTTCAAGCAAGTTATATCAACGAGGTTTAAGTCGTGAGCTTTTCGAACAGCCCTAACTGAGTAAAACTAAAGTTAGACAACCAAAAATGCACTTTATGAGATTCTCAAGGTACTAGTTTTGTAGATCTGTCAAGAATCTTTCAATATCCCATTACCATCCATCCTCTTCACTCCATCCACTAAAAGCACATCTCTTCCACAACGTTGGTTGATTGATATTTATATAAATATATAAATATCAATATATATTAAATAAACCCATCTCTCAAAAACCCATTTCTTTTTGCTGCGTATAACATTCCCTACCATTTGACCTTTGTGTTCTTCATCTCTGCAACCAAATCACAACTATTTGACTTTTATCAAATCAACAAATTCAACTCAAGTTTCATCCCAAGATTGTTAATTTATCAAGGTATGTTTATCTTTTGTTACTCTTAATCGGGTCGGGTCTAATAATCCGACAATTTGAACACAAATTGTTCTTGAAATTGATTTTTTCAAGAAACCCAAATCAGCTTTGAATAATTAAGCAGTTTTGACTACATGGGCCTTCAAAAAATCGGATCTTTTTGGGGTTTTATGTCGATATTATCAAAACCCACTTGTCAAAATTGATGATTTCAACATACCCAACTCGATTTGAAGCTAAAAGAACAATCTTTATTAAATGGGGTTAAGAAATTTAAGATCTTTTTAGTAATTTGAGGTCATTTGTGTCAGATCTTGTGTGTAAAGTTGAAAGCTTTTAGGGTTTTGTTTATTTGGGTGTTTGAGATTGAATCAGATTTGAAAAGGGTATAAAAATTTGGCATTTGATTGGTTTTTTATAATTAGGAGGTGAAGAAAAGATCAAGATCAGATCCAGAGGGTAAAAGGGGTAATTATGAATTTTACTGGAACCCAACAAAAATGCAAGGCTTGTGGGAAGACAGTTTATCCAGTTGAGCTTTTGTCTGCTGATGGAATTGATTATCACAAATCTTGCTTCAAATGTAGTCATTGCAAAGGCACCCTTAAGGTATGATATGATGTTATATATAATTTCACTTATTATATAGAAGGTATTAAGGTTAGTTTTTTATTAAGTACATGATAATTAGTTTCTGAATTGATGGATCTAACATCATTCTAGTTTAAATTTCTTGCAATGTGGCTGTTCATATGTTATTTGATATGCATGGATCATGAAATGGACAAAACTGTATATTATTATTATTATTTTTATTTTTATTTTTATTTTTTCAAGAATGAATGGCTGATCATTATAGTTGACTTTTCATTGCAAGCAATCTTTGTTCTAGACTTCTTGTGGAGATGTCAAAAGCCACTATAATATTTCAAGATTTTACAATTTTATACAAATTATTGAGTGCAAAATGCTCATCAAATTGTTGCTTAAAATTACTGATTTTTGCAAAGTGGTGTATTTTTGTAAGAATTATGGTTTGAAGAGTCAACTCTGATAGTTTTCTATGGTGCAAAATGCAAATCAAGTAAATAACATTACAAATTCATAGTTTTTTACGTGTTTGAGATGCGAAATGTCCATATTAAACCTCAACTCAATCAGCAAAAGGGTAATTTAAATTAACTTGCAGCTGAGCAATTACTCATCAATGGAAGGAGTGCTCTACTGCAAGCCTCACTTTGAGCAACTCTTCAAGGAGAGTGGCAACTTCAACAAGAACTTCACGTCACGTATACTTTTAATTTTTTCAAAATTTTCTATTTTCTTGGGGGGGGGGTTGTCATTTTTAGGTTGAATCTTTTAACAAGTTTGTCGTTTTTTACAGCTGCGAAGGCTGCTGATAAGTTATCTCCAATGCTGGTAAATATTCGCCTTTTTTTAACCGAACGGTATTGGATATTTTAGAAGAGTTTTTGAAGTCTGTTTTATGTGTTTAGACAAAGTCGCCTAGCAAAGCTGCTGGCATGTTTTCTGGAACCCAAGAAAAATGTGCTACTTGTGGCAAAACAGCTTATCCTCTGGAGAAGGTACATTACTGATCTTACATAACATATTCATATGATTTAAATGGGTTGTCCAAAAAGCTCGTGGCTCGCTCAAAATTGACTCGTTGGTAAACGAGCCGAACCAAGCTTGCTTGCTTTGTAAATGAGCTGAGCCCGAGCCAAAGCAAGCTCGGCTCGTTGCCTTGTTTAAACCAAAACCTGAGTTATATACATAGGGGAGGGTTTTGTGCAAAAGACATTTTTTGGCAAGAACATGAAGAACAAAATAAATCATTCATTTTTTTAATTGTAAAAATATTTAGATTACAAGAAAATGATTGAAAATGCAATGTTTATTCATCTATTCTAGCAATTTAAAATGTATATAAACAAAATCCAGTAATTTATTACACAAGTGTAAATCATGTGTAGGAATGTGAAAATCATGTGTAGGTGTGTACATTTACATATTTAACAATAAAAAAAGTGTATGAATAAATTTGTTTAATGCATTTTTTTTATGTGCATATAGATATTTGTGTGTAAGATATAAAGGTTTTAAAAAATATTGTATGAACCATTGATGGTAAAAGTTAACAATTTGGGTTTGTACCTTTTGTTCTCGAAATAATTTAGTCTTATGTAACGAACCTAAACATTTATAATAAACGGGGTGGCTTGATGGGCCATGAACTGATCTCGAGCCTAAACATTTCAGCACATTAAGATAAATGAGCCAAGCTTGAGCCCACCCTGGCTCAGCCCAGCTCGACTTGGCTCGTTTACAATCTTAGCTCATATAAACTAGAATTAGAAAATGGGTGGGTTGAATATCGGGTCAAACTTAAACGGTAATCATTGGACCTAATAGTATGTGGAATTGAATTCAGGTGACAGTGGAGAACCAAGCATACCACAAGTCATGTTTCAAGTGCTCCCATGGCGGGTGTTCTTTATCTCCATCAAACTATGCAGCTTTGGAGGGAATCTTGTACTGCAAGCATCACTTCTCGCAGCTCTTCAAGGAGAAGGGCAGCTACAATCATCTCATCAAGTCTGCATCCATCAAACGCACTGCAGCAGCAGCCGCCACAACAGCAACACCAGAAACCGCCTCTATTCCAGAATAATTACCTCGTTCAGAGCAAAGTTTTTGGCTTGTTGTTTGGTTTTGCTTGTGTTTGTTTTTAATGTTTGTTGTTCCCATACCAGGGAAAGGATTAAGCTTTGAAACCTACCAACTTTCTTTTGTGTGATTGGTTCACTGGGTGCCTGCCATATTAATTAAAAACTTATTTCTGTTTTTCTTGAACGATTTTCTTGAATTTGAGTCAAAAGTTGACTTTTTTTTTGTGATTAATTCTACAACTCTTTACTGATAGAATAAATTTCCAAACTACAAAACGTTACAAAAATGAACTGTATATGAAATCTGAACATGATAGTAACGGGTTATTTGGCACTACGCTTTTTAACTTCACTGTAAAGAATAACACCTATAACGGTGAACGTGTAACCAGCCATCCCCATCACAGAAACTGGATTTTTAAATATTAATATCGACACGACAACTGCTACTGCCCCTTTTGCGTTTCCTAGAACCTGAAGCAATCCACCAATTATTACTCAAAGCTTTTGGTATGAAAAATTAAGTGTTATGTTAAACGTACCCCCTTTTGTTTTTACTGAATGCACCTCGCCCTTACTAACAAACCAAACATTCAGAGAGACTGTTCAAGCGTGAGCCATGAAGTTTTTTATTCAATAAACAAACGAACATGAAGAAGTTTACGAACAAACATGAACAGATGCCTTGTTCTTTCATTTATGTTCAGGGATGTTCATTTATATATTCATTTAAATTCAGGCCCGTTATAAAATTAAAATATCACTCATTACACTTTGGTCAAGTTTTATTAATCTTTTAGACCCATGAGATTGATTTTCAGTTTACCTCTAATTGGTGTCGCTTAGTTACGTTCGCTCATCTATTTTAGCCATGTTCGTTCGTTTACGCTCTTGAACTGTTCGTTCAGTCATGTTCAGCTGGTATTCTTTTGGTTTGTTCACAAGCCTACTTTTGCAGAGAGAGGGGGGGGGGGGGGGGTGAGTTCAGCTTATAGGAGGTACGCTTAGCCTCACCCAAAACTAATACAAAACAATGTGGTACCTGAAGTGTAAGTGCACTAGTATGTTTTGTGACCAAAAAGTTAGTTAAATTCACAAAATAAGCAAGTGAAGAGTTCAAAATCAACAGCCAAACAATCCCAAAATCCTGTCTAGCGAGCGCGATTGTTATGCCAACAACATTTTGTTCCATGTACGTTGTTGCGGGCAGTAGAAGAATAACCGCAAAGGGAGCCATGTACAGAAGGAGATTCATGGAGTTCAACTTCTCCCTTCAAATCAATGAACACTTGCTCATTAGTAACTAACAAGCAACAACCTTAACCTTAATGAAAAAAAATTTATGGTACTAAATTGTTTCATGAAAAGTTGTTTACCCTTCAGAGGAAAGTAGTATTCCTTGTACCACTGTTTTAAGGGCTCTAGCGGCAGTAGCACCAACACACATTATGAATCCGAAAAGATGAAAACTTGGCTCACCCTAATTAGTACAAGTTGGTTAGATTCAAGAAACTAATATAAGATTTATGGGAGTATTTGCAGGATTCTTTAAAGGGTATTACAGATCGTGTTCACGGGTTGACACGAACATGATCGGTTTAATCTAATTCTTCTATGTTTTTGCATATTAATACTTTAAAGTTACTAGTTTGCAACCAAGAATAAAAATGTATATAACACAATCAATTACATTTCAGGTGTATCTTATATCAAGTTTTCTTCCAAGTTTTAAACTTTGGCATAAACCACATGAACCTGAACACGACACGTGCCTTTTCGGTTGACACGGGCACAACCCGAACCTGGAATTTGTTTTTTTGCATATTAATGCTTTAAAACTCTGAATTTCCAAATAGTTTAAGATACCATAAAAATACATTTTAAAAAATAAATTGTGGGGCTGACATGAATGCAACCCGTTTACCTAAACATGTTCACGATTCGACTCGAAACTGATCTGAACAGGTTTAAACTAAACCCAAACGTGTGAAATTCATGTTAAGTTCATGTCATAGACTCGTATCAGAAACTGACACCCCTGCCTAAAATGGCAACAATATGCAATAATAAAACAACATAACTAAAAATAACAGAAAAGAAAGCATACCCCGCTGGCAATAACAACACCGGCAACAACCGGAACAAGGGTGACATAAGTAAGCCAACTCTCCATTTTAAACGTCATAGCATACGCAAAAACTGCAGTAAAAAACGGCGTTGTAGCCCCAACCGCTTGATTAAACGACACAGGCAAATACCTTAGCGACACATTCCCACTCACAACCGACACACAAAAGATCAAACTCAAAGCCGAAATCTTAACCAGCTGAACACGCGAGCGAATGGTTTGCACAGGCACCATCTTCATCCATGCAATGGCAATGTAGCTCAACAAAGCGCACGAGGACATGTGACACATTGTGAGGAAAATGGGGTACTTGAATCCGTAATTGGTTAACAAGTATTTGTTGAGCAATAAGACGCCAATGTTGGATGAGTACCATGCAGATACGAGGCCGAATGTGAAAAGTTTGTTGGCTGAAGGGGTTTTGATGGCTGACATGACGATGAAATTGGTTAAGGTTGTTATGAAGGTTGTGAGAGGACATTGGGGAAGAGAGAGACAAGGTGATATGAGAAGAATTGTGAGAATGAGATTCAGAGAGATGTAGAGAGTGGTGGCTCGTGTTTTGTGGGTGATTAATGATGATTTTGTTGATACAATACAAGGATGTGAATAAGGAAAGGTAATTAAGTTTGTTTTATTTAGAACTAGTCTTATGAAAATTGTTAAAGTGTTTGATTGCAATAAGTTGTAAACTTCTTTAAATTTATGTTGTAAGAATACAATTATTTGTATTTCATCCTTGATAGGGGTGTGTCTCGGTTAAAACTGAGCCGACGAAAATCGAACCATAAATTTTTAGAAATTCAAAACCGAAGATTGGACCCAAATGGGGCGAGTCGGTCTCGGGTCTATCGTGTTGGGTTGGAACTGAATATGGCCAGCTTGGGTTAAAATGTGTCTTATTTTGGTTTTTACCAAGACCAGACCAACCCCGAATTCACCTGCAAATTTAAGAGCAAGAAACAAACTTGAACTTGGTTCCGTAATACATGATTTGAATCGAGTAGTGCTTGACCGTGGGTTATATTTTTAAAAGAACTAGCATGATGCCCGCGCGATGCAGCGGTGTACACGCAAACGCAGCCGGTGTTAGTACGTTTATAACCTCGCAACGTAACCTGACGGTGGTATGCATTTAACGTGGCATCGGGTGTGTAACCGGTGCCAGTAAGCACGCCACATAACGGTTATACGCGAGCAATCCGATATGTAAAAACAATGTCATCCGCGTAAATGTTGTTTTAGCGCACGCAACCGGTGGCGACAATCAAGAAGCAAAGATGAAACGTATAGTAGTTTCAAATAAACTACTTTATAACCCAATCCATTTTGACGAACATGTTCCAACTCGAAAACGTTTTAACCCGGAGTCTGTTTTGACATGACTCATTTCGATCTAAACCCATCCCGACATGAACTAAATTAACCCTTTTTTTGTATTAACTTGTTCCAACCCTAACTTGCTTCGACATCATTAGCCAAACCCGCCCGACCTATTGCCGGTAATAACTGGTAATCACGTAACATGCTAGTTTTTTTAAAGTTTAATAAACTATAGCAATACTATACTCAAATTAAAGATAATAAAATACTCGTTTTTATGGTGTATTTTTTTAGAAAAAATATTAACATGTGAAAAAGTATGGCCATTAAAAAGTCGTTGGGGTGGTGGTTTAGAATGAAGGGAAAATACGTAACTATTTAATAAATTAACAAAATTTAATTGAAGTTAAAGGACCATAATTGTAAATTATTTTTAATTGTGTAAAGACTATATTATTCCTACATGCATTATTACTTATATAATATGCAACAAGGACCATAAGTGATACCTCTTAAAATTTAAAAGGTTCCTCACTCCTATATTATATATAGTATAGATATAGATAATATTGTATGAAGTAATAAAATCTTGTTAAAAGCTTTTTAAATAAAAGTCTTTAAACATTAAGTAAAAATAAATATATTGTTGCATCATGCAAGTAGATAAATTTACCACACATGGTAGTTTTAATAATGAGTTGTCATTAATATAGCTCACATTTCACATGTTGTAACATGAAATTTGGATGAAACTAAACAAATAATAAAGAAGAGCACAAGAAAACTCAAAGATCCATTAACATTCAATGTAAAAAGCAAAAATGTTCCATAACAAATGGTCAACACAACTACTACAAGAACAGATAAATTACCAGCAGCAACAATCTCCATATTCTTCTTCAATATAACTGTCCACACAGATAGGTTTAAACAGTCAGCAAAAGTTTAACTGAACAATTAAAATGACAAAAAAATAAATTCTAAAAGAATAAATAAAGTAAATCCTCAGCTACAAACATCATTTTACAATGACATGGAAAAATATAAGATAACATATATAAGATCACCATCCGACTCCAAAACAGAAACAATATAACTTCATTTATGTAACTATGATCACAATACCGATAAAATGTTCAAGAAAATCATAAGTTGAACAACGAAAGCATATCTAAATATCTTCAAAACTACAAATCATGTTACAAAAACAGAATGAAACTCAAAAATTTCAATCCAGACCCACCCTGCAGATTCATATACTCCTAAGGGGGTGTTTGCGATTGCTTATTTTCACCAGCTTATATAAACTTTTTGAAAAGTAATAAGGTATTTGGGATTGCTTATATTGTGAGAGGAAAAGTTCCATAAGTTACGCTTGTGTAACTTAACTTAATGAAAAGTTATAAGGAGGCAAAATAAGGAATCCCAAACACCCCCTAAATCAAAAGCAGTTTCTTATATGGTCTATGTAGTCAGTCTCCGTGGTATCTCGGTTATTGGTCCTCATGTGAAATATCGGCCAGAATATCGGTACCGATAATATCACTGAGATTGACTGATATTTGACCGATATTGCCCCTATTTCACCGATATTCCGGAAATCTGTGTTTTAAGTCTTAATTTTCAACTTTTAGTGTTTAATGTTGGTATTTTGAGTCTTAATCAGTTCCTAATTGTTACAATTGTTAGTGTTGCAAAAGGTTAATTTGTTAATAGTAGGAGAATATACTGAATTGTTAGTGTTAAAGTGCTATATATATATATATATAAACTCTACATGATATTAAAATTACCGATATCTCAAACATCAGTCCCTGACCGATATCATATATCTTTTCACATTAACTGCTTAGTATATGGTCAGTTATAAGCCACTAATTACTACAAAAAGCTGTTTGATCAATATTTTCAAATGAAATATTATGCATTTAACTGTATAAATGAGATCAACAGTACACATAAAATATCAAGTTAGCAGTCCTAAAAAATGCAGCTAATATCATTACAAACACAAAAAAAACAAAGGCAGCATAAGCACAATTAAATAAACAGATAAAGATAATACCTTAAATGTTGCTTGGGTACATGAAGACTCTAACCCTAGACCCCTGCAAAACACAAAACCAATACCATCACAAAACAAAACCTTACCCAAAATTGATTAAACGTGTGAGTTGAGTATATATAGAATAATATACCATGGATTTAGGTGGAAGATTGGACTTGAACTTAGCTCTGACAATACCAGTGTTACCATGAGGCCTGGTGACTTTCCCCCAAATGCACCGGTAATGCGAGCCGTTCTTCTTCACTTTGGCCTTGTAGACGTAGGCCATGCGTTTCCCTTGGTACCATGCCACCTCCTCCTTGGTGTTGACTCCTTCGATCTGAACCAACGATGTGTTTGGATACTGGTTTGACTTCGACCTCTTGTACCCCAGAATGGTTCCTCTCGTGTACACTCTGAAATTCAAAAGTCAGTTGGATAAAGGTTTGATGTGATTTGGGGATTGTAATAATAATAATAATAATAATAATAATAATTATTATTATTATTATTATTATTATTATTATTATTATTATATACCTGACGCGTTCTCCTTGACGGCCATTCACCATTTTGCTTTGCTTGGTAACGGACCGCCGGCGCTGATGAAGATGAAGAAATGATAAAACCCTAGACCGTTTTGGTTTATAGCTGTGGATTGTTTTGGGTCAAATGTTAGTTAGGGCTTGTGTTGGGCTTCAAGTGGACTTTTTCATAATTGGTTAGCCCAACTGTCTAATCCTACATTGTTGCTAGTATGTCCTACACGTTGGCAAATCGGATATTTTCAGGAACCGGAACTGGTATAATCAGGTATTTGACCAGGTTTTGGCTGGGTTAGGTCCAGGTTTATGAGCACGTGTAAAAGAACACGTGTAACGCTGACTAGATTACGTTGTTAAAAACACACGCCAACTAGTAACTTTTGTTGAATGACTAGATCATATCAAATGAAGATTTTGAAAAAGAGTTATAAAAAATTAGGAACAACTAGATCGTGTAGTCGGCATGTTCACGATCTAGTCGCCCCTAATTTTCGATAACGCTTTTTTAAAATCTTCATTTGATAAATATGATATAGTCGTCCAACAAACCTTACTAGTCGGCTCGGGTTTTTAACAATGTGATCTAGTCGACGCTTTCATAATCTAGTCGGGCCAACATAGACATGAATGCAGTCGTCGGGCCGACTGTCTTGTTGGCGCTTAGATTGTCTTCACGAAGCAGTCGCCGCATCAGCTTTACGGACACGTGTTCGTTTTTCATTGGCTCTGAAACTAGTCGTCTTGGATTATTAAAAAGTTGTCCCGCCTATTTCATAATGGATGTTGCGGGAATTCTTTGTAAAAGATGGACAAATTTGAAAAAACATTTTTTAAAATGGTTATAGAATTTTCCTTTTAAAAAATGGTTTTATAGAATTATCCCTTTAAAAATTGGTTATTGTTGGAATTTTCCCTTATAAATAAGACTTGTAGCTAGGGGTGAACAAATGTGGTTCGGAAATGCCAGAATCGAACCGGTGCCTCAGAACCGCTAACGTGTGTTACCTTGTGGTTCTCGATTCTCAGAATTTGTATTAAACGGTTCTAGTTCGGTTCCGGGTAAACCGACGGTTCTAGACGTAGAACCGAAGAACCAGAATATTAAAAACATTTTAATTAAATTCACCAATCCCCATTTTTGTAGGTTAACTTATTAACCGGCATCCATTCAATCATTCTTTATTTCAAATCTTCATTCTTTGGGTTCAATACCTAACAGCCAAGATCAATTATGATTTAAACTTTCAAGGTAATTTAATATAAAATGATAGGGCCTTCCTTTAATCTATCGCTCTTAATGATTTACTTAACTTCAACAATTAGGTTTTAATAAAAAATATAACGGTTGTTCATGCTGTAGTCTAAATTAATTTTACCGTGAAAGAAAGACATACAATTATATAAACTTGTTTTACAATTTGCAAAGCTTGCACAACTTTATCGGTTCTAAAACCGATTACTATAATAGGTATCGGTTCCGGTTCTATTTCATTTTCAATTCCGGTTCGGTTCGGTTGCACAGCCCTACCTGTAGCCCTATTCCTTGGTTTTTTGACGATTCGTTTCTTTTTTAATAGCAGATCAATCTCCAATTCGACTGCTGCTGATCTTTCAATTCTCTATACGGTACGAGGTTAGTTATTGTTTCCTGCTACGAATATCCGTCTATTTACAAGTCTAAACAATCAATTTAGGGTTTAATTGGATCACGAGTAAGCAATTTGATTGTAGTAACATACTCACGGAACCAATTGTTCTAGTCACCTAACTTTCTTTAATTTTACTGATGCGATTACTTTACATTAGTAGGTACATGGATCTAGCATTTGCTATATGTATATCTATATGTTTATAATCATTTTGTAGATAAAAGCTTATGTATCTTTGTTTCTAACACTATCTAAATTTCCGTTAATGGAGAATGATCTGAAACTGCTAAAATACTGGCAGCAGTCAGTGCAGTCGGGCAGTGGGGTGCCTACTAGTGATTAGTAGGATCAATCGGATTGATTTTGACCTAAATTTGATCGATTTTGAATGATCTGGGCCGATTTGGACAGACAACCGATTATATGAAATTGAATCGGTTACTCACCGATTTTCGATTAACCGCCGATTAATACTGCTTTTTTTTTACACTGATTGGCAGCACAGTTCTGATTGTTTTGTCATTTGAGTTTATAATCGCTATCTGCAAGTGAGGAGACAGATAATAATTATAATAAAACACTTGGTATTTGTTGATGTCCAGTGACAGTAATCTTATTGACATTTGTTGCCGTAGAAGTATCATTGCATACCTAATCACAGGATGCCTTTGGAGCTTTTTTTTAAATATCTAACCTCTAAACTTTATCATTCACCTGTTTGATGGTGATTAGCTGAGTTTTTTTGGTTCTTGAGACAGAAATGTAGTAAAATAGTTTAAAATAGATCGTATAGTTTAGTTCATTATTTGAAGTGTGTGTTTGTTAATTGTAAGTTTGTAACGATGCTGAATCTGTACATAGTTAGTGAAGATTGAAGCCTCTATTGTGACAATCTAATAATACAATTGAAAACTTAGTTTTATAAGTTTTTTTTTCTTTTTTTTTTTTCAATATTAAGTTGACTAATGCATAATACAGAATATGGGTCTTTGGACACTACTGGAAGGGTGTCTACTAATTGCAAATGCATTTGCAATATTGAATGAAGATCGTTTTCTTGCACCTAGAGGATGGAGCTTCCAAGAGTACTCGGGTGTGAAGCGAAACTCCATCAAGGGACAGATCATTGGTCTCATTTATGCAACTCAATATTTGAGAGTTCTCTTGATTATTTTCAACTCCCTCAGCATTGTTGTAAAGCTGGTTTCTGGATGATTGATTACTCAAAGTAAGTCTATTGTTTTTTATTAACCAATGCAAACTCAAGGTTAGTCTATTTTTATTCATGATATTATGTCTGTGTTGCTCATCAGATCAAGAAGTTTTTGGAAGGACAGGGTTGCTGGTTGCAAAAGGAAAAAAGAGAGAAAATTTATGTTATGTAGTAGTTACGCATTTAGCTTCTTTAACATGTTTTGAATATTGGATTAGGTCGCTTTGTGGTTTGTTACTTTGTTGCAACTTGTGTAGTTTCGTTAAGTGTTGTATTTCTGTTGCTTGTATTCTAAACAAAATTGGGTTGAAAAAGGCACTTCATTTGTTACCTTGTATTGTATCGTGACGAAGTAAAGAAATTGGCAGCTTCAAGGCTTCAATATGTTTTGTTCTAAAATTGAAAACACCTGTCCATTAGAATGAATATGACCTGTAAATATAAAACCATCTAAATAACCTTCTTTTAATAGTTCTTTGTCAAGAGGATAAGGACTTATTTGGTTTTTTTGAATGATGGCGCTAATAACTTCTCGTATATGTTTCGAGCGTATTATATCCTTAGTAGCAAGCAAGCTCAAACGGTACACAATGAAAGGATCAAGTAGTAGTATAATTTGAGTGATAAAATGTCAATAAAAATAGTTGATACGCCACTTGATGATCTCCCTTTGACTTGGTGGATATTTATGTAAATTTTCTAAATCATAATTAATCATTTGAACTCCAATTTCATTTTCTTTAGTGTGAGGATCAATGTTGGAAAAGTTACTTCTCGGCAACAAATTAAGCCACAAAGAAGCTCTCATGTCTGGCACAAGCTGTCATTAATTCGATCTTATTAGCTAACATGATATTGACAAGATTTCATGTCTTGATAATTGTTAGCAGGTTCTCACTGGTTAAAGAAAGCTAAATTTTATGTCTTGAAGTACATCAATTTACTATATCAGCTAAGTTGTTGATGAAAATTTGAAGGACATCAATTTACTATATGAAGAAACACTAACCGGACCCCGGGCAGATTACTGGTAACCTGGGGGTTAGATAGATGTTTCCCACGAGGGGTTAGACCCAGGGAAGATGGTTCTTCTGATAACCTGCAAAACAGACACCGTGAGCTCGTCACTGAGAAGGGGGGGGGTTCCTCCTTGTGACCACCCTCCGGCGTGAGAATCAGACTAGATTGCTCTTTAAATATAAATGTATATTAAGAGATTGCTAGAGCAGATATCAGGTATAATATGATGATAATATGTTAAGATAAGATGATCATACCATTTGTGGTATTTATAGCCGAAGGTAGGTTTCCAAGGAGGTGTGGCCGGCTGCAACAGTGTTCCTGTTCCACCAACAGTGGCCTACGCACGTGCCCTGCTGGTAGTTGGTGGGTAGGCAGCGGCTGATAGTGACCAGGCCTGCTGTGTACTATTCCTTTTCCACCAACTGCCGGCTATGCACGTGGTATGGCAGTAGTTGGTGAGTAGGCAGCGGCTAATAGTGACATACAGTACAGGAGCATGCTGCTCGCCATACTGTTGTCAATAAGCTGTCGTATCTTTAGTCAGATCTTTTTCCCATACCTCGTCAGGTACAGTACAGATCTTCCCGTATCGTACGGACTGGCTTATTTGGGCGGGAGTATTCCCCTCCCGCCCTTGTGCGGGATTGTTCCCGGCTTTGCTCATTCCTTCAGGTGACACTGAACGATTGAGAGCTAAGTGCCTTGTGCGTGTAGCCTTGCTGCGCGGGTGGCCTTCCCTGATGGCTTGTATCCGAAGCTGCGGGAACAGGCGGAGTCCTTCACCATCGGGAGGCATTTCCTGCGGGAACAGCTTGCGTACTGCGCGTAAGGACGTCACGTCTCCGAGCATGGTTGGTCCTGCGGAACCAGTTGGTCTTTGCGCAGACGTCCCTGTTTAAGGTGAGTCTTGCGGGTCCAACTGGGCTCTGCTGGGACCTACCTCTTCAAGTCCCCCCAGTCCAATGTTCTTCTCATGAGTGTTTAATAAAGTGAGGTGAACTTTTGGACTTAAGCAAAGGGTTTTTGAAAAGGGTTTTTTAAGGTTTTCCATGGGGATTCTTCCCGCGGAAGTCCTTGTCACTTGCAGAAATTCCCGAGTTTCCTGCTTGATCTTTGGGTATGATGCGGGTAGGCTGTAACCTCCTCGCAAGTCAGGAGCGTTGAGTCCCACTTGTGTGGATTCTCCGTGAGGTTTTGGTAGTTTTGAACATAGTGATCAATTATGTTAAAACCACCAATTCCATCCTGGAGCTTCAAACAACGTAGTTCTCGACGTTCCCGCTATGCGGGGATGTTATTTCCGTTTTCGCAAGCATTGCCCAGAAGATCCTTCTTGGTTTCAATTCCCAGCGGAGCGCTAGGTACGTGAAGGGTTTTGCCTTAACACTGTACCCGCGCTCGTCTTACGGTTACTTTACTTCCAAGGTATTCCTGGCGTCAATTCCCTGCGGGTGCTAGGTATGTGAAGGGTTTTGCCTTTACACTGTACCCGCACCCGTCTTATAGTTACTTGGTTGCCGAGGTATACTTGGCTTCAATTCCCTGCGGGTGCTAGGTATGTGAAGGGTTTTGCCTTAACACTGTACCCGCATCCGTCTTACGGTTACTTGTTTGCCAAGGTTTTCTTGGCTTCAATTCCCTGCGGGTGCTAGGTATGTGAAGGGTTTTGCCTTAACACTGTACCCGCATCCGTCTTACGGTTACTTGTTTGCCAAGGTTTTCTTGGCTTCAATTCCCTGCGGGTGCTAGGTATGTGAAGGGTTTTGCCTTAACACTGTACCCGCATCCGTCTTACGGTTACTTGTTTGCCAAGGTTTTCTTGGCTTCAATTCCCTGCGGGTGCTAGGTATGTGAAGGGTTTTGCCTTAACACTGTACCCGCATCCGTCTTACGGTTACTTGGTTGCCAAGGTAAGGGGTATTTTCCCGCTTACTTTTTGATCTTTTTGAATTTTGAATTTTGAAATTCGAAGAGTTGGTGGAAAGATAAGAACAGTCCAAACCTCTGAAACGTCGTGCGACGGTTTCTTCTGACTCTGTCAGGACGTGCAGGAAGTTATGGTGACGTGACAGTACATGGTCATTCCAGACGCTTTTTCAGGCGCGTGGGCGCGATTTTTCGGGCGCGTGGCCGCGAAATTAATGGTATGCGTCCTGTCAACAGCTGTTGCCAGCTTGCTTTTTGCCACGTGTCATAGTTTCATTGCACCTTCGTTTTCTCTCTCTTCCGCATTAATTTCATCGCATTAATTGCGATTAGTATATAAAGGGGGAGAGGGTTCTTTGTAATCCACACTTTCACTCTTCTCTTCATCTTCTAAGCGACTTCCGGCGAATACTCAACCTTTTCAGGCAAGCATTCTCCCGAAATCGTTTTCTTCTTCTTTTACAAGATGTCTCGTGATCTCGAATCTACAGCTGATGACAAGAGTACTGCTGGCGAGTGCCAGTGTGCTCTGCCTGGCGATCTGTATCGGTACGTCGTCAGGAAGTTCATGCTCGAGTCTCTCGAGCCTGAGTTTCCTGAACCCCATCAGACGGTGTACGATTCCCCCAGAGGCAAGATCGGGGTTTATGCTGCATTCTTTGTTTATGGGAATCTTAGGTTCCCATTGACAAAGTTTGTTTACCGTGTCCTTGAGAGGCACGGTGTTCATTTGACCGAGTTGCATCCCATGGCGATCGCCAAGATTCGCCACTTCGAGTGGGTGTGCCGGATTTTGGGCATTGAGCCCTATGTTGACCGCCTGATGACCTTCTACACTTGGAGGTGCATCCAGGGGTGGTACACGTTGATAACCCGGATCAAGGGTTTGAAGATTTGCGCAACCGAGCGCAGTCTTCGTTCGTGGAAGAGGGAGTTCTTCTACCTCTCCGCTCGCGCCATCCCCCTTGCCATGAAATTTAAGAACGGGCAAGTACTTCCCAGCCTTCACGCCTCCAACTACGAGGAGGCGGAATGGTTTTCGAAGATATCCCGAGTCCAATCTCCGGTTTACCGGTTTGCGGAGTCCGGGATGGTGATGCTGGGGATGAGCCGGGTGTGGAAGGCTGCGGATGCGCATAAGATCCCAATCGTCCTCGAATACGGTTCGAACTCTGTTCCTTACGGTATGCTTTGTTTCTTTTTGTTGATTTAGAATCTCTTCTAACTTTTTTCCTGTTTATTTCAGAGGGGAACGACTTGCAGTCGCTCCTGAACCCGCGGGAGGCTGACGGTCCCGCTCGGATGGGTACTCACGCTCTAGACGAGAACGAGTTGCCCATCCTAGAACAAACGGCGGATCGGTTCGTGGAGGTCTATCCGCTAGGCCATGAGATCCTTAGCGCCCGTCGGCCAGGTAAGGCGCTATTCGACCCTCGACCCCTCAATGTTGAAACCTCTGCTGGAATTCCTCTAATCGTATGTTCTGATGAGGAATCCGCAGATGGTCCTCCGTTGGTGCGGAAGAAGAAGGCTGCCGGCGGGAAGGTGAAGGAGAAGGTGGCCTCCACTGCCGATCCAGCGCCTCGGTCTGACTCGGATACCGAGAGCGAAGAGGTGGCGGGGAATCCCGGTGGTGATAAGATCACCATTCCGGAGGCTGTGACAACTGTCACCGAAGAGCCCAAGATGACAACGGTGACCGGCGTGAAGAGGCCGGCTCCATCGGGTTCATCCCCGCCCGTCCGTACTTTCAGGCTCAAGAAAACCCGTAAGTGCAAATTTCCTTTGTCTTTAGCTTCATAGTTTAATATCGTTAACACTTATCTTCTTTACGCAGGCGTGGATGTTGACGCATTCCAGGGTGGAGTGCAGAGTACCTCTCCGCCAATGACGGTAGGCTTGGTCAGCCTACCTGAGGCGTCGACCCAGGCGCCTGCGCCTGCTTCCGCTGGTTCAGTTGCTCACTCCTTTGAGCCGACTGTTCCAGCTGTGATGACGTCACCGCCGGCTGTGAGTGCTATTTTTACAGCATCCTTCACCGAGCCGGCGGTTACTATTGCGGCGGATTCCGCGGCGGCGACCGCGGCGGCTGCTACCATGCCCCCGTCATCGGCAACAACGGCCGATCCATCAGGTACGCATGGGGCTTCTCGCCAATCTCTGCCACCTTCCCATCTGCCTGACCTCTTGGATGGATTTCCCTTGGGTTCAGGTGATGGGTTCGACGGCTATCGGCCTGTTATTGACCCTATAGGTGCGTAGGGTTCTTTTGGCCCTTTTCATATTTTTTCTTATCTTTTCCTAACTGCTTTATGTTTTTTGCAGTGTCGGATTCCAATGAAGTGTATGTTCCACGATGGAACATTCGCCGAGGAACAACCCTTCGCACCCCTGTGGAGTGCGTGGAGTGGGCTCGTCACGCTGCTCCTAGTGGTGCGTTGGGGGAAGCCATGGCTAGCTACCAGGAGGGTAGGCTAAGCAATGAGCTTCGGGTTCTCCTGGCCCGGATGCAGCCGCGCGTCGAGCTGCTTTGTCGTGAAAACGACAAGTTAAAAGCAGCTCGCGTTAAAGAAGTAGCTCAGGCGCGGGCTGTCCGGGAGGAGAACCAAAAACTTACCGCAGTGGCTGCGGAGAAGGAGAAGGCCTTCAAGGCCCTCGAGGTTGAAGTTCAGGCCCGGCTCGAGGCCCGTTCCAAGGCTGCCCAAGCTGTTAATGAACAGCTTCGGCTGGCTAAGGAAACTGCAAGGAACGCAACCGAGAGGGCCACAAAGGCTGAAGCTGTTGCTGAGCCTCTACGCGTGGAGAATGAGGAGCTTAAAGCCAAATTAGAGGCTCTCCAGCAGGCTCATGATGCCTTGGCGATGGAAGACGCCAAAAAGCTCCAAGAAATCCTGCACCAGAGGGGGGTGCTTGACCATGCTGAGCGTAAGCTAAAGGGCGTCGAAGAGGCTGCGGCTAAAGAAGTGTTGCTTGCCAACCTCAACAAGAGTGAAGCCGATCGCGCCCGTAACGAAGCTCAAGCTGCCCTCCAAGAAGCCCTGGTTGCCAAGGAATGGCTTCTTCGAGAAGCGTTGTCTCAGGTAAGCTTTTCTTGTCTTTACGCTTTTCTTTGTAAATAGAAAAGGTTTTTGACACTTGTATATTTTCTTTTGTAGGTTGTGCATCGAGTCTTTGCTGAGACGTCGTATGACGATGCTATGAGCGCAGCCCTCAACGCTTCTCACGAGGATGGGGAAAATGTCGGCTTCCTGCTTGGTCTAGG
Organism: Bidens hawaiensis; assembly: GCF_021521415.1. Taxonomy (NCBI): domain Eukaryota; kingdom Viridiplantae; phylum Streptophyta; class Magnoliopsida; order Asterales; family Asteraceae; genus Bidens; species Bidens hawaiensis. Next base: position 578,979 of record NW_027491661.1, on the reverse strand, counting down.
GTTCGTTGAGAATGGCATCCCGCCTTCCAACTTCCCTTTGTACAATGTTGATACTGAAGCTGTTTACGACCAAGCAGTGAATCAGTACGCCGCCTTCCCGCATCCGGTGGTGGAGAAGGTGAATCAAGTTGCTGCTGCTGATGATGGGTTAGCTATCCTTAAAGCTTTCCTTGAACTGCCACGATCTACTGATGGTGCTGGTCCAAGTGGAAGTGGCCCTGAAGCCTGATCCTGAAGATCCCTTCCCACTGCTAGGATAGATTTAGCTTGTATAGATTTATTTTCTTGTAGGCGGGTAGTTACCCGGCCATTCTTGTAATGAATTATTGTGAAATATAAATCTTTGTGCGGGTAAGACCGCTTCTTTTATTGGATTCCTTGCTTTATAAACGTTATATGACTTGCATACTTTAGTTTAAATTAGCAATTTTCCAAGTGTAGAATAAGTTAACCTTTGAACGTGGTAGATAATAGGTTGAAGTTTTGCTTCCTCTTTCGTGGTTGTGCGGGTAGGACCGTCACTTGCACTTAGTAGGATGGCTAAACTTTACCTACGTCTGACCTGCGTGTAGGTTTTCCTCATCTTTTCTGAGGATAAGTTAACCTTTGAACGTGGTAGATAATAGGTGTGAAGTTTTGCTTCCTCTTTCGTGATTGTGCGGGTAGGACCGTCACTTGCACTTAGTAGGATGGCTAAACTTTACCTATATCTGACCTGCGTGTAGGTTTTCCTCATCTTTTCTGAGGATAAGTTAACCTTTGAACTTGGTAGATAATAGGTGTGAAGTTTTGCTTCCTCTTTCGTGATTGTGCGGGTAGGACCGTCACTTGCACTTAGTAGGATGGCTAAACTTTACCTATATCTAACCTGCGTGTAGGTTTTCCTCATCCTTTTTTGAAATTTCTAAGTGTTTAGGATAAGTTAACCTTTGAACGTGGTAGATAATAGGTTGAAGTTTTGCTTCCTCTTTCGTGATTGTGCGGGTAGGACCGTCACTTGTACTTAGTAGGATGGCTAAACTTTAACCTATATCCGACCTGCGTGTAGGTTTTCCTCATCCTTTTGTTAGAAATTCTGTTTTGAATAACCGTTCGACGCGCGGTTGTTAATAGGTTAGTGTTCAGTATCCTCTCATGATTCATGCGGATAGACCGGCACTTTCATTTAGTGGGATAACTGAACTTTTCCCCTTCAACTGACCTGCGTGAAGGTTTGTCGTTTTTTGGGTTTATGCGGGTTTTGCCGCCTTCCCCATGCAACGACTTTTCACGTAATTATGCGGTGAAAACCGGCATATCCGTGTTGAATAAATTAACCGTTCGACGCGCGGTTGTTAATAGGTTAGTGTTCAGTTTCCTCTTATCATGATTCATGCGGATAGACCGGCACTTTCATTTATTGGGATGACTGAACTTTTCCCCTTCAACTGACCCGCGTGAAGGTTTGCCGTTTTTTGGGTTTATGCGGGTTTTACCGCCTTCCCCATGCAACGACTCTTCACGTAATTATGCGGTGAAAACCGGCATATCCGTGTTGAATAAATTAACCGTTCGACGCGCGGTTGTTAATAGGTTAGTGTTCAGTTTCCTCTTATCATGATTCATGCGGATAGACCGGCACTTTCATTTATTGGGATGACTGAACTTTTCCCCTTCAACTGACCCGCGTGAAGGTTTGCCGTTTTTTGGGTTTATGCGGGTTTTACCGCCTTCCCCATGCAACGACTTTTCACGTAATTATGCGGTGAAAACCGGCATATCCGTGTTGATAGTTCATAAAAATGTAAAATCATCAGCGTCAATATTTTAAGGAGAATCGTTTTCATTAGAAGTGGCTCTTGGCCTTTTCTTTACAAATTTGGAATTGATTTACATGCAAACTGTGTAAATGAGCTCCCTTCCATGTTGTTGGGATGGGAGTGCCATCGAGCCGATACGCACCTGGTTCGGGATCTCGTTCTTTACGCAGCATGTAGTCTCCACATTGAAGCTGGAATTTTATTCGTGTTTTCCCCAGCTGGGGTTCTACACGCATCAGCCTGCTCAGCGTTCATTGCGCCACGAGGTGCGCGAGCGTCCCATCTCTGACAAATGCTTCGACCATGTCCTTTACGTCTATGCATTCTTCGGTGTTGTGGCCTTTTGTCCTGTGAAAGTCACAGTATTTGCTCCGATCAGCATTGTGACGATGTCGGATTATTTGAGGCTTTGGCCATGGGAGCTCCTCAGTGGCGAATATCTCGGTGACGCTTTTGGTGAGCGGCGTCCATCTGGAGTTCTTGTTTGACTGTACGTTATCCCTTCCGCCTAACCGATGCTGCAAGCCGGATGAGGTGTCAAAGTTTACCCTTGACTGCCAAATGCCTAGCTTCCGCTTTTTGTTTAATCGGGCGGTAAGGACGTTGTCTTCTCTTGTTTTCTGGGTGTAGAGGTTTGTGCTCTGTGGGAGATCTCTACCCAGTTGCTTCTCCGTTTCCGCAAAGCGTTTAGCTGCTGTCATGATGGCATCCCATGTGGATGGTATGCCATCTTTACCCGTTAAGGTGCGGATGAGCTCTGGGTCGTTCGCGCCCTGAATAAAAGCAGCGCGAACAAGATCTTCGCTAATGTTACCCAGACTTAGCTTCTTCGAGTTGAAGCGAGTGATGAAGTCTAGCAAAGATTCATCTTTTTCTCGAATGCACTTGAGGATTGTCCATTGCTCCTCGGTATACTTTCTTTGCTGGCTGAAGTGTTGGCTAAACTTCTGTTGGAAGTCTGCCCAGTCGTAGATGTGGTTGACCGGTAGACGATCGAACCACGCTCTAGCAGCCCCGACAAGCGTCATTTGGAACATGTAACACCACGTGGGTTCCGTCCAACTACTGACGGTTGCCCCCGCTATGAATCTGTTTAAATGATCATCTGGGTCGGATATACCATCATATGTGCCTATGCTGGACATTTGTTTGGCACTTTTTGGGGCAATTGCTTCTGCAATGTCCCTTGCAAATTTGGACGTTCCTGCATTTGCAACATTTGGTCTGAATGTTTTGGAGAAGTCACGTGGACTTCCACCTGTGTTTTTTGGTTTGTAGGCTTCTCCAAAATGCCTTCTCGTTTGGGAGTCCGTTTCCTTACGCTTCCCTTTTGCCCTATGGCGAGGGTTCGCGTCGGAGTCGGATTCCTCCGAGTCATTGTCCAAGTAATCTTCGAATTCGTCAGCCTGTTGGACGGAACGCAAGCGTTCGTCCAACTCAGCTTGGAATTCCCTCTGACGTGCCTCCGCCCATGCCTTAACTTTATCGAGTGTTTGGCGGGGGAGTCTTGTTCGTTTCTCTAACTGGGTATCGGTGATTCCCAGTGAGCGATTATTTACTGCACTTGCCCCAGCTTGGGTAACTGGGGTAGTGTTTGTAAAAACTGTGTGGCCGGTATTTCCCCCAGTAGCTGGGGTTGTGGTTACCGGAGTTTCTTTAACCATCTTAGAAGTTTGAAAAAACTGGAGAAAAATGTTCTAGCTTTATGCACGGATGGCGCCAATGAAGAAACACTAACCGGACCCCGGGCAGATTACTGGTAACCTGGGGGTTAGATAGATGTTTCCCACGAGGGGTTAGACCCAGGGAAGATGGTTCTTCTGATAACCTGCAAAACAGACACCGTGAGCTCGTCACTGAGAAGGGGGGGGGGGGTTCCTCCTTGTGACCACCCTCCGGTGTGAGAATCAGACTAGATTGCTCTTTAAATATAAATGTATATTAAGAGATTGCTAGAGCAGATATCAGGTATAATATGATGATAATATGTTAAGATAAGATGATCATACCATTTGTGGTATTTATAGCCGAAGGTAGGTTTCCAAGGAGGTGTGGCCGGCTGCAACAGTGTTCCTGTTCCACCAACAGTGGCCTACGCACGTGCCCTGCTGGTAGTTGGTGGGTAGGCAGCGGCTGATAGTGACCAGGCCTGCTGTGTACTATTCCTTTTCCACCAACTGCCGGCTATGCACGTGGTATGGCAGTAGTTGGTGAGTAGGCAGCGGCTAATAGTGACATACAGTACAGGAGCATGCTGCTCGCCATACTGTTGTCAATAAGCTGTCGTATCTTTAGTCAGATCTTTTTCCCATACCTCGTCAGGTACAGTACAGATCTTCCCGTATCGTACGGACTGGCTTATTTGGGCGGGAGTATTCCCCCTCCCGCCCTTGTGCGGGATTGTTCCCGGCTTTGCTCATTCCTTCAGGTGACACTGAACGATTGAGAGCTAAGTGCCTTGTGCGTGTAGCCTTGCTGCGCGGGTGGCCTTCCCTGATGGCTTGTATCCGAAGCTGCGGGAACAGGCGGAGTCCTTCACCATCGGGAGGCATTTCCTGCGGGAACAGCTTGCGTACTGCGCGTAAGGACGTCACGTCTCTGAGCATGGTTGGTCATGCGGATCCAGTTGGTTTCTGCGCAGACGTCCCTCTTCAAGGTGAGTCTTGCGGGTCCAACTGGGCTCTGCTGGGACCTACCTCTTCACTATATCAGCTTGTGTTTTGATGCAATGTTTACCATCTTGCAGCGTGTATAAGTTTACTAAAACCGATTGATGTGATTGATGTGACAGTGGTGTGTCGTGTCAAAGTTTCAGGGCCCGTATAATAGCACCCTTACTGATCGACTGCATACAAGTTCAAAACATCAAGAAGCATGTCTATTGATTTCGCGATAAACAAACCACCACATCAAAACGAAAACATCGAATCACAAGTTCACGAATTACATAACTAGACACACTACGCTAACCTACCAAACGATCTCTCTACTTCATACCAGTTTCCAAATCATTCACTTTCACCACACCAATCTTCTCATATCTGAAACCAAAAGGACACACATAACCTTCCACTTCACCTTCCGCTTGCACCTTCTGCCTATCAACAAAATACGACCACACATGCGACACAATCCAACCCGCCAATGCTCCACAACCGATAGCCAATATGAATCCCAAATCAACACAACCTTCACTCTCTGAATCCTTGTTTAAACCTTCGCCCTTCGAATGTTCCTTCGGAATAACAGCAGGCATCGAATGCATCCATTTCGGAACCTCCTTAATTCCGAAGCTCCACGAACACACCGACGCAATCTCTTCATGCTCTTCATTATCAGACACCAAACCAAACAAAACCTCTTCACCTTTCAGCATTTCCCCCAAATCTACGCGATACGAAATCAGCGGCTCGACCGGCTTCGGGTGACCAAACTCGGTTACCCTAACATGTACCCGCTTCAAAATCGCAATGTAATCGACCCACGACGTTAATTTCACTCCAGTTTTCAAATCATGAGTCATGATCGAAACATTGCTAACCCTAGAAGACGAAATTGTGCATAAATTGGCATCAAACTCGATATTAACGAGCTGGGTTTCATCAAGTTTTCCAAAAGAAGTGTTTTTAGCTAATTTGGAAGCAAACCCAGATGGGATTATTACCAGTGCGAAGCGATTGCCGATCTTGAAGGTGAAGTTGGAGGAAAACGACGTCGTTGGGGTGAGTTTGAACGGAGTGGTGTGGAATATGATGCCGGAGCTTGACGGGTTTGGGCGGGTGAGTTGAACGGAATCGGAATCTTTGTCTCCGGTGAAGTGGGCGTCGCCGGAGAGTGAATATCCGGCGGGAAATTGGAGTGAGGTTGATGAGGTGGATGTTGTTGATAGAGATAGGATGAGTAGAGTGAGGAGTGAGAGTGGAAATGAAGGCATCATGAAATGAATTGTTAAGAATCTGAGAAGAGTGGTGGTGGTGAAGAAGAAGGTGATTACAGAGGAGTGATAAGGTTATGTTGTACCCTTTGCATTGAGAAGTGTACCTCGATTCATCGTGTGCTTTTTGGAACGTAATTAATTAGGAAAAATTCCTAAAATAGTCCCGTTCCTTTTTGAGAGAAAAGTTTCAAAATAATTATTTTTTTTTAAATCTTTTATAATTTGGACTGTAAAGACGCATTGAGAAAAGATAAAAATAAAGACGAGATTTCGAAAGAAAGTCAAGTAAAAGACGAGATTTGGGGAAATAATGTCGGTAAAGTCCAAATTATTTGTAATCTTGGAGCAAAAGTTCAAATTTTTCAAAAAAAAATTTATTAAAAAAAACCATCTTGAGAGACTGTTTTTTTATGTTTCCTACCTTTCCCGTCCAAATTTTCAAATTCTTGGAAAATTATATTTTTTGCAATTATACCCCTGAACCACCATCACCACCTTGAACCACCACCGTCACCGACGCCGTCGGCCCCACCCCATCACAACCACCGTCACTACCACCCGCCCGCCCAGTCTACCGTCCACAGCCTCGCCGGAGCCTCCGCAGCTGCTGCTCACTCTGCCTATGGTAGACTGGCTAATAATCCTTATAGCAAATTGCATGTATAATTTATGTAGCATGGTGATATACGTACTTATATAAATTTTAATAAAAATAAACTGCAATGTATATTATAAAGCATGGTTATTATTCAGTGATTTTCATTCTTCTCAAGTATCTGTTACTTAATGTCCAAATTTAGTTTTCCATCACTTTACTAATTGGATTAAGTTGCTTGGATTTAGCCTACATGTTTCATTTCTTGTATTAAAAACTGATTGAAACATGCGAGGTGGTAGACTGGGCGGGCGGGTGGTAGTAACGGTGGTTGTGATGGGGTGGGGCTGACGGCGTCGGTGATGGTGGTGGTTCAAGGTGGTGATGGTGGTTCAGGGGTATAATTGTAAAAAATATAAGTTTCCAAGAATTTGAAAATTTGGATGGGAAAGGTAGGAAACATAAAAAAACAGTCTCTCAAGACGGTATTTTTAAGTAAAAAAAATTTTGAAAAATTTGAACTTTTGTTCCAAGATTACAAATAATTTGGACTTTACCGACATTATTTCCCCAAATCTCGTCTTTTACCTGACTTTCTTTATAAATCTCGTCTTTGTTTTTATCTTTTCCCAATGCGTCTTGACAGTCCAAATTATAAAATATTTTGAGGAAAAAATGGCTATTTTGGGACTTCTCTCTCTAAAAGGAGCTATTTTGGGAGTTTTCCCAATTAATTAACATTTTCTACGTCTCGGTAGAGTCGGTAGTTTTGCTTTCAAACAAATGATATCGGGTATCGATATTTTATCAAACTGATATGATATTGATATTTTATCGAGTTTTTGTCTTTGATACTGTTATCATACCATACTGAGTATTTTCAGTATTAGTATTCATATCCATTTTTGACGATTTTCGGTAACAATATTTTTAGTACATGTACCGGCCCATCCCAACTTTCACCCTAGTTTTCATTCACAAAGTGTGTAATCATTTAGTTTGTTGTGTTTTTTATAACGACGACTTTTTGCATCTAGGCCAGACAATGTTATCTTAACCGGATCCACGTTGGCTTCAGAGTTTAGCTTGGGCGTTGACTCGGGAAACCATACTGTCGGCTGCCACTTGACAGTCGTTGTGCCGTTACAAGAGCAAAACTCTCTGGCATAACACATAGTGAGACGAAGCCCGGGATTTGAAGTGACAACCTTGCACAAGGCCTTCCTCAAATATTTCATTTTTCATAATCCACCAAAAGTGACACAAACGGAGATCGAACTTGGATCTCCCGTGAAGAACCCAAGCCTCCTACAACTAGGCCATAATTTATTTTGTTGTTTAGTTTAATAACTTTTAAAATTTACAATATTAAGAATGTAAGAGCATTCCGAACAGCTTCTACATAAATATGTGAGTGCGTTCTTTATATTTTATTGGGTAGTTATGAGTGGATGAAAAAAAAAGGTTAATGTTTATGAGTAAATTTGAAGAAATATTTATTCGTACTGTATAGGTTTTTTAATATTTTTTAAAAATGATTATGAGTGAATTATTATTTAATTAAAAATGATAGAAACATGATAGTTTTTTATATAATTATAAAAATAAAGATAAAGTATCTACCATGAATGCTAATATGTTGCAACCAAGTCATATTTGGATTTTGAAATGTCACGTGATGTGACAAAATGAACATAAGATATATGAATGTGATCAATATGTTTATTTCAAGAACACTTAAGGATTCACATTCTAGGATGTGACGGTACGGTAATTATGGGAAATAATATCAAAAAATCATTAAAGGTACGTAATTGAGAAGAATATTATGAGTTTAATCACATTTTTAGAAAAATATTTGAAATTGCCAAAACATGTGTAACCAATATGCATGTATACCTTGCGATAGACAATTGCTGTCACACCCCGACCAAATGCGGCGGAACATGCCGAGGTGTAACGATTATCCATAAGCATATGACACTAATTAAAGTGACAGTATTTAATAAACTCATTTCATTTCACAACATCGAAAATGTCACATAACAATTATCCATAAAATAACCATAAACAAGATATCACAAAATATGGCAAATTGATATTGTTCATTTTTACTAATATCCTAAGGTCTTTGACGTCGTTTTCTTCACAATCATAAATCAACCAAGATGCAAACCTGCAACATTTCATAAAATAAAGTTTGTCAACACAAAGGTCGGTGAGCAATTCATAAGTTTAATCATATTAGTATATAATAAAGATAGCCACAAAACTTGCATACTAAACGATAAATAAAAGTGTTAATTTGGATAAATAGATATCGCTAAACACATTAGCGACACCTAGCTATAAGGGGATGCCAAATAGTCTAGGATTTTATAGTTATCGTTAATTGCATTACGTTAACGACACCTTGCTATAAGGGGATGCCAAATAGTCTAGGATTTTATAGTTCCACCAACCAAAAGCGATAAACACATAGGCATATAAGCATAAAACACCCAATCGAGCAATTATTTAGGTAAAGTATACAACTACGTTTGTGGTTTAAGATTCAAATACAAAGCATTTTGTTGAATAAGTATGAAATGTTACCCCCAAAATAAAAGATGGAAAATAGGGTATGAAGTACTCACCTTCAAGTGGTAAACTTAAAAGATGATAATTTGGAGATTTGTCGGAACGACGAGTTTAACGCACAATGCCTAAAAAGAAAAGAAGTCTTGAATTTAGAAAGGTTGTCTTGAAGGTCTTTAAACAAAATAAATGTTGAGAAATGTAAATAATTAAAGTTCAAGGTTTAAAATGTGACTATTTAAGAATTTATAATAATAACCCTTTAAAAATGTAAGTTTGCTCGAAATCGGGTTAAAGTATCTAACCTTAATATTTACTCAACCTATGTTAAGTAATAAGGTGGGTAAAATGCAAGAATGCAAATCCCTTTGGAATAAAGATACTAAAACGGGTTTTTTTTATCGAGTGTTCGGGTTGTCGGTTCGGGTCTTGATAATTGGTCAAACCCAAAGTCAACTTTCCAAAATATTGAATGTTATGAGATAACTCAATAAAATTTAATAAGACTTAACCAAGTATGTAGTTCCATTGTTTTAGAACTAACAACGCACGTTAAGCGAGTGTTCGGTTTTGTCGGTCCAAACTTTGTTATGAGATCAAGTTGGATCCAACATTTCCAAGTACTTAAGAAAATATTTAAAAATCAATTTGTAACTATTTTTAAAGAAATATACAAGTCTTGATGGCTAAAAAAAACACACTTGTGTGTCTTAAACGAGCAAGAATCGGTTTGGTTCGGTTTCCATCTCACAACAAGTTCATAGATGGTTTCCACATGTCCAAACACTAAAGAACTTGTATAATAATGTACAAATAAAAAAAATACTAAAAGTTAACAATAAAGTCTTTAAACAAAAGTTCGGTTTTCAGTTCGGATCGTGTTTCGGGTTAAGACCGAGGTAAAATTCTACAAACCCATAACCATAGAATTTGTAAACATAACCAACAAACTAAAGAACTTGTATAATAATGTACAAATAAAAAAATACCAAAAGTTAACAATAAAGTCTTTAAACAAAAGTTCGGTTTTCGGTTCGGATCGTGTTTCGGGTTAAGACCGAGGTAAGATTCTACAAACCCATAACCATAGAATTTGTAAACATGACCAACAAACTAAAATAAGCAAGATTAATATGTATAAACAAGTTATATAGATGTATATATATCAAGGACACGAAGTCCTCCATGAAGCCTTGCCTTATGGGGTCCAAAACCTCACCGACCGGAATCGGAGAAGTAACTACCAAAGATAAAAAAGGGGTGTATATTATATATATGTTGCACAACCATAAACAAGTATTAATAAGACTACATAAACTAATTAAGATGAAAGACCAAAATCCTTCAAGAACACTTAAGAAAATAACCTTGAATCTTTGATGTTTGAGAGAGTTTTTTTTTTTTTTTGGAGTTGTAGCAAGGGAAAATGAAGAGGAAAGGTGGTGTATATATAGGGTAATGTTGGTGGTCAAATATGGGTGTGAGACACGAGAGTTTTCATGCAAAATGGATCAAGACAAAAACAAAAAACAACAAAATAAATAAATAAATAAATAAATAAATAAATAAAAATAAAAATAGGATGTTTTCAAGACTCAACAAGTGTGAAACAATATTGTAACATAAATCCATCATTTTGATTATAACATAAGTTTCGGTTTACAAATCGGGTCGGTTTACATAATAAACAAATGCAAAAACGAATACAAACAAGATCCGAAATTGACGAATGTCACAATTGCCCTTTAAATGGTTTCTTTTTACAAGATTACATAATGTCATTTGTCAAAGGATGCTACATTGCTACCACGTTTTAAGTTACAAAAGGTTTGCCTAGAGAGAATATATGATTTGGCAAGAGGAATGAGTTTATGCCCTATCAGTTTAACAAAAAATCGAAGTTGCTTAAAATTATCTCTCTCATCTTTTATAACATCCCATAGCTATAACATTCACAAATCATAATCCAGTCATCATTCCCTTCTTCATTTCTAAAATATAAAATAAAATTAAAAATAAACACACTACATTAATTATCCATCATTTATATATGGTATAGTAACCTTTTATATAAGCAAAACTATCATTTATTCTCCATCAAATTATTGTGAATGTATACAAACGAAAAAAGTAATAAAATAAGTGTTTATGAGTAAAATTAAGAATGAGATGTGCGAGATTTTAAGAAATAAGAGAGAATTTTTTTTTAAAGAAATGCAACTTTTAATTAAATTATAGAGTTAAAGACAGGGTTGGGTTCAAATTTATAGTTTTCTAAAACTAGGAAGGGTATCAAATTTCTAGCTTGTAGATTTTAGAATTTTTGTTAAGATCATCATGTGTTTTTTTTTCTTCACTTTTTCCTTTAGCATTATATTATATTACTCAGTATTGTGTTATATTTTGCTTGCCATTGTGTTATATTTTATGATATATTGTGTTAGAGTAGAGATAGTAGACTAGATATGAATGCTCTTATTCCCATAAATATATAGATACACAATGAGTCTCAAAATATAGGGAATTACTATAGTTTTGGGAAAATCCGCAAAATAAGCATTTGTGAAAACAAATTTCTAATTTTAGGTATCATTTGTAAAAAGTTTCAGAAATAGGCATCATAAATTAGTCATGACGAGTAATTTGTAGAAACCAATTAGAACTTGTCACGTGTCGTTAAACTAACCGTAACGAGCAGTTCACTAATCATTTACTCGTCACGACGAAATAAGTTTCATGCTTCATAATCAACGTCCACGAGTAATTCATAAGTCATTTAGTCGCGGCGAGTAGATTGTAAGGTTAAACTAGTCGCGACGAGTTAACCACTAATAAACTACTCGTGTAGGTAATGTAAACCGGGTAAACTAGTCGTCACGACTAAAAGACTTATGAAATACTCGTGGGCGTTGATTACGAGACATGAAACTTATTTAGTCGTGACAAGTAAATGATTAGTGAACGTGCTCGTTAAGGTTAGTTTAAGGATACACAACAAGTTTTAATTGGTTCTACAAACTATTCGTCATTACTAATTTATAATACCTATTTCTGGAATTTTTTGCAAATAATACCTAAAACTAGAAATTTGTTTTCATAAATGCTTATTTTGGGAATTTTCCCTATAGTTTTTCATCAAATTTTAGCAATGGTGATGTGGAGTAAGAGCATTTACATTCAAATCATTAAATTTTGTGAGTGCGGTTTTATAATTTAGAGGGTGCTTTAGAGTGTTGTCATGTTATGAGTATGTGAGAAAGAAAATACAGTGATTTTTCTGTATATTTGAAAAGCTACTATTCACCCTTATAATTTTTTAATATTTGTTGAAAGTGGTTGTGAATGAAAGAGAAAGAAAGTGTAATGATAAAGGCATAAAATATTATTATTTAATTGAAAATGAGAGATAAAATTTAGTGTTTTTAGTGTAATTTTAGATTTAGAGATGATGGAGTTGATGAGAATGCCCTAAAAGAACAAATTTTTGTATTTTCTTTAAATCGACGAGGGTGAGTACAAGAAACTTAGACACCATGTTATCTTGTGTAAACCCTAATCACAATCATCAATACATATTTACGCTTTTGTTAACACACACTTGAGAGTTTATCTTGAACCAAATGGAAATTATCTAAATTGAAGCCATTACGATAAACATATCAATAAAAGGAGACCAAATCATGTAATTACAACTCACAATTTAAACACAATGGGGATTAAAACCTCCTACGTATTCCTATAGCTAAAAGATTAGAACAGCTCTTTGCTTTTAATTACTATTATATGTTAGAGTTTTCAAGACTTAATTCTAGGATAGCACTCAAAAAATTAAAGAATCTTAAAGACTTCAATGATTACATTAAGGTCTTGAAAGTTGAAACAAAGATCGGAGTAAAGTATTGTCACACTAATACACGAATGTGATGAATGACGAAATGCATGTTCCTAAGTAAACATCGTGCTCATAGGTTGACAAGTGCATATGACAGTTTTCACCCAAGAAGGTTCATTGCCGAAAGCTACCTATCTTGAAGTAGTATATACTCAAGTTGAAACTTATATATATATATGTGTGTTGTGTATTGCATTGGTGACTTTCTAATTTCCACTTTCATGTGAGAGATCGTAAAAAAAAGATATTTCTTTCCTAAAATGACTATTAAGGGTGAACCTTAACATAATAATATGGAACCTCCATACCTATATTGAAGAAACACTAACCAGACCCCGGGCAGATTACTGGTAACCTGGGGGTTGGATAGCTGTTTCCCACGAGGGGTTAGACCCTTGGAAGATGGTTCTTCTGATAACCTGCAAAACAGACACCGTGAGCTCGTCACTGAGAAGGGGGGGGGGTTCCTCCTTGTGACCACCCTCCGGCGTGAGAATCAGACTAGATTGCTCTTTAAATATAAAAGTATATTAAGAGATTGCTAGAGCAGATATCAGGTATATTATGATAAGATAAGATGTTTTAAGATGATCATACCATTGGGGTATTTATAGCCGAAGGTAGGTTTCCAAGGGGTTTAGCCGGCCCAACACGCTACCAACTGTAACCTATGCACGTGCCCTGCCTGTGAGTGGTGGATAGGTAGCGGCTGACACAGAGCAGGCGTGTCGTGCACTCTTCCTCTTCTGCCAACTACAGGCTAGGCACGTGGTATGGCAGGAGTTGGTGGGTAGGCGGCGGCTATTGGTCACAGTGCTGTGGCGTGCTGTCTGCCATGCTGCTGTCAGTGAGCTGTCGCATTCTTGGTCAGATCTTTTGTCTGTACCTCGTCAGGTATCACACAAAAGATCCTCCATCATACGGACTGGCTCATTTAGGCGGGAGTTTTCCCCCTCCCGCCTTTGCTCATTCCTTCAGGTGACACTGGGGAGAGTTAAGTGCCTTGTGCGTGTAGCCATGCTGCGCGGGTGGCCAGTCCCTAATGGCTTGTATCCGAGGCTGCGGGGACAGGCGGAGTCCTTCACCATTGGGAGGCATTTCCTGCGGGACCAGCTTGCATACTGCGCGTAAGGACGTCATGTCTCCGAGCATGGTTGGTCCTGCGGAACCAGTTGGTCTTTGCGCAGACGTCCCTGTTTAAGGTGAGTCTTGCGGGTCCAACTGGGCTCTGCTGAGACCTACCTCTTCAAGTCCCCCCAGTCCAATGTTCGTCTCATGCATGTTTAATAAAGTGAGGTGAACTTTTGGACTTAAGCAGAGGGTTTTGAAAAGGGTTTTTGTAAGGTTTTCCATGGGGATTCTTCCCGCGGAAGTCCTTGTCACTTGCAGAAATGCCCGAGTTTCCTGCTTGGTCTTTGGGTATGATGCGGGTAGGTCTGTAACCTCCTCGCAAGTCAGGAGCATTGAGTCCCAGTTGTATGGATTTTCCATGAGGTTTTGGTAGTTTTGAACATAGTGATCAATTATGTAAAGACCACCAATTCCATCCTGGAGCTTCAAACAACGTAGTTCTCGATGGTCCCGCTATGCGGGGATGTTATTTCCGTTTCCGCAAGCATTGCCCAGAAGATCCTTCTTGGTTTCAATTCTCAGCGGGTGCTAGGTATGTGAAGGGTTTTGCCTTTACACTGTACCCGCATCCGTCTTACGGTTACTTTACTTCCAAGGTATCCCTGGCGTCAATTCCCTGCGGGTGCTAGGTATGTGAAGGGTTTTGCCATTACACTGTACCCGCACCCGTCTTATAGTTGGTTGCCGAGGAATACTTGGCTTCAATTCCCTGCGGGTGTTAGGTATGTGAAGGGTTTTGCCTTTACACTGTACCCGCATCCGTCTTACGGTTACTTGTTCGCCAAGGTTTATTTGGCTTCAATTCCCTGCGGGTGCTAGGTATGTGAAGGGTTTTGCCTTTACACTGTACCCGCATCCGTCTCACGGTTACTTGTTTGCCAAGGTTTATTTGGCTTCAATTCCCTGCGGGTGCTAGGTATGTGAAGGGTTTTGCCTTTACACTGTACCCGCATCCGTCTTACGGTTACTTGTTTGCCAAGGGGTAAAGGGGTATTTTCCCGCTTACTTTTTAATATTTTCGAATTTTGAATTTTGAAATTCGAAGAGTTGGTGAAAAGATCGGAACAGTCCAAACCTCTGAAACGTCGTGCGACGGTTTCTTCTGGCTGTGTCAGGACGTGCAGGAAGTTATGGTGACGTGACAGAACCTGGTCATTCCAGTCGCTTTTTCAGGCGCGTGGGCTCGATTTTTCGGGCGCGTGGCCGCGAAATTACTGGCACACGTCCTTTCAACAGCTGTTGCCAGCTTGCTTTTTGCCACGTGTCATAGTTTCATTGCACCTTTGATTTCTCTCTCTTTCGTATTAAATTCATCGCATTAATTGCGATTACTATATAAAGGGGGAGAGGGTTATTTGCAATTCACACTGTCCACTTTCATCTCTTCTTCTCAAGTAATTTCCGGCGAATTTTTCTGTTCAGTAAAGCATTACCCTGAAATCTCTTTTCATCTTTCTTCCACCATGTCTTCTCATGACGCTGATGACCAGAAGACTGCTGGCGAATGCCAGTGCTCTCTTCCTGTCGATCTGTACCAGTATATCGTCAGGAAGTTCATGCTCGAGTCTCTCGAGCCTGAGTTTCCTGAACCCCACCATACTGTGTACGATGCCCCTAGTGGCAAGATCGGGGTTTATGCTGCATTCTTTGTCTACGGAAACCTTAGGTTTCCGTTGACAAAGTTTGTGTACCGTGTCCTGGAGAGGCACGGTGTGCACCTGACAGAGGTGCACCCTATGGCCATTGCCAAGGTCCGGCACTTTGAATGGGTGTGCCGGATTCTGGGCATCGAGCCCCATGTGGACCGCCTGATGACCTTCTACACTTGGAGGTGCATCCAGGGGTGGTACAGTCTTACAACCCGGATTAAGGGTTTAAAGATTTGCACCACCGAGCGGAGTCTTCGCTCGTGGAGAAGAGAGTTCTTCTTCATATCCGCTCGAGCCATCCCCATTGCCATGAAGTTCAAGAATGGCCAGACGCTTCCGAACCTTCCCGCCATCAACTACGAGGAGGCGGAATGGTTCGCGAAGATATCCCGGGTCCAGTCCCCGGTTTTCCGTTTTCCGGAGTCGGCGATGGTGATGCTGGGGATGAGCCGGGTGTGGAAGGCGGCGAATGCGGATAAGGTTCCGATCGTCCTCGAATATGGTTCGAACTCTGTCCCTTATGGTATGTCTTGTTTATTTTTGCTGACTTCGATTTTTTCTAACTTTCTTGTTGATTTCAGAGGGTAACGATCTTCAGTCGCTCCTGAATCCGCGGGAGGAAGATGGTCCCGCACGGATGGGTACTCGTGCCCTGGACGAGAACGAGTTGCCCATCCTAGAGCAGACTGCGAGTCGGTTCGTGGAGGTTTACCCGCCGGGTCAAGAGATCCTGAGCCACCGACGGCCAGGTAAGCCTATCTTCTACCCTGAACCCCTCAATGCTGTGCCTGCTGCTGGAGTTGTTGACATTTCTTCTTCTGAGGAATCCGCAGAAGGTCCTCCGTTGGTGCGGAAGAAAAAGGCTGCCGCCGGGAAGGGTAAGGAGAAGGTGTCCACTGCCGGCCCGGTAGTCCTATCTGACTCCGAGTCAGATAGTGCAGAGGTGGCGGGGAAGCCTGGTGGTGAGGAGACCACCGCTTCGAAGGCTGTAGCTGTTACCTCCGGGGAGGCAGTGACGACGACGGTTACCGGTGTCAAGAGGCTGGCTCCATCGGGTTCGCCCCCGCTCGTCCGTGCATTCAAGCTCAAGAAACCCCGTAAGTACCCCCATAATTCTTGTCTAGATTTGTTGTTTCAAATAAATTTCTAACACTTTTGCTTGTGCAGGTGTGGATGTTGACGCATTCCAGGGTGGAGTTGGAGCAAGTATTCCCCCGCCAATGACGGTAGGCTCGGTCAGCCTTCCCGAGGCGTCGACCCAGGCGTCTGCGCCTGCTTCCGTTGGTTCCAGCCTTCCTGAGGCTGTTCCAGCTGAGAAGGTGTCTCCGCCGGCCGTGAGTGCAATTTTTACAGCATCTTTCACGGAGCCGGCGGTTACTGTTGCTGAGGAGGTGGCGCCAACAATGGCTACCACAGCGGCTGCCACTATAACTGCGCCACCGGCACCGACGGCCGGACCATCAGGTACGCGCCGGGCTTCCCGCCGATCTATGCCACCTTCCCGTCTGCCTGACCTGTTGGATGGATTTCCTTTAGGCTCAGGTGATGGGTTTGGTGGCTATCGGCCTGTTATTGACCCTACAGGTACGTAGGGTTCTTTTTCCTTTGTATATTTTTGTCATCTTTTCCTAACTGCCTTTGTTTCTTTTGCAGTGTCGGATTCCAATGAAGTGTATGTTCCAAGATGGAACATACGCCGAGGAACAACCCTTCGCACCCCTGTGGAGTGCGTGGATTGGGCTCGCCACGCTGCTCCTCATGGTGCGTTGGGGGAAGCCATGGCTAGCTACCAGGAGGGTAGGCTAACCAATGAGCTTCGGGTTCTCCAAGCCCGGATGCAGCCCCGCGTCGAGCTGCTTTGTCGTGAAAACGACAAGTTAAAAGCAGCTCGCGCCAAAGATGTATCTGAAGCGCGGGCTCTTCGGGAGGAGAACCGGCAGTTGGCCGCTGCCGCAGCCGAGAAGGAGAAGGCATTCAAGGCCCTCGAGGTTGAAGTCCAGGCGCGACTCGAGGCCCGCTCCAAGGCTGCCCAAGCTGTGAATGAACAGCTTCGGCTGGCCAAGGAGACTGCGCGAAACTCAACTGAGAGGGCTGCCAAGGCTGAAGCTGTTGCTGAGCCACTTCGCGAAGAGAACGAGCAGCTTAAATGCAAATTAAAGGCTCTTCAGCATGCTCATGACGCCTTGGCAATGGAAGATGCCAAGAAGCTGCAGGAGATCCTTGACCAGAGGGGGGTGCTTGACCGCACTGAAAGGAAACTCAAAAGCGTTGAAGAAGCTGCCGCCAAGGAAGTTCAACTTGCCAACCTTGATAAAAGCGGAGCCGAGCGTGCTTACAAAGAAAGTCAAGCTACCCTCCAATGGCTGCTTCGAGAAGCGTTGCCTCAGGTATCTTTATCTTTTTCTTTACGCTTTACGCTCGTAATTAGAAAATGTAACTTGTAATTTTCTTTTGTAGGTTGTGCGTCGGGTCCTTTCAGAGACCTCTTACGACGATGCAATGAGCGCAGCCCTCAACGCTTCTCATGAGGATGGGGAGAAGACTGGCTTCCTGCTTGGTCTAGGGTTTGCTGAGAGAGGCCTTCCGCTCTCCAACTTCCCTTTATTCAATGTTAACACTGAAGTTGCTTATGACCAAGCTGTGAACCAGTACGCTGCCTTTCCGCATCCAGTAGTGGAGAAGGTGCATGAAGCTGCTGCTGCTGATGATGGGCTAAACATCCTTAAGGCTTTCCTTGGGCAGCCGCGCTCTGACGGTGCTGGTCCAAGCGGAGGTGGCCCTGAAGCCTGATCCTGAAGATCCCTTCCCACTGCTAGGATAGACTTAGCTTTGTATAGATTTCTTTTAGGCGGGTAGTTACCCGGCCACTGTTGTAATATATCATTGAAATATACGATTGTTATTCCTTTCATTGGATTCTTTGCTTTATAAACTTATGACTTGCATACTCAGTTTAAAATAGCAATTTTCCAAGTGTTTAGAATAAGTTAACCTGTGAACGTGGTTGATGGGTTAAAGTTTTGCTTCCTCTTTCGTGATTGTGCGGGTATAACCGTCACTTGCACTTGGTAGGATGGCTGAACTTTTACCTTCATCTGACCGCGTGTAGGTTTTTCTTATCCTTTAAGTGTTCATAAGTTAACCTTTTAACGTGGTAGATGATAAGTTAAGTTTTGCTTCCTCTTTCGTGATTGTGCGGGTAGACCCGTCACTTGCACTTAGTAGGATGGCATAACTTTACCCATATCTGACCTGCGTGTAGGTTTACCTGTTGAGGATAAGTTAACCTTTGAACGTGGTTGATAATGGACTAAAGTTTTCGCTTCCTCTTTCGTGATTGTGCGGGTGTAACCGTCACTTGCACTTAGTAGGATGGCTTTAACTGTAGACCTATATCTGACCTGCGTGTAGGTTTACCTGTTGAGGATAAGTTAACCTTTGAACGTGGTTGATAATGGACTAAAGTTTTCGCTTCCTCTTTCGTGATTGTGCGGGTGTAACCGTCACTTGCACTTAGAAGGATGGCTTTAACTGTAGACCTATATCTGACCTGCGTGTAGGTTTTCCTCATCCTTTTGAGGATAAGTTAACCTTCCCTTCAACTGACATGCGTGAAGGTTTGCAATGTTATTGGGTTCGTGCGGGTAGGACCGCCTTCCCACGCAACGACTTCACGTAATGTGAATGCCGTCACCAGTGTTGCATAGTTTAACCATTCGACGCGCGGTTGTTGATAGGTTTTTATTCAGTTTCCTTTAATGATTCATGCGGATAAACCGGCACTTTCATTTTTGGGTGCTGAACTTTTTTTTTTTTTTTTTTTTTCCCTTCGACTGACCTGCGTGAAGGTTTGCCACATTATTGGGTTCGTGCGGGTAAGACCGCCTTCCCATGCAATGACTTGACGTAATTATGCGGTGAAAACCGGCATATTAGTTCAGAAAAGTGTAAATGTAAAATCATCAGCTTCGATGTTTTTAAAGAGAATCATTTCCATTAGAAGTGGCTCTTTGACCTTTTCTTTACAGATTGGAATTGATTTACATGCAAACTGTGTAAATGAGCTCCCTTCCGTGTCGTTGGGATGGGAGCGCCATCGAGCCGACACGCACCTGTTTCGGGATCTCGTTCTTTACGCAGCATGTAGTCTCCATATTGAAGCTGATTTTTTATTCGTGTTTACCCCAGCCGTGGTTCCACACGCACCTGCCTGCCTGCTTAGCTTTTATTTCGCCACGAGGTGCGCGAGCGTCCCATCTCTGACGAATGTTTCGACCATGTCTTTTACGTCTATGCATTCTTCAGTGTTGTGGCCTTTTGTTCTGTGATAGTCACAGTACTTGCTCCGATCAGCATCGTGACGATGTCGGATTTCTGGAGGCTTTGGCCATGGGAGCTCTTCAGTAGCAAATATGTCAGTGACGCTTTTGGTAAGTGGCGTCCATCTGGAGTTCCGGTGCGGCTTTACATTATCCCTTTCACCCAATCGGTGCTGTAAGCCGGATGAGGTGTCAAAGTTTACCCTTGACTGCCAAATGCCTTGCTTCCGTTTTTTGTTCAATCGGGCGGTGAGGACGTTGTCCTCTCTCGTCCTCTGGGTGTAAAGGTTTGTGCTCTGCGGAAGGTCTCTACCCAGTTGCTTCTCCGTTTCCGCATAGCGTTTGGCTGCTGTCATGATGCCATCCCATGTGGATGGCATTCCATCTTTACCCGTTAGGGTGCGGATAAGCTCTGGGTCCTGCGCGCCCTGGATGAAGGCTGCGCGAACAAGATCCTCGCTGATATTGCCCAAACTTAACTTCTTTGAGTTGAAGCGAGTGATGAAGTTTGGCAGAGATTCATCTTCTTCCCGTGTGCATTTGAGGATTGTCCATTGCTCCTCGGTATACTTTCGCTGCTGGCTGAAGTGTTGGCTAAACTTCTGCTGGAAGTCTGCCCAGTCGTAAATGTGGTTAACCGGTAAACGATCAAACCACGCCCTAGCAGCCCCTACCAGCGTCATTTGGAACATGTAACACCACGTGGGTTCCGTCCAATTGCTAACGGTTGCCCCCGCTATGAACCTGTTCAAATGATCGTCTGGATCAGATAGGCCGTCATATGTGCCTATGTTAGGCATTTGTTTAGCACTCTTCGGGGCAATTGCTTCAGCAATGTCCCTTGCAAATTTGGACGTTCCTGCGTTTGTAACGTTTGGTCTGAACGTTTTAGAGAAGTCTCGTGGACTTCCATCTATGCTTTTTGGTTTGAAGGCTTGTCCAAAATGCCTTTTCGGTTGGGTTTCCGTTTCTTTACGCTTCCCTTTTGCCTTATGACGAGGGTTCGCGTCGGAGTCGGATTCCTCCGAGTCATCCTCCCAGTTTTCGAATTCGTCGGCCTGTTGCACGGAACGCAAGCGTTCGTTCAACTCAGCCTGGAATTCCTTTTGTCGTGCCTCCGCCCATGCCTTGACTTCGTCGAGAGTCTGGCGGGGGAGTCTTCGTTTTTCAAACTGGGTATCGGTGGATCCCAGTAGGCGGTCATTTACTGCACTTGCCCCTGCTTTAGTAAGTGGGGTAGTGTTCGTAAAATTTACTTCACTTGCTCCGGCTTCGGTAGCCGGAGTAGTGTTTGTAAAAACTGTGTTGCCGGTATTCCCCCCAATAGCTGGGGTTGTGGTTACCGGAATTTCTCTAACCATCTTTTGTAGAAAGTTTTGAAAAAACTGGAGAAAATTGTAGTTCTAGCTTTATGCACGGATGGCGCCAATGAAGAAACACTAACCAGACCCCGGGCAGATTACTGGTAACCTGGGGGTTGGATAGCTGTTTCCCACGAGGGGTTAGACCCTTGGAAGATGGTTCTTCTGATAACCTGCAAAACAGACACCGTGAGCTCGTCACTGAGAAGGGGGGGGTTCCTCCTTGTGACCACCCTCCGGCGTGAGAATCAGACTAGATTGCTCTTTAAATATAAAAGTATATTAAGAGATTGCTAGAGCAGATATCAGGTATATTATGATAAGATAAGATGTTTTAAGATGATCATACCATTGGGGTATTTATAGCCGAAGGTAGGTTTCCAAGGGGTTTAGCCGGCCCAACACGCTACCAACTGTAACCTATGCACGTGCCCTGCCTGTGAGTGGTGGATAGGTAGCGGCTGACACAGAGCAGGCGTGTCGTGCACTCTTCCTCTTCTGCCAACTACAGGCTAGGCACGTGGTATGGCAGGAGTTGGTGGGTAGGCGGCGGCTATTGGTCACAGTGCTGTGGCGTGCTGTCTGCCATGCTGCTGTCAGTGAGCTGTCGCATTCTTGGTCAGATCTTTTGTCTGTACCTCGTCAGGTATCACACAAAAGATCCTCCATCATACGGACTGGCTCATTTAGGCGGGAGTTTTCCCCCTCCCGCCTTTGCTCATTCCTTCAGGTGACACTGGGGAGAGTTAAGTGCCTTGTGCGTGTAGCCATGCTGCGCGGGTGGCCAGTCCCTAATGGCTTGTATCCGAGGCTGCGGGGACAGGCGGAGTCCTTCACCATTGGGAGGCATTTCCTGCGGGACCAGCTTGCATACTGCGCGTAAGGACGTCATGTCTCCGAGCATGGTTGGTCCTGCGGAACCAGTTGGTCTTTGCGCAGACGTCCCTGTTTAAGGTGAGTCTTGCGGGTCCAACTGGGCTCTGCTGAGACCTACCTCTTCATATATATATATATGCATTTATATAGGTTTAAATCATCTATAATGCAATTTATATGCATGGAAAAAGCTCAACAGAAACTGATGAGAAAATAGAGCTCGAAGTTGTAAGATTTGGTGAAAAGTCACAGCAACTTTTAAGCAAAATGAACTAACAAATTTTCTTAACCAACTATTTGTTGTATATATGTTCCTAACCTTACATGAAGATTTTTTTCATGAAAACCGTCTCTAGTGACAAGCGACGGAGTCAGAAATTTTTTTCTATGGGTTCGGGATTTTTCGTTGTTCGATATTTTTCCAGCGTCAAATTTTTCGGGCCAGATGGGTTGGGTCGGTCATTCGGCCAAATAACTAAAACGCAATATCTTACAATAACAAAAGTACATCGTCGCCATTAAAATAAAAAACAGAGTCATTAAAAAATTTACATATTATAATTGTTTCCTACGTGTTTCTATGTATTGAAAATGAATCATAACATCTTCGATTGCGGCTATAAGAAAGAATGCATTTTCAATACAGCAAATGCAAACATCGTTCATATAGCCGCTACCCATCCGAATAGTTTGAATATTTTTTTTAAAATAATGATAGAGGAAATCCAAAGGAGCACATTCTTATGGGTAAAAAAATAGGGGCGGCGAGAGGAACTTGATTGATCGAGTTTGTGTAATTTGACATTTTAAAAAACTTGAAGTTTGGTGTTGAATGCTCCTCCGTTTCAAGCTTCTTGCTAGGTATTGGAGTTTTTTAATAATATTTTAGCCTTTAAAAAAATAAAAATAAATATGGATAAATGATGACGACCATTAAACAAAATACGGTTCTACATATATTATTATAATAAAAATAATAGTTGTCTGGACACATATTTTATGAATGTAGGGAAATTGACAAACTCATCATATCATCTATTTCTCCGTGGGGCGAAAATTTAATGACATGTACTCAAAATATCACAAAAATGATAAAGTAGTTGAAGAAAACGAAGTCGTTGCCTCTCAGTAGAATTTCAAGTTTTTGTTTTTTTCACCGGTGAACGGTGAAATGTTTGTGAAGATTTCGTGACACCGGGTTCGCTCACTGAAAAAGAGTGGTTCGCTCGTTAAATCGTACCTATAAGTTATATATAAAACCGAAAATGGACCGGGTTCGGCCGAGTGCATATGATATGTGGCTCCGCCACTGCTAGTGACATGTTCGGAATTCCACCATTGATATCATTTTACTATGGTGACAAATGCCATTATAGACATCCGAAAATCACTATTTCAGTATTGCATCTACAGATCAACATGTTGTTCCATAACACATTATTATAACTTCTTTTTTCATACACTCTTCCACTAACATATATGTATAAATGTATAATAGTATATATGCACAACCAAAAAAAAATTCCCAACACCGACAAAAAAAAAATTTCATTTTGGTTTGCAAGATTGTTAATTTGATATACATATACTTGAAATGCTTTACGTAAATATTTCTTGAAAAGTTATGTTACGGAATAAAATTTTTCTACCTAGACTTTACCGACAGATGGTTGGTAATAAATTAATATTATTGTGTAATGTGTAACATGGTATAACTGATAGCTAGTGCAACCTAGAGAATATAACAGACATGGCCACCTTGAGTATTCAACTAGATATTTACAAAGGTTAAAAACTTTAATAATTTTCTTATATTGTGAGAGGAAAAGTTCGAATTGGACAATTAGCGAAATCTTTTAATTTGAATTCCTCATTAACGTACTATACTATTTGATAAACTTCCTATACCTTCATAATTCTTTATCCCGGTACATTAATTCTAATAACACCATGGAGCTCTTTGCTTTATATTCTCTCTTCATGTCGTTCACCGCTAGACCTAGTCAATAACACCAAATGTGAATATATATATATATATATAGGCAAAGTATATAAAACCCATTTGAGTTGTGAAAACCCGTGAAAACCCTATGTCACATCGTTTTTTTTTTTGTTACATGTAATATATGTTGTAACATTTAATACAAAACATCGAAACATTAAAAAAAATTTGTTTTGCTATTTTTTTACTAATTTTTTTATATGTTGTTAGGAGAGAGAAAAAGTCATATTTATGTTAACATTTTTTATTAACTTTAATTGTGGAACACAAGATTTAATCTTTAATTAAAAACATGTGGTTGAGAATGAGTTTCTAAAGTTTTCACAACTCAAGTGGGTTTTTATTTTAACATAACCCTATATATATATATATATACTAGATTTTATCCCCCGTATTACGGGGGTTATTTTATATTATTCGTTTTTAATATTGACATATATATATATTTAGATTTTAATTTTATTTAGTGTAAGAAAGTTCTGATGGTTTGAGAGAATGACTGTTTTACATTTTTCGTTTTTTTAATATTTATTTTTTGGATTTAAATTTTATGTATTGTAAGAAAGTTAATAATATACATAGAGCTTGATGATAAAAGGGTTTCATAAATAAATGATATGTTATAACCCGTTTAAAACCTATTTGGATTTGGTGACCCATGACCCACTCATGTTTTTTTACTATAAAATTGTTTATTAATTATAAATAATATCGTTTTATTTTTAAATTGAATATTAAATTTTAGTATATCCCTATTTTATAGGATTTTCATATCAAATAATTGGTAAGATTAATTTTTAATTTAATGAGATGTTATAACCCATTTAAGAGCTATCTGGTTTTGGTAAGACTCATACCCATGAATTTGGGTTAAATCAATGAGAGGCCTCCATTTAAAAATCAAACAATCTGGTGGCTTACATAAAAAGGGGGAGCGACCACATCGCGACACGTAGGATTTTAGGGTCTTTGTTTATATATATATATATATATATATATATATATATATATATATATATATATATAGGGGATGGTTCAGGAGAGAAGTCATCTTAATGTGAGAAGTGTGAGAAATGAATTCTTACCATTGATTAAGATTGATCAATGGTCTATATTGATTATGGCATATTTGTAATTATTTATAACTGATTTTAATGGCTTTTAATAAGAAAGGACGGTGAAGTAATTTCCCAAATATGTTAAATAAAGAAACTTGGCTTTTGTCAACTATAATCTCTTTCCTTTTGTTTTAGTCCACTCAATTACCAAAACAAAGTCCACTGAGATCTGAAAATACTTAATAATTTGTATTAATTTTCCCTCAATACATTTGATTGTTGAAAATGAATAAATGCTTAAGAAAATTCAACAAGGAAAAAGAAGGTTGAATGCAGTTATGAATCCTACACAAATATTAATAACGTCCTACATAAAGATTAATAACATCCTACACAAATTTGATGCCAATCCTACACAAAAGGAAATAAAAAAAAAGTTGTGTAGGTCATATTTAAACTTTAGCATGTTATGGTATACTCTATAGCAATTATTTTTTGTTTTCTCTTACATTTTTTTTATCAGCCATTTGTACCTAGTTACGAATCCTACACAAAGATTGATAAAATCCTACACAACTGAAAATAAGTAAAACAAGTTGTGTTGTGCATATGTAAACTTTAGTATGTTACATTTACTGTGTAGCAATTATTTTTTTTTCTATTACATGTGTTTGTTTGTATATTACTGTGTAGGGGTTATGCATGCCCGTGTAGGTCATATATGTAAACTTTGGTGTGTTATATTCTACCATGTAGCAATTATTTTTTGTTTTATTCTTGCATGTTTATGTATTACCGTGTAGAATGCTTGCCATGTATGTAGGTATATTTATAATTTGTGTAGGATTGGTAGTTATTAATGTGAAGTAGGATTTATTTGTGTAAGCCATTTACCATTTATGTAGCATTTTTTTAGAAATTGTATATATGGGTTATATAATACTTGCGTGTTTTTTATGGTTGTATATTTAAAAATTTTGTATGTTACTGTCGGTCTATTTTTAAAAGAAGCTCATCTTTATGTGTAGTTTATTTTAATGATTTTTTTGTATTAAAAATTTAAGGCTAATTTAACAAAATTGAATGTAAAACCATGTAGCATAGGTTGTTTGTATATTGATACTATTATTTTTTTATAGAGATTAATTTGTAAATATCAGTAAAATCCTTAAAGTAATCGGTAGAACAAATATTTATATTTTTTTCAATCAGATTTATATCGTATAGGTATTTTTGTCACTTAAATAACTTAGAATGGGTTGTATGTCAATTTGTGATGGATGTATTAAATAAAGATTGAGTGGAGTTTTGTTATATATATATTTGGTGATGATCTTTTATGATTAATATTGAATATATATAAAGTGATCTGCTTAATTAATAGTTTCCATATAAACTAGATAGGAAGTTTTTACCATTCTACTCTTGTATTTAATTAAAAGAGAAAAAGAAAAGAAAAAATCTGATTGGGTGCATTGATTTCTCACACTTCTCACAATAACTTGACTTCTTTCTTGAACTTAAACCTATATATATATATATATATATATAGTTCGCATAAACTGACTGATTTCTATATCTGAATTACACACAACTGAATAAAAACTATGAGTTTAAATGTGTTTATCTATGATTCGCACCATGTCCAGCATTCGAAATGAAGAAGAAAAGTATTTTCTAAAGGTGTAGCCATGTGCCAAGAGTTGAAGGTTGGGTTCATGTGATAAAACGAATATCATAAAGGAAAAATGCATTCCTTTATTGGAAGTATTAGTATTTTTTTTCACACATATAGAACATTTTTAATTTTTTATATTTGGTGATTTTTAAAACGTGTATTTGTTAATTTGGTCGTTGCTTGTCATACAAAAACAAGAATGTATGGCATGTGACCAAACAAAATGTTTTAAGAGGTACTTAAAATAGTACCAAAAACTCTAGTCATGGTTGTCATTAATTAGATGACTTGATAACGTGGATTCGCATCCACCATCGTTGCTTTGCCAAGGCCCTAGATTTCACCAATGGCAATTTCTCATTGTTGATTGACTAACGGTGACAAAAGGACAACAAACCCCGTATCTACTTTTCCTAGGACTGATACAACTTGTTATCGAAACCCTTAACTTCTGGTTTAATAGAGAAAAAATTCCATATACACATACATGCTTGTATTGCTTGGTTTTCTTTATAAATGAACAAGTGAATATTATGTATATATACATGCTATATCGATTAAGTGTGTAAAGTAATGAATATTTATTTCATGCGCACGCGGATATCATATGTATTATATGTAATTAAGTACTCTTAATTAACCTACATGCATGTTGACGGAAATATAATTTGACTAGAATGTATGTAAAAGGTAATGAGAGAGAACATCAACTAATTAGACAAGTAAAAAATAAGATATCAAGTACAAAAATGTTCATATGATTTTCGTGTTTCTCAATATAATTTATAATTCATTTTTCCATAAAAACATCACTTAACATTGTTAATTTTCTTTAACACTTCTTATTTATGATTTAAAAAATTGTTAATGTTGACTTCCACCTCAGACTGAACGTGTGTACTCGATCCAATTGACGATCAGTCGTGACGTCATGTTATTATTGGCTTGAGCCTAAGTTGATATTAGCTTGACTCATATTCACTTTCCAAACACCTATAATTGGACATAGTACCGCTGACTCAATCGATATAACAAGATGAAGGTAAAAAAAAATGAAGTTTCAAAAGCAATAGAGCAAGATTTATAACATATATACAATGGCAAATACTTGTAAATTGTAGTTACAGAAATTACATAACCTTTTAACTTCAATAAAATTATAGAAGTTTTAATATAAACCCTCAAAAAAAAAAATAACCCTCTGTATCATATTGTGATATACTTCTTTTTTTTTATTTTAAATTAGTATTTATTTAAGTTGATTCAATAGTTCTTTTTTCCCTATCAAGGCCTCGCTACACATGTGCATGATTCCCTTTGTTTTTAGGACACTCAAAATGAGCTCCCAAAATTAGCACATAACACTCCCTTGGATTCCAAATAAAGTACCACAAACCCATGTGGGTTTTGGACTCCCTTTCTTATAGGGCCTCCGTCCACTGCCCATTTGTGTGTCCCATATGCTACCCTCTTAAGGATGTTTGTCTATTTTTGAACTTAATTAAGAGCTTTCTTTAAAAACCGCACACTTCATATAAATCATATAATCTAAAGGGCGGGCAGATATAGGCAAGTGTAATTTATTAAAAAAAGGAAAAAAAAAATAAACCAGTTATAACAAGACCATATAAGTTTTGTCAGATTTAAGAAGATTGACTTTTCAGACTCATATTATGACCATACAATGCAAATGATTATGGCGTTATCTACGTATTGTCCTTATAGACTTCTCATAGGCCTCAATCACATGGCAATGTCCATCCATAGAAGGAAGCAAATTTGCACTTATAGAGTTATAGTCAAAGCGACAACCATCCTTCTCACCTACTATCCGGCATTTATAGTTGGTTTGCTATTTAAACCGCAGTGTTTTAATAGCATCTAATCATTTTTATTTTTATTGACCACATACAATCAAATTTATAAATCATTGCAAATTTGTGATTTGCTTACCTTTAAGCTAGCTTGTCTACTCATTATTACTACTACTACTACTACTATTATTATTATTATTATTATTATTATTATTATTATTAAAACTAATGCAACATTCAGAGTCATATATTAATAAAAAAAACATCAATTAGCTGAGTTTATACTTTCTTAAATGATTTATATGCTTATAAATAGTTCATATTTTATTAAATGCTTTATATTTTGTAAATAAATTGTATTTTCTTATATATATTTAACAAAATATTGCATCATCCAAGAACTCTCTTATATATTAATTAGCATTCAAGATATATATGTTCAAGCTACAAATAACTGCATTAGATGTTAAATTCGATACAAAAGATTGCGTACTTGAAATTCTGGAACCTCATTAAAAGTTTAAAAACAATCACACAAAAGCCTAAGATTACAAAAGTTTGTCTATAGTTTATAGACTTTAGAGGACATTAGAGGCTAATCAAGAAGGTAAAAACAAGACTTAAAATATCGAGTTTGTGAAATTATGCTTACTTGTACTTGAAGAACTTCCCACATACGCGTCTTCTATACCCCTTTTCAAGTTGTTTGGAAATTTCTTATCAAGTGATTCGATTCCCTGACGGCAATTGAAAATCAAACATCAAAGTCTCTCCCGTCTTTGCTTTTTCTTGGCACACATTGTTTCAATTTTATCAAGTTAGAAGCAACCGAAGAAGGTATCCAAAAGGATAGCATGATCCCAACTCTATGTATATACACACATGTATACTACGTATATGAGATTTAGGATCAATGCGATCCCTTTGGATGCCTCCTTCAGCTACCGTCACACACGCGCGCAAACACATAGAGAGAGTGAGGAGAGAGAGAGATGGAGGTGGGTGAGAAGAAGACGACTTGAGCAAATGGAAGAAGGGATGCTCAATATAAGAGATTGTCAAAAGTGATATCTAACAAAGACAACTCTATTTTCTATTAGTATTTGAATTTATTCTATATTTTATCATTTTCATATTTTAATGCTATTGTGTATCATAAAATATGCAATTCAAACAATAGCTGACTTGTCTAACGCCCTAAAATTACGTCGTAGACCTTTTTTCCCCCTAATCTTACTAATCTAAAATGATTGTTAAAATATAATAATTAATTTAATTTAATTAAAATAAATTGTTAATTGAGTGGACCCCATATTGTTTATACAGCCAAGCACATGTAAAGGCCTCACCAAATTAGTGGGTCACCCGATTCTTCACTTGATATTCCCACCAATCCGGGAATACATATTATTATTATTGTTTTCTTTTCTTCATTATTATAATTACCATATATCAATGGATGTGACCCCATCCATGTTCATGTTTTTACGGATCGAAATTTAAATATCAAACAATTAAAGTCGTATCCGTTGATAAAACAAACTTTTGCTAAACCTTTAGTTATATAATATTTGCATTACATTAAATCTATATTACTAAACGAACTGAACAAGAAACTATATAACTCAAATATAGATCTCAAGAATATAAATATTTTGATAAAATGTTTATCTTTTACTATGATTATTTTAAACAAAAAAAGCTAATTATTTACGTATAGGAGGCTGCAACATCATAGTATTTTAACTCACTAAAAAAGACTACATATCAAGCACTTGAAATTAAACACCTACAAAATAAATAAATAAATAAACTTGAATAGAATCCATATTTTTTATTATTGAAAACCAAAAAATAACGACAACGAAGCATATTTATGCATATACAAGAGAGTTCAAATCTTTAATTAAATGTAACTATAAATTCATATAACTAATTACGTCTGAACATATGAGTACCATAAATCTTGATATGTTCATTAGTTCATTACATAAATTATATTTCGACGATTTTGTTTGAAATAAAAAAAATGGTTTGGTGCAATGCCATGTGAATAAAGAGAAAATATTGATTGCCATGTGACATTTGGAAGATAAGTGCATTTAAATGAATATGTACGTTAACGTAAATCATCAAATGTTTACGAACTTAACATTTGTTTATGTTGGTTCATTTAATTTTAAATCAAATCGAAGTTTTATATAATTTACTATAAAACGATTACAATAAAGTGGCAGGCAAACGGGCAACAAGCTGCGCCGCAACCCCCTTTTGAACAGCAAAGCCAATCCTGCTAAAAACGAAACTTTGGGACCTAGAAGCTGAAGAGGTTCCGTGTACGACGCGCTGAACCCTACTCAAAAATTTCACAGCCTCTGGAGCCAAAAATTTCATTTAATTATATGTAGAAAAAGTTTTGTTATTATTTGTTCATTTAATAAATATACAATAAACATTTATGAACGATTTTTTTTTTGCTAGCGAGCGGTCTCTTAACATTTTGTTGTTACAGGACTAATTAACAAGTCTTGTTGTCGTGACAAAACTATAACCATTTGTAGAAATTTATCCATATTATACTTGGTAAAAAGAAATTATTTTTAACTATGGGTGTGGTAATATACGGTATAAACTAAGCTGATAAAATACTTTTAATTTCTAATAATAAAATTAGCTTAAAATATGCTAATTCCTTTGGAAGCAAAATGGACCCTCTTGTTCATCATTAGTGCGTAGCATGTGAGTTTTTTTAATTAAATAAACATGATTAGCAATTATGTAATCCAACAAAATCAGTCCAGAAATATATTCAGATCTTCATGGTCAAAGATTATTATCTTTTAAAAACTAGTTGTGCACATGTCTTCGTTACGCCAGCACAAATTAATATCATTTATAAATTATTTTAGTTATTTTACTACAATGATAATAATAGCAATAATAACAATAATAATAATAATACTAATAATATTTTTTTTACAGTGAGAACCCATTACAAGTTAATTGACTGGGCCTTACTTATACCTTGCGAGCGAATACCATCTAGGAAAACACAACTTGTGCCGGACATGTGTCCTTCAAGGGGGTTTAAAGAAAACTATGAACCGAAAATGGATTCTAACAAGACCTCTCTAATCTCTATAGGGACTAAGCCGCATACCTCTGCACCATCCCTTTAAGACTGTAATGTTTAATTCCATAGGAAAATGCTATAAAATTATATTTTGCTATTTCGTTCTAATTAGGATAAGTTTTAAAAGTGCATACAACTACTCTTATTTAAACAGGTAGTTTTGAAAAGTATGAAAATCAGTGGTATATTTATTAGTTAGGTGAAAGCCAAAGTAATTTCTTTCAGTAGTGAATAAGCAAAGTTGTGATATTAAAAAAGAGTTACTTTTGGTGAAAGAAAGGGACCCAAGTGATAAGGTGTTAAGGTCATTAAAGTTAGAAGACTGAAGTAACAATAACATTATTGTTGATGGCCATGGGGTCATAGTGGTACTGGTGGGGACCTTTAAGACATTTATGCCATTATTATGACAATAACCACCTTCTTAATTCTCCAAATAAAAATATTCCATTTATTCTCTCAAAACAATTTCTCTGAAAAAAATTATACACAAACATATATGCATAATCTACAATACATCAAGTTTTACAATTATACATAGAGTTAACCGGGTAGGAGAAATGATTTAGTTATACAGTTACATAGCGCCATATACGTCACAATTAGGATAACATGTACAAGTGTCTATGCGTGGTATTGAACGGTCCAATGTGTGTGCGTGCACACGCTTCTGATGACATGCAAATATCAATAAACAATACAAACGTAACACTTTGAGTGAACTGCTTGACTTGCAATATGAAGCGAGAATCTTGTTTTGACTTTAAGAAATGAAATCAACTTGGTTAGCTTTTTTACATCAAGATTGGTGATAAAAAGGAATATTCCAATGGAAAACAATATGATCATACCACAATTTGTTCACATTTATAGATCTAACTGTACATAAATA
Organism: Bidens hawaiensis; assembly: GCF_021521415.1. Taxonomy (NCBI): domain Eukaryota; kingdom Viridiplantae; phylum Streptophyta; class Magnoliopsida; order Asterales; family Asteraceae; genus Bidens; species Bidens hawaiensis. The sequence goes on along the minus strand of NW_027491661.1, from coordinate 546,266 downwards.
ATGTGGCAGCTGCCCTGAAAATTATTCAATTTCAGAACAATTAATGGTTTCAGTGCAAATTACAGTAGCATGGTTTTTTTATATAAAACTTGAGAAAGAGAAAATAAAGAGCCTGCAAATCTATGATCAATAATCTTTAAATAGAGCCTGAACTATGATAAATTATTGGCCATTAACTTTGCCTCTGAAAATTCTGATGGTCAGATCTGAGCTGTTAAACTCCTCTCATTTTGCAAAAGCCAAAGATAAAAAGTAAGCTTACAAAATACTAGGCAAAAAGAACATGTTTTTCCATCTTTTTATAAAAAGATAACAATCTTAAAAACTGTTAAAAAGTATTAACTTTGTTTGGGAATGAAGAGATTTTGAGGAATTTTGGACCGAGCACATGGTCACCTTAGAAATAAGACAGGTAAGAGATCAATGAAGATTATTTATTTATAATGCAATTAATTAATTACTAAATAACCAATTATATAAGCAAAATATTAAATACTAGTAAGCTTGCAAATGAACCGCACATTCAGTGAACCGCATGACATGAAGTTCGTTTATATTCATTTTATTTAATAACAAACAAATATGAATGCATGCCACCTTAGTAAATGCTCGTTTATGTTCGCTTATGTTCATAGGTTTACGCTTGATTAAGTTCACTCGTTTACGTTTGTTAATTATATGGATTTAAAATTATTTTGGCCCACTACAATTTATAACATTATAGGCCCCACACGGGCAGACAATTATCTCAGTTATGTTCTTTCATCTATGTTGATTATGTTTGTTCGTTTATGTTCGTGACCCGTTCAGTTAAATTGCTAATGAACAAACACAAACATATTCTACCCATTTAGAAGGACTTTAATATTCACAATCAACCCATTGCATCATCCATCATAAAATTTAGATAACTAATTGATTTCATAAGAATAACCAACAAAAATATAAAAAACTGATTAGCAAAGAGTAGGATAGCATCTAGAGAAACAATAATAATAATCATAATAATCCGAGGCACTAGATTAGAGTTAGTTGACTTTGTCATTGTGAATGATGCTAGATTTTGTCCACACCAGTGAAACATCAATGGACCACATCAACTATGCAGGCTTTCTATGGTGCTCTGTAGGCCCATTACTCAAAACAAACACACATATTTTCAAAGATGTGATAAAAATAAATATAAAGATGTATATAAAACATTCAATTTGGGTGGGACACCAAAATGTGGTCTGGTTCTGGTGTCTAATGTAAAATGAAAGAAGACTTTGTTTTGTAATGGTTTTTAGGGCCATCCATCACCATACTAAGGTACAATTGTCTTTACTTTATTGTACATGAATATTATTTCCACTCAGGTTCTGTTACCCATCAATTACAGCATCAATACTCTGCAACAAAACTACCCGTTTGGTCCTTCTTTATTTAAATCACACACAATGCAACTTACTAGGTTTGGCAAACTGTGCGGATCGGGCGGGTTCAAGTCACGGGTCGATATGAGTTTTGAGCCAAATGAGTTCAGGTCAAAGGGGTTGTTTTATATAAAAGTAACTTCAATTTGATTTCGTGTTAAGATGGAGTCAGGTTGAAATGAGTTGTTTTAGAAAAAAAATTAACAAAATAATTTGAACCCGTTATCTTTTTGGTGATGGTTGTAGGGACGACTACAAGGTGGAGACGGTGTTAGCGGCGGTGACGGTGGAGTGGGGGAGTAATGACGACTGTGCTAGTAGAACGATGGAGGTTTCGGATGTGGTGGGGTGGTGACGGAGTCAATGACGACCGCGGTGATGTTGTCGGCGCCAAAGCTGGTGGAGGCAAACATCGGTCATGGTTGACAAAATTTTATAATATATAGGTTACCCGTTTTAACTAGTTGACTAACTTAAGTGAAACTAAATTGGCTTGTTGACGGATTTGAGATGAGCTAAGTAAACTTATATACAACTTACTTTTTCGCGAATCAACCCACTCTTTCATACAACTGAGAAGTTATTAATTGGAGTCTAATGAACAGATGGTAATAATAGCTCTTTGCTTCTTGCAAAAGACTATCAAAAAGACAAACCTTTTCTTTTAAGTTTTACTTACCTTCAAAGAATTTAAGTGTTTTGTGCCATTTTTTAAATCACATGCCATATTCTTTTAATGATTTAAACAAAACAGGGGCATATCATTCATAACATACAAAATACTAGATTTGTACAAAGACATTGATGAAGAGATACAAAAGAAACTGTAGCAAAAAAACAAAAAGAGCCCACAAGTTGTTTTCTCTAACAGCTAGCAAAGGGACTTTAAATGCCACATGTTTCAATTTAAAGGACTGCTAGAAATGACGAATCAATTAGTGGCATCACACCCCACATTACTATTTGCAACTTGTTATTGGTATAAAAGTCCGTTGCTTTCAATCTGGCGTTTACAGTGATTGTCTCATTGAGTCATGTCACCACCTTCAAAATACCTAACACTAGGTGTAGCGGAGGACTACAAAATAGAAGGAATTTTTGATACGTGGCGTCACGTTATCAGGGGGTGATTTTCATTTTAGGGGTATAATGGTGTTGTAGCCTCATAACATCATATATATTTATTGGGCAAATACCACAAAAAGCCAACATATTTTCTAGTTTGGCTCACAAAAGTCACTCAACTCGACTTTTGCATATAAAAGTCCCTCAACTCAACATTTGCATATAAAAGCCAATTAACTCAACTTTTACATATAAAGTAGTAACAAAATCCTCATCTTCGAGATCCATTGATAACGAGTCTAACAATTCCTAATCTTCGTGACTTGCTTCATAAGTAGCGTCACTATAATCATCCTCTTCATTATTTGGCTATTACTTTATTTTATGAAGGGCATTTACATATTTTCCCTTCTTAAACTTTGAAATTACATATTTTCCCAAACCATGCTTAAAGAACATTGTACATTTTGCATTAAAAACTTGTATTTTGGGGAAATATGTAATTTCAAAGGTTTAGGAAGGAAAACTATGTAAAAATCCCTTTTATGAAAACACGTACATAACGTGTAAATAAATAGCATCTATATAAATAAAATAATGTATGAAGAAACCATATTACTACGGTTAATAATAATTTAACATTAACTCGATACTAACATAGCCATAATACACTAGATAATTAGCATACATACGGTCAAATACTCAAATGGCATGAAACTTAATATCTATAAAACTTAATATATAGATATTTCAAACATGAATGTAATATCAAAAAAAAAAGTTAGAATGAAAAATCAAGAAACTGAAATCGGTGATATTAAACAAGAATAATAAACAGCGACACACACACACACACATACATACTGATGGTTGGGTAAAAGTTAGTTATTATTATATATTAATTAGTTATATTTAGATAAATAAATGAATGAACATTGGTACTTCAAGCATTGCTTTGTGTTTTCAGGACATTGAAAGTTAAGGAGCTTAAACGAGTTAATTCAGAGCCATCCAGATGAAGATTAAGCAAGCCTCGAGAAGATGGAAGCATTGGGAAACATGTATTAAGGGTGAAGAAGGATTCAGGAAAGGATTGGATGAGAAACCTAAAGCTGAAGTGAAAACTGAACAAGATGGGTTACCAAGAAAGTGTTTTTTAGTAAAACGGGCATATCTTGGCCTAGAAAATGAGTTACGGAATCCATAATATATGAATTTCATGCTTCTTGACGAGACGAATCTGAAAATTAAGTCATTTTGCATCTTTGTGATACACGAAGATGCTAGACATGCAACTTCGCGATACGCGAAGATGCATAAAACCGAAAAAATATAGGTTTTGCCTTATATAAACCCATTAACCCCACCATTCGGTATATTACGACTCCCAGAGGTAGAAGAGGTGTTCTAGGGCAACTTTCATCCATCCCGAAGCTTCCAGTTCTATCATTAATCATATGTTCATCAAGATAAGTGTATTAATCGATATGTCGATACTCGGCTAAGTTCATGTGTTCGTTCTAGGCTAAGGTTTTGTGTGAAATACTGTTGAGAACAGATTCTTATGCTTGATGAATAGAGCTTGATTGATTTTATATGAATTTGTCTTGCTTAATTAGTTATTTGGTTGATTAAAGATTGTGTTTGCGATTATTGATTTGTGTAACGTTTGTTTGGTTGTTCATAAACATTTAGGGTTTAATCTCTTGTGTCATTGAACTAGAATCATCAAACCTTATCATTGAGTTAGTTGTCCTAGACATAGAATTGGCAATTGTGGAGTCCGGGTTCATTTGTGTCAACAATTTGGTTGAGTTATCGTTTGTCATCATAAATCAAACTATAGGATTAGCAATTATTGTAAAACCAAAGACGAGAGAATCTGTGATTAACATATGGAACACATAACCCGAACCTAGAATGAATGCTTTTTATTAATATTGTTTACAAAGTCTTTTTAAGTAATCATTTAGTTTTAAGTAATCTTTTCTAAAAACCGCTTGACATCGTCTGTCCACTTTAGTTAATAATTAATTTAGTTAAATATTAAATTAGTACTTTTCTTGAGTTCCTGTGGAGACGACCTTACTTACCCGTACTTATTATAGGTATTTAAGTCTTAAAATTAATTGTTTTTTAGTAGACCGCGACAGCCTACGTAACATACATACATACATACATACATACATACATACATGTTCATTCTTGTCGTTCGATATCAAGTTTATTTATTAATTTATATTAAGATTACATACCTCGTGTCGATTTCATGTTGCAAAAATTTGCCGATCGTTCGTTTCATGTTCGTAATCGTGAGTTGTTGTTTCAGTTTACTAGGATTTATATTTTAAAAGTTGAGTTGATGGACTTTTGTATTCAAAAGTTGAGTTGAAGGCCTTTTATATTCAAATTCAACAAGTGGAAGGACTTTTATACGCAAATGTCAAGTTGAGGGACTTTTGTGAGCAAAACTAGAAAATATGTTGGTTTTTTATGGTATTTTCTCATATTTTTATTACACACACATACTAATATAATAATAATATCTCAAAAAACACACCACGACGGCAAATGTTTGTCGCTCCCATCGCCCCTTTGTCACCTAGGAGGCGATGTTGTCGCCTAAATTCTACCCCTTTTGTCGCCTAATACGCATGCCATTGCATGCAATACAACCACCAACTAAACCTTTTTCATCCTTTTATGCTATAAACTTATCATGATGGGGACTCTGGTTGTACCATCAGCTGTAACTGTTGTACTCTTCTTAATTTAACCAATTGGACTGATTGTGTTTACTTGCGGATTTCAGCTTAGTTTTGTCATGCATTAATTACTAATATAGTGTATAAAGGAATATTAGTCAAATTATTTGATTTTTCTCTAGTTATGTTTTATGTAAGTTTTTAGACCAACCCGTTCAACCCGAAACTATTTCAACCCAAACCCGTCCTGACCTAAACCAAAATAACCCTTTTTTGAATCAACTCGTTTTGACCCGTAATCAGAACCCGCCCGAACCATTTTTCGGGCGTAAATTAAGAGTGCATGCTTAAAAGCCACTAAATAATCATATATAAATTGAAACTCAGGATTAAGGTAATATTTAGGCTCATAAATGAACCAAATGAACACGAAAGAAGCGTGTTTGTGTTTGTTTGTTTAATTTTAACCGAACCACGATCGAACACGACAACTAAACAAACAGGTTTTCTTGTTTGTGTTTATTCATTAACAATATAAACAAACGGTTCACGAACATACGCGAACAAACATAACTGAACATAGAAGAATAAATATAAGCTAAAACTACTTAAAAGTAAAGTGAAAAACAACGTGTTTGATCTAGAAGGTTATCAAACCAAACTAAATTGTAATAAGCCAAAGATTTTTAAATGAATATATTAACAGAGATAAAGAGACGGATGAACATAAACAAATTTAAATGAACAAACATAAACACGAACCTTAGTGAACGAACGAGACATGTTCATGTTTACCGGGACCACAGGCTTTTCCTGTAAGAATGGATTAATGGGAATAAAAGTATGCAGTTGAGAGAGCGAAAAGTGGGGATAAGAGTGATCAACTGAACTTATTGCGCACTTAACTTTGTCTCAGTGTGGTCCTAATTTATTAGATTGCAAATTTTTCAAATAAATGTCATTTCGTTGAATTAAACAACTTTGGTCCTTTTTAGGTCTGCTAAAAAAGCTTGTTTCGTCACTGTTTCGCCTTTGTTAGCCATACTCAATACTGTTTTGCTTTTATTTTATACAAGATATATATATGCTCCCCATTTTGCAAGTTTCTAGTGAGTCTTGAAAGTGAAATAAACCTTTTTTCTCCATTTTGAACCAGAGATTTTGAGAGTTTCATAGTGGAATTTGAAAATTTCCATTTTTCAATATCATTTGGAGTACAAACAATCAAATCCCATTTTATAGGCCCCATCATGTATTCATAACTCAATACCTAACAGTCTAACACAATGATGACTTATAAATAGATGAATGGTACTAAAGGGATTATGTTAATGAGACTGTATGTTCAAGGACCAGCTCCTCATTATTAATATATTGATGTTTTCTTTTCTACTATGAATTTCTTTTCATGTTAGCAACTTAGTATTCTACTTTTTGATTCATTTTTGTTTTGTATTCTTATCATTTATGATTATGCCTTATGGGCCAATGACAGCGTTATGTTTTATGATCGGGACATATCCAATATAATGACAGCATTATAATAGGTTATTAACTTACTAAAGCCGGATAAGAATATGCGAAATAATATTGTAATGTTTATACACTATTGCTACACACTATTTATCAAGTTTTTAGAACTTTGAAATTGCTCAAAGACAAAGGCAGACATAAATTCAAAATATATATGCATATTCATAATCCATCCCCACCTTCCTCTAGAAATTTTGGACTTGATTTAAAAGATAAAAAATGCTAAGACACAGAAAAGACACAAGATTCTGTCTATATGTTTCACTATGGCGTACTGCTAAGAGTCACATTCCTGTTTTGTGGTTTCTAACTTTAATTTCATTCTCATAGAAAATATCACATCCACCAAACATTAACCTTCCATTTTCAAATCTTCATAATATTTATCCATAAATAACCAATCATAAACCTAATGTCATGCCATGTTTATCATGCTATTGTGTGACTGAACAAGGGGAATCACTTGATCAATAATCAACTTAGCATCATTCGATCTATCAATCAATCAGTCACTAATTCATATGTCACTCTTTAGTCATCACATCTCAATTTGGTTTTGATACATAACTGAATGGAGGTTTCAATGAAGATCTAAAAGGAATTAACGACTTAAAACATAGTGATAAAAAGCTCGAAAAGAGAGGCGATCCCAAACCTCAAATAAAGCTCGCTTAGTTAGCCTGAGCTCCAACCTTATATGGTATATGTGAAGATCGCTTAGGCTTGCTGAGCTTTAATGTGTTTAGTGTATATTTAAGTATCAACTACTTCTATGTATTAATTTCACACCGCACAATCGAGCCTCAAGCTAAGCTTTTGCTCATTAAGTTTTTCTCAAAATATATATATAAAGATAATTTGTAGGTCCGTAGACTGGATCTTAGATCAATTCGTACTATCAACTATCAAGGGTGCTAAATCCCCTTGATCAACACTAGCAAGCAATAAACAAGTAAAAAACCTTCAAGCACGCCTTCTATCGATTACAAACGATTACAACCAGTTCAAGACTTCAAACACAAGCATAGATTCGTTCTCCAAAACACAAAAACGGTAAACGACACTTGTCTTATATAACCAGACAAGGCCACCTAGCTAGTCCTAGTCAAGTTCGCTTGACAAGTCCGCCTAGTCCTAGTCAAGTTCGCTTGACAAGTCCGTTAGCCAAACAAACCCGTTAAACACAAACTTAAACGACACAAAGCATAAACATAAATGCAACGATTACAAGGCACACTTACAAACGACTATCTATAAGTTGTTGCCACCCGAGATGTACCAGCATAATTAAAAACGCATACAAATTAATTAGTAAATAACAATCAAACCGAGCCCAAGCTTGAAAAAACTAATCACGAACCAAGCTCTAGCTTTAGAAAAAAAGCTCTGAAAGAGCCAAACTCGAGCCCTCGTAAGTCAAAACGAGCCGAGCTCAAGCTAGTGAACAGTGAACAAGAAGAATCACTTAAGCAATCAGCTTAGCACAGTTGAACCTATCACTCAATCAGCCACTAACTCATACGTCAAATTGATTGTGATACATAACTGAACTCAGGTTTCGATGAAGATCCAAAAGGAATCCGTAAACAGAAGAATAAAAAGTACTATTGCATATTTGCATGTATACAAAAATAGCAATTGTTGGAACAGTGAGTTTGATGAATGATCTAGGGTTTTTGTTCCTAATTTCACGTCGGAGAATATTATATTATAATAAGTAAATAGGTTTATATATGTTACATGATGTAGATAGATAGAGAGATGTGTGTGTATGTGTGTGTGAAATAAATCAATAATGCAAATGGATGATAAGATAGGACGAAGGAAGGAAGATCCGTGTGAGATGTATGGCCCCAAAGGTCTCCCAAACACCTAGCATGGAGCGTGCACATAGATTTAGGGTTTATCATATCAAATCAAACTTTGAAAGCTCCGTTTCAACTACAACATGTACTACACTCCGTTGTCGTTACGATCTATGCATACACTGTTTTTAAAATACACTATCAAAATAGGTTCAACCGTTATATTATGACAGAGGAGATGTAGGCTGTGGTCATGATTCCGGTGAAGGCGATGATGATGATGTTGTGGTAGTGGACAAGGTTCGGTGACACCGAGCGGATGGTGTAGACAAATGGGAATGGGAAGGTTAGCCAATTTGGGCAACAAGTTTTATAGTTTGTCTAATTTGAGATGACCAAAACAAACTTATATATAATAAGTTTTTACTCAAATTAACTCATTCCAAGAAATACGAGTCACGATTGCCACCTATACTTAGGATGCTAATGGGTCAAATAGGGCGTTATTATAATAATTGTTAGTTGTCAATTAGGTCTTTGAATAAAGTAGTCAAGATGGTGGGATACATCATCGACAATTCGATTAAAAAGTCGTCTACCCATTTGAAAACGCCGTCTAAAATAACTTTAGGTATACCAGCTCTAGAGCAACGTAGGCGTTCCACAAACGGTTATTTCCATCTTCAGGGCAATTCCCTATATATTTGTGTTTACGCTTTGCTCGTGATGAGCTTGACTCGTCAACTGTATAAAGGTTCAACTAGTGCATGACAATATTTTCAATATCATAAGATATCACTTGCTCAAATTGCATTTTTGCTAAACAAATGAGTGAAGTTGGCACGATTTCATCATCACTAGAGCTCATTTTGAGTCATCTTTGAAATAAAAGAAAATAGAGATTTTAGGAAACAAGTATATTGATGATTTGAAAGAGTTGGAAAAGGTGATTATATCTACAACTGTTTTGGGAAAACTAGCCGTTAAAATTTGTCCAAAAATTAATATATTGTTTAGATATTTTAAACTGACAATAAAAAAATGCAACACTTAATGACTTGATTCAAGCGGCTAGCCACAATATGCATGGATCAAACCCTTCAATACGCCACTTGTGAAAGGCACAACATCCATCATTGGTGCCTTTGTTTAGGGTGTCTTTATCATAATTTGTTTTATCGTGTCGTGTCCGACATATTATGTCAGCTCTATTCTTGTTACAGGCATAACCATGTATGCCACGAAATAGCATGGGATCTCAATGTCAGAGACCTAACAAATTAAATATTATGAAAAATTATCTGCAGTAGTACGGCACCTACCATCGAGTTTTAAATACTAGTATAACTAGAACATATGCGACGCATATGTTGAAATCACAACATATGCGCTCACACGTTAAGGTATAGACACCGTTGGTAAAACCTAGGCATTAAACTTAAAAAATAAATTTGTCAAAGTAACATATAAAAAAATTAAAGTATTCAATGTTTATTTGGTCGGTAACCCCAGAGCAGTGGTAAAACCCAAGCGTTGTCGGTCCAGGGCCTTGAGGTGGTAACTCGATACGAATTCGGTCGGTTTAGGTTACTTTTGTTATGATACCAAAGCTAAAAATTGGTAAAAATTACGTAGGTTTAGGATTTATAAAACCCAACTTTGTCGGTCACGTTCGTTAAGGTTGTGAATCTACATGAATTTGATCCATTATGTTTGTTACGGTATCGAAACTAAAAAAAAATGATGATGACCAATACGATGCCGCCGGGTGACCCAATAGATACTTAGTGACACCAAACTTCCTTATTATATATAGGAAAAATGGTTTTTATTGGTCCCAACTTTTTCATTTTTGCCGGCGCTGGTCCCAACTTTCATTTTGGCTGGCAACGGACCCAACTTCAACATTCGTTGCTTCCACCAGTCCGCGACTGACGGAGCACTAACTCCGTTATGTTTTTGCTTACGTGTCAATCTGAGTTGTCAAAAACATATTACGTGGCAGTCACCGTGGATTATTGGTTTATTACGTGGTAGCCACCAGAACCCTAACTCTTCAACGCTCACTCAAAACCACCGGATCCGCCCTCTCCGTCTTCGCTTCCGGCGAACCCCTCGCTGTCGCCGACCAAACTCCCGCCGTCCTCCTCCCCACCCCTTCCTCCACCTCCACCAAACCCCCTTCATTCCACCGCCACCAACCCCCACCACCACCGTCGGCGCCGTCGACCCGGTCTCCATCTGTTGCTAGCTCAAAACCCAGATCGGTTCCGGCAGCCGCCGTTAACCTCCATCAATGAACCTGTTTTAAATCGAATCTGATTTGAAGAGGAATTGGATGCGTACCGGTAAGACCAAGGGAGAATTTGATGATGATGGTGCCGGTGATGGCGAATCCAACGAGGAACGGCCAGTTCCGGTTGAACTCTCGCTTGAAGAATACGGGCCATGGATCGAACTTCGTCATTCTCTCTTTCTCTGTGTGTTGTGTGGCGACTCAGTGGTGTTTGTGTGTGAAGGGGGTTTGGTGGAGGTGGAGGTGGAGGAAGGGGTGGGGAGGAGGACGGCGGGAGTTTGGTCGGCAACAGCGAGGGGTTCGCCTGAAGCGAAGACGGAAAGGGCGGATCCGGTGGTTTTGAGTGAGCGTTGAAGAGTTAGGGTTCTGGTGGCTGCCACGTAATAAACCAATAATCCACAGTGGCTGCCACGTAATATGTTTTTGACAACTCAGATTGACACGTAAGCAAAAACATAACGGAGTTAGTGCTCCGTCAGTCGCGGACTGGTGGAAGCAACGAATGTTGAAGTTGGGACCGTTGCCAGCCAAAATGAAAGTTGGGACCAGCGCCGGCAAAAATGAAAAATCTAGGACCAATAAAAACCATTTTTCCTTATATATATTATTATATATAATAATATAATAGGTTTGGGATATAGCACTGCTTATGTTAAAAAGTGTTATGCATGTCAAATTTATGTAAAATAACTATTTTATCTTTATGATAAAAATGAATACCATATAAGTAAACATAAAGTTTTTAGAACTTATATTTATATGTGATTGAAAAAAATACAACAAATGTGTAATTAACTCTATGAACAACTAGGTAACAAATTAAACCTGTTGCATTGTGCACTACTAGAAAATAGTAATTTCTCTTACAAAAATTTCCGACGTATTTCTTACAAACGCCATTTTCAACACGTTTCTAACGAAATTTCTACGCAAAAGGAAAACCCTAAATTTGCAACAGAATTATGACAAGATAGTGACAAATAGAAATTATGTTGGAAATGCGTAGAAAATATTCCGACACATTTCCAACAAAAAAAATTAGTTGAGCGCTTTATGTAACCTTTTTGTGAGAAATACATACCAAAGAAAACAAAATAAATATAAGTTTGTAACGAACAATAACACTAAAACCAGAAGATAAATCTGACACCATATAACCATTGACACTAGTACAACTTATGATCAATGCAGCACGAATTCAGTCGGTATCAGTTAGATTCCTTCCGATTCCAGCACTAGACCAAAAAAATAATTTACTAAGCACCCAAAACAATAATGGCATTCGTATAGCCTACTATACAAAAAAAAGTACATGACGTTTATTTAATCAGTAAAGACTGCGTGTTGCAGCATCAAGTCAACGCAAATTCAGCCATATTGGTTAGGTTTGTTACGTTACCGAAAGTAAAATAAAAAAATAAATTTGTCAACACCTAAATACAAAAAAAAAATTACGTATCAAAAGAAAAAAGGTAAAAGTAAACCAAAAAAATTTTAATTTGTCAATACTCAAATACAAAAAATTAACATATTACTAAGAATAACAAATAATAACTTTGGTGTTGCAAAGTTGCCATTTTCTCGGCATTTTGTTTTTTTTTTAATTTCTTATTCTCGATCAGTAACGTAACGAACGTAACGAAAACCGACCGGATGCCACTTTTTTTTGTTTAAGTTACCACAATTTTTTGTTTTAGTTCTCATAAACTTTTTGACCGGATGTCAATTTTGTTTTTGATTTATTTCCTTTTAGTTCCGATATGGTAACGAAAGTGTCGCCAACCAATCGAATTTGCGTAGATTCAACGCCTCAATGATCGGGATGGGTTTTACCAATGTTCGAGTTTCACCAACAGATGTTACCTCATTTATCCCCCTCAATTTTACTTTTTTTTGTTTTATTTAAGGTTTTAGTTCCGGTACCATAACGCTTGTAACAAAAACCAATCAAATTCGCCTCAACGCCCAAGATTGATAATGTTTGGGATTTACCATCGCCCGAGTTTTACCGACTAACCCTGACGCAATGCGTCGGGTAAAACTCTAGTTTAAATTAAAAGGAAAAAAAAAGATGTTTAAAAAAATGTTGATTTGATGGCTGCCCTAACTGTACTATATGTATATGAGCATTCAAGTCCATCATTCATCCTCACACGGGCCCGATTGTAAAAGAAGGACCATCAGATGGCTCATATCTGCGAAAATGATATCACGGAGTTGCAAACTGCGTTTTGAATTCCACTATGGGAACCATAATTATAATTAACTCATAATTTAATTAAAAATATCATTTTTTTAATTTATCGCTTATTTTTTAAAAGCATGTCACATTCCATCCCCATAAAATTAAAACAACACATTATTATTCACTTTCTAATTATTTTTTTTATCTTTCTTCCACTTACATCACACACAAAAAAATATATATTAAAACATTAGGTTTCGGGTTGGAAATGGGGATGGGTTGGGAATACACCAATGAAAGGTTTTGCTGCCATGGAAATTTTTTGTATAAGTAGGCGGTTTAGAAAATTATTACGTGCTCGTAGATGGGTGTTTGAAAAATGGACATAAATAGGTAGTTTGCTACTTGAACAAGCAGACTCCAACTGATTTTCATAACAAAAAAAATTGAGTTAGCGTACATTGGAACACTCACATATACTTGAGATTCCTAGTCCGCTCGTTGAATAAGTAGAGTTACTTTTTCTAGAGTCCGCTTGTCCATCAGGCGGAGTTTTTTAGTTTGCAAGTAGGTTTTCTGCTGGTTCAAGAAGCAAACCATATAAGTCTGCTTGACACATGAGCGAACTAGGATTAGCCTTGCTTATTCAAGGAGCAAACTAGAAATCTCAAGTACATGTGTGTGTTCCATTGCGCCCCAATGTGCCACCTCATTTTTTTGTTATGAAAATCACTTGAAATCCGCTTATTCAAATAGCGAACTATCTATTTATGTCCATTTTTCAAACACCCACTTATGATCACTTTAACAAAGTTGATCACTTAACAAAGTTCTAAACCACCTGCTTATAAAAAAATTCCTGTCATGTATCTTGGTACAATTCAATGGATTTATTTGATTTGTTGAATCCAATTATAGGATTGTCACGCATTTAAGCATGTAACAATCGCATGTCCCAAAACACCCTACGGAAAGTGGGCCAAAACACCATTTACTTTTCTATTTAATCTATCTATTCTAATAAAAGACTATTATTTTTGCCACTTGTCAATCTCATAGCCCTCATCATTCTTTCTCAACATATTTCACTATATGGTCCTCATATTTTAAGTAATTTCAATATATGAATTCAAGTTTATTTTTATAAATGTGATCCTAACCGATTCACTCATTAACATTAATGGTGAAATGAAAAAATAAGAAAATATAAAATTTGAAGTTACAGGCCTGTTGGAATAAAGTTTAAAGTCATAGGTAAATTAAAGAAAATAAATGTGCATCATTGTCGAATAATTTAGATTTTTATGGTAAACTATAAATTATTTTTAAACTGAGATTCGAGAAGCAGTGCATAAATTTTTATATAAGATTTGCTTTAAATTTGGATTGAAAATTTTCTCATATGCATTTAAACTAAGGAAAATGTGTATTTTCTTAATTTTCTCAAAACATTTTGTATAAATCATGAAAACATGAAAAATATCTATTATATGCATCTTGGTACTTAGCATTAAATCATTAAAGTTGAATATATTAATTAAAGTTAAATTTATTTAGGGTTGCTATGCACTTGAAGATCCTTATTTGTCACACGAACATCTATACGTGGCTATACCAAGAGTTATAAGGAGACTTATATGTTACATTGTCAATAGTTACAAGCAGATATAGATTAAAGACTTTGATTTTTGATAACCAATGTATACCAACTAATACAATCACAAATGCACTATGCAAGGAAGTTTTACTTATTTATAATATGTTTATGTGGTCATAGTTATGTAATTTCTGTAATTTTAATGTAAATTGTAATTGTATTAACAATATATGATCATTTTGTTGACTATATTTTACTTCATGTTTAAAGTTTTCATCAATTACCCGTGTAATACACGGGGCTCAAACTAGTAAATTATAAATACAGCAATGCATACCTTATTTTGAATTTCAATATTGGTAAATCAATTTTCCTATTTACAATTTTAAGCATTTAAGAAATATTTGAGGCTTTTAGATCATCTACTATATATGCATATTAATTTTGTAAGCTTTTAGTAATCGTCAACTCAAATTCAAATTTTAAGCATTTAACAACTGTTGTCTGAGTCTATTCAATTTATATAATACAAAAATTTTTAACAAAAAAAACGCATCTTATGGAGACAACATCGCCCACCTACCGGTCAAAGCCAACGGCCAGGTGCCACAACCCCACCACTGCTGTATCCACTCCTAGAGATGATGTTAGCCAAACAAGGACTTTTACCGACACTCAATGCTCGTGAATGAGATCTCTTTTTGGATTTATATGTGCCTGCATGTGTCGGGCAAAACACGTTTCTTATTGTAGAAAAGAAAATGATTTTAATATGAGAACTTTGCATAAACAATGCCTATATTATTGAAAATAAATAAATAAATAAATCAAAGGCTAAAAATGTTGTTTTGGGCTTACTCGCATCAGCCTAGAGCCCTAAATATTACATGTATTCGAATGTAGACCCAGTTCACCAAATTCAGCTTTGGATGAATGTGCACGATTTTAACTTTTAACATATGGCCCATTTGTATTCAGGCCCACATATAATACTTTAAATCAAACTTCAAACCACAAAAGAATCTCATATTCTCTATGAGGCCACGATGGTAAAATAAATTGATTTAACATTCATAAAGTAAATTGAAAGATTAAATAAATTGAGTCGAATCGAATCTACGCATATCAAATTCAGTAAAGACTTAAATAGATGCCTTCCTTCGTATTACAACTGCTGAAGAGATCAGAGCTAGTACTAGAGGAAGCAATAGCGGACATAGTGATCTCCTCTGGTACCTACTGGTACGTGCATTGCCATGGGGATGGGCTAGCCCCGAAAAAGTGGTTGCGGGGACTATACGCTTTGGTTACCAGCGAACGCTTTCAAAGGCGACCAGTTTTGAGTTAAGGGGGTGTTTGAATCTAATAAGACTTCACGCATCCCTTCTCGAACGACCATCCAACAAGGATGTGCACAATTGATCATTGACCGCAGTCTTCTCTTTTATCATTAACGAGCATTCTGATGGCAAAGTGTCTCTACTATTATAACTTAAAGTAGAGGATTCAAATCCAGCACGACATCTAATAATAAGTAGATTCTAAAATATAGCATATCTAGTCAGTTACCAAATAAGAAAAATAAATATTGATCATTTAAAAACCTCTAAAAATAGGAAGGCCATAAAGCATTATCAAATCAGAAAATGAACAAGCTTTTGGCTAAAAAAATATTTCGTCTTTATTTCGTTTGTTGTTACCTAATGGTTCAACATCGGTTCCGTCAACAACATCCCATAGGTCCTCACCCTGCAAGCACGAGCTCATGTAGGTAGCCAAAGAAGCTTAATTCTGATTGTTGAGTTTCTTCACTCCACCGATCGCTGTAACTCTGGCATTATTGATATCGAGCTCTGAATACAATTGTTAAATTGGTAGGCAAAGTGCAAACAAAGGAAATAAAGACGAAAATAGCAGCACTCTACATACCAATTTAACACTCTGTTCATGTTTATTTGTTTAACTAACCAAACGAAATTTCTTGTTCATGTTTGCTCATTTAATAAACAAACGAATATAAACGAACTGTTCGCTAAACGTTTGATTATGCGGGGTATGCAAGTGTAGAAATACTTTCTAAAACATTGTGATGTGTAGAGGTGGCAATATGAGTGGGTTGGGTTGGATTTAGGTGATGAGTTAGAATGGGTTTGGGTCAGGTTGAATTTTTAAAGTAGAGGGTTAGGATGGGTATGGGTCAAGATGGGTAAAGTTAGTCCATGTTGACCCAAGTAAAGGTTAAAATGCAAAGAGTTTCAAAAACCCCTAAAAAAAGCTTTAAAAAATTTAATAAAAAATTAATAACGCAAAATATAAATCAAAAACGTAAAAAGTAAAATAGCTAAAATGTCTCTCCCGTCATATCCTCGTTCATAAAAAAAACTTGGTTTTATCTGGGTTCAGTTTTGGCTTTTTTCGGTTCATTTTTGTTTTTGTTTTCATTTCGGTATCTATTCGGTTATAGTGTTTTCGGTTTTTGTTCGGTTTCGATTTCTCGGTTTCATTCGGTTTAGGATGGGTATGGGTGGGTCAAGATGGGTAAAGTTAACCCATCTTGAACTAATTAAATGTTAAAATACAAAGGGGTTCAAAAACCACTCAAAAAAATATTCAAAAATATTAATAAAAAATAATAACTCAAATTATTAATCGAAAACGCAAAAAGTAAAATAACTAAAATATTTCTCCTGTCTTCCTCGCTCGTTAAAAAAAAACTCGGTTTTTTTTCCACTTCGGTTTTGTTTTTTCCATTTTGGTCGGTTTCGGTATATGTTCTGGTTCAATGATTTCGGTTTCAAGTTCTCGGTTTCTATTCGGTTATGTGGGTTTTGTTTGAAATAAAATTGGATAAAACTTGTTTTAGTTCATTCTAACCCACCACCAAAAATCCCTAACATTTTTCCAACCCATCTTGACATTCTTGTAAAATTCTTTTGATCCATCCTGAATTTTTGAAATTATTTAAATTGACCCAAAACAACCCATTTAGGTTGATTTTGACACCTAACATATAGTACAGGGGTTGAAGAGAAAAATCAATTATTTATACTTTAATACTTTATAGTTACACTCCAACAAAAACAAAATTGCAGTTAGTCGAGTTGGTACGGTTACAGAGCCGAAGAAATGAACGACGACGCGGTGATAATAACCGACCAACAGATGACCGACGGTGACTCTAGCCATCCGGAAGACGGCGGAGAAACCGGCGGTGCGATGGCGGTCGACGGTGGTGAGAAGAAGAGCAAAGTTAGCAAGGGACCATGGTCGCGAGAGGAAGACGTGGTTTTGAGCGAACTGGTGAGCAGATTTGGGGCCAGAAATTGGACCTTAATTGCCCGACGTGTACCCGGGCGGTCTGGTAAGTCGTGCCGGTTACGGTGGTGCAATCAGCTTGACCCGTCCCTTGAGCGCAAGCCGTTTACTGGTACGGAGTTGTTTATTTTTCCGAAAAGTCGTAATTGAGTTTTGATTGATAAATTATTATTATTATTATTATTATTATTATTATTATTATTATTATTATTATTATTATTATTATGCATTTGTGTTTGTGAATTGATCGCGGGGTTTTACATTCTCTGTATTATCCCAAACTGTATGTTGTTAATGGTATCTGTAAGTTAGGCATAAATTGTTGGATTGAGGTCTGATCACAAATCTAGGTCAATTATATCGAGTTTTGTCTCAAATTGTTAGCGATTATCGTTGTAGACATGATAGATGGCTGTCTATCACTCTACAACATCTATCAACTCTGGTAGGGTATGGCTTAACCAATGGCGAAGCTTGGATAGAAACCCGGGGGGGGGGGGTGGCAGTATGTATAAAATATTTCATAAACCGGGGGAGGGGGCTGGTTAAAAAAATTCCGGCCAAAACGGGTTAATATACACTACGTTTAAAATGTTGTGGATGAAATGGAAAAAAATGTGTGTGTGTGTGTGTTTTGGGTGGGTGGTGGGGGGGGGGCATAAAGCTTTGCCCCTGGGCTTAACGCCAACATAAGTTTGCGGCTACACTAGGGTTGTTTATCAAATTATAGGGAGTATTGAGTCCTAAAGTTTGTACAATCTCCAATCATTCAGTGGTGTTTGAGATCTGCAAGACTTAAACAGGGTTATGCTCATCAATTTGCAAATTGGCAAGTAGTTTTGGAGACACACGGAACTGATCATTATACAGAACTAACTTGCAGGCACTACTTAAGCAACTTGGAAATATTAAGCAAGCTCCGTGTTCTGTTAACATGGAAGCAAGTATTTAGAATGTGACACAAGTTTGTTCACGCTTTTAGCTAATGTTATATTTTGTTAATCCTTGGTTCATAGAACACGTCGTGAGCCAATATGCAAATAGCATGTTTTCTTTCCTTGAGGGAGATCAAACAGATTTCACAATATCTCTGTTTGATTAAATAGGATATATTGTTGCTATAAGTGAAAATATATGGCAGCCACTAAACTGATCTTAGTTTATTTTAGAATTGACCTTAGTTAATGTTGGTGCATATGGTAGCTACTAGCTAACAATCTCTCCAGTTTTACATGAGTGCTAGGTTTTAAACATTAGCCAGTCTCTTCAACTTTTACCTTTTGGAAGTATATTTTGTCTTAAATGACTCCCTTAATACCTATGACGCCCCACCCACGCGCATTTGGGGTGAAGTTAAATTGATCTTGATTTCAGATAAAGTTGTTTTAGAGTTTTTGTTTGAGTTGATTTGTTAAGTTGTTAGGTTTATCGAGTCTTTTAAGTGTTTATTAGTTTAAATGAGTTTGAGCTAGAATCGGTTTGGTCTTTCGCTAGGTTTATATAAGGGTATCCAGGTCATATGTTTTGTGTGGGTCGTGAGTTTTGATTATCAATAAAAGGAAAAGAATCGTGACTGTATTTGGTCACAGAATCGGATTGTTGTGTGTACTTGATCCACCTGATTTCCAACAAATGTTTTGTTAGGTTGGAATGGAAGGAAAAAGGAAATAAGATTTTCTTAATCACTAACTTGAGATGCTAAGCAAGTATTTAAATGAGTTCGTATGTCACGTTGAATGTTGATAGCGTTGTCAGTTGTAACATTCCTTAATATTACTATATGAGGTCAAAAGGGCTCCATCAATACTTTTCACAAGATTTTGTATGAAGAGCTTGAGATCATAGAATCAGCATTCCTGAATATTACATTTGCGTTTTGACATATAACGTTTAGGCATAATACAATTATAGCTTTTAATTGTTAGATTTGTCACAATCAAAGGCAGTCTTTGTAAATGTTGCTATTTGATGAGTTCGCGATAATTTGTATCTGAATGGGGTCCCGTGAACATGCCACTTGTAAATGTGAAATAATCATTGATTTAATTAAATTTGATTTTTTATAATGCGACGTGAACCATCTCGTGTCATTATCTTACAGATTTGATTCTAAAGAGTTAATTTTCTTTTATTGAGCAGATGCAGAAGATAACATTATTATTAAAGCCCACGCAATCCATGGAAACAAATGGGCATTAATTGCAAAATTCTTACAAGGTAGAACAGATAACGCAATCAAGAATCACTGGAATTCTACCCTGAGAAAAAGGCTCACGCATCCTAACATGTTCCCATCCATCACTGAAGCAGACATCAACAACCTCGACACCCATAAGGCATCATCTGAAGACACCTTATCCAATGAAAACAACACAAACCCTCAAGAAGCCGAATATGTCACAACTCACCAGACCCTTTCCCGTCCCACCCCACAATATGGAGCATTTTCCGTTTATAATCCTACAAATAATGGGGCACCGAGGACGGTTGTACCCACACAGGGACCATTAATACAGGCGTGTAAACCCAGAAGTGTCGGGTGCAAGTTTCTTAAAGGCTACTCTGTTGAGCCTGTGGTTCCATCAAGATGTGGTCATGGTTGCTGTTCCAGGTCCCACACCTCTTTACTGGGTCCTGAGTTTGTTGAATATGAAGAAGTTCCGCCTTTTTCAAATATGGAATTAGCCAACATCGCTGCTGATCTTAACACCATTGCTTGGATTCAAAGCGGGCTTGAAAACCCGGGGGGTGCTCATACTCATGTCTCGGTTCCAGTTGAAGGATTGAGTTGAAATGGTCAGGTTTTAATTGTAAGTTTCTGTTTTTCTTAATGAATATATATAGGCTTACAAAAATGTGATATGCTAGCCAAAAATGATCTATAGCGTATGGTCTTGGTCCGTTGTTTTACATATATCTGAATATTAAACTAGTCGACTGATGTTATTGACATATCGTGCATTATTTGGTGGTTGTAGCTTATGCATTGAGTATGTTTTTTGTTGCTTAGCATGGTACTAGTATGTACCATTAGAAAAACATGAGGCTGTTGGTATGGGTGTAAATGAATTGAGCTGAGGTCATGTAACATCCTAAAATTTATAATGTTGAATAAAGAAAGTTATGTTTAGTAATTTCACGTTTTAGTTATTTAATGTCGAGTAAGGAACGGGTCTTGGGCTTAGTTATTTTATGAACTCGGCCTGTCTCGACCCGTAGGAAGCCAACCCGAGCCTAACCAAACCCGTAGTATATAAACGAAAGTTCTTGACACTTCCACCATTTTCACCATCTTCCTTCACTTACACCCACCCAAACACTCTCATTTCTAGAGAGAGAAGCTAGAGAGAGAAAGTTCTCAAATCACAAATCCGAGTCCACAATCTTGTTCCTAATCATTTTTGGTAAGTCCCCCTCGAAAATCATCCGTTTTCATAACCATTTTCGACCTCAAATCGAGCAAAAACTCCCATTTTCGTAACTTGAGTTTTCGGGTCAAAAACCGCCTTGTTTTGGTGTCAAAATACAAGCTTTTGTGTTTAAAAGTACTAGGGATCGATAGCCCTTTCAATCCCGAGCATTTCCATGTCAAAAACTTCGATTTTGGGTCAAAAATCTGGAAAATCTGGAAAACCCGTGGGTTTCTCCGTCGCCCAGCTTGAAGGAGTCGAATCAGACTCATTCGATCGAACCAGTCGATCGAATCAGTCCATTCGATCGAATGCGTAGATCGAACAAGTCCAGTCGACCGAATAGGGAAGCAACCGAATGGTCTCCAACTCATTCGATCGAATGAGTTTTGTATTCGATCGAATGAGTGTTGTATTCGATCGAACGTGTTCCTATTCGATCGAACGTGTTCCTGTTTGATCGAACGTGTTCCTATTCGATCGAACGTGATGTATTCGATCGAACGTGTTCCTATTCGATCGAACGTGTTCCTATTCGATCGAATCAAGCCAGAACCAAGCTGTTTCCAAGTTCGCCTAAGGTTTAACTTCGCCTGAAGCGAAGTTCGTCTATAAAATAAATTAAAAACCTAATGGAAAATGTGTTAAGGCAGTTATCGAAAATAAAATTTTTCCAAGCTGACCTGGCAGCTTAACCCCAGCCAGGGGCTCTGCCCCTTGGACCCCGCTAGGGGCTGCCGCCCCTAGAACCCCGCTACCAGGGGCGCTGCCCCCGGACCCCCGTTCGTTGTGGGTCATATAAAGATAGAAACGCAACATAAGTAGTAGTAGCTAATTGATACGTGTAAATATTATACAGTTAGCCGTGCGCAGCTCAAGAGGGGAATAACTATTAACGGAGAGCGTAACAGTATTCAGGTGAGTTTCTAGCCCCATTTATGTGTTATGTTTTCGGGGCTGTGTGCATACTCGATGTGTTGTTAATACATTTATCCTAAGTGATAAGTGTATGCCATATGTGATATATGTGATGGTTATGAATGGTTGCTTGTCGGTACGCGAACGATCTTCGGATATTGCGCGTACTGTCAGGTCAAAAATAAAGGTACGAATATTATACATCGAAGATGTATGAACATTACAAATGAATACTTGTCGGGGCGTGAACGATCTTCGGATATTGCACGTATCGACAAGAGGTATGGTTGTTAAATGAATGATGTAAAGAACGCCTAGGGTGTTCTTATGCTATGATGTAATTATTGTATATGTGAAGTAGGTGTATGCAGTTACACGAATGGTATGTGAGTTCTACGTTCGACATAGTAAGTTAGGATGGCAAATCCCTCTAGCTTTTGTCGGACATAGACTCGGCTGGTGATGGCGTAGTTAAGGACTGCGGGCCTTATACGTAAAGTAGATGATAGATGTAAACGTAGTTAAGGACTGCGGGCCTTATACGTAAAGTAGATGATAGACGTAAACGTAGATAGGGACGGTGGGCCTTATACGCGTTACAGATAATAGACGACAACGTAGTTAAGGACTGCGGACCTTATACGTATTATAGATAGGCATCAGCATAGGAAAGGACTGTGGATCTTATACGTGCTGTAGTTGTATTGTGGTAGCATAGGGGAGGACTGCGGACCTCGTACGTGCTATGGTTTAGGTTGCAACATAGGGGAGGACTGTGGACCTTGTACGTGTTGTGGATGTAGGATGGTATAGGGAAGGACTGCGGACCTTGCACGTACCATAAAGGGTGAACATAGGTAAGGACCGCGGACCTTTTACGTGTTCACGACCTTGAGTACAGGTATAGACGGCGGACTATGAACGTACTCACGGTAGACTGAGGTTAGTGGTTATAAATATGGGTGTATGTATGGTAGTAAGTGTGTATGTAGAACAGAAGGGTAACTAGTGAAGTATGGATATGTATCTACGGATATGTATGTATGTGTATGTATTGTATGGCGTTCGATTAACTAGAACTCACTCAGCGTAGCTGACTTTTAGTATGCACGCAGGTGAGCTGATTACAGAGTTAGCATGAGGACGACACACGGCATGGATTGAACGGCTGGCATCTGAAGAAAGAAGTAAAGATGTTTTAAATATAAAGTTTTGTGTTATGGTATCAACGAAAAAGTTTAACGTTTTGTAACAAATGATTGATGTTTTATATTCCGCGAAAAGTTTTAATAAACTCTGATTGAAGAACTGTGTTTATGAGTAAATCCGACGCTAAAGTAGGGCTACCGGGTTCGGGGCCTTACAGGTCAAGCTCGCCTAAGCTCAAGCGCGGCTTGTCTAATTTAGCAAAGCTTGATCGAGCTCTACACGCTGTGAGCTCTATGTTCAAAGTTGGCTCGTTTTAAGCTTGATACTCAAAAGCTTTGGCAGTTTGGTTCGTCAAAAAGTTTCTGGGCTCTTTTTATTATTCATTACTTATTTAGTTTATTAACTAGAAAGGAGAACCCGCGTGTTGCACCGGGTCTTTATATGTTAACACTAAAATCAACTAAAAGAAGCCTACGTTTGACAAAATTCAGAGACCATAGTTGATACCACATAGGTGTTATTGAAATCATTGTCTTGTTATAATAACAATTTGTAATTGATATATGTTGCAACTTACAAAAGAACATGTGCAACTTTCCCTTCGCAGATGGTTTCAACCGTATGTGAACAACCCTATTAATTTAAAAATTCAGGATTGATTGAATTCTATCGAGCATTACAAACAATCAGAATAAACTTGACTGTGGATCACCATCTCAAATGTTGATCAAACGTACAAAGTTCAACAAATCAAAACATAGCATGCATGATTAGACATTTAAGTTATCATTTCCTTTCTATTTGTCTCAGGAACCATACTTGCATGTGCAATGTGTTTCGGCTTCATCAAAAGCTTGAACAGGTTCGCTGCATAAACAACAACAATAATATGACAAACCATAAAAGAACACAAAAACAAATTTAAGAATATAGAATGAAAGAAAGAAGCTACCTGTAAGAAACTTGATGACAGGGGCATGCCCTGTTGAATATTGCATCCTTAAAGTCTTAAGTCCGGTCTCTAATGTTAGGCATTTCTGAAACAATAAAATATGTAACAGTTTAATAACTTAAAATGCATCTCATAGAAACAAAGAAAAAAAAATCTCATAATTTAAAGACCAATTTGGAGCAAAACAAATAATATGTGGTGTTCTTAAATTTATACTCATCCAAATTGTAATGTAGTATGTACGTACTATAATATATATTTACCTGACTTTGGCATATGCAAACAATGAATCACACACTCTTAACGATACTGCAAAAACCCCCCAAAGTAAAAGCAAGTAGCTAAAAATTAGGAAACCCTGAGTCAATTTAGTTCAACCAACCTGAAGCAGAGATTAGGGTTGACTGAATGCAGGCCTCCATCTAATCCATTCCAAGCCTTCTGGTGCCATGGATTCTCTTTGTTTTGCGTCGTGAAGAATCCTCATAACTGCCGTCGCGTAGACAGTCGATCGTAGCCACAAAAAGGTCGAACAAGATAGCAGAGCAGAGAAGACTGAAGACGGACGGACAGTCACGGTGGTGGTTTTTTTTGGCAATGTTAGAGAAAGAAGATAGCAGAGCAGACAGAGGCCAGGGAAGAAAGAGTAGAGAGAGAGCCGTGAAACATCATTTAAGCATAAGGTACAACTTGCAAATTGTATATATATATAATATAATATGAATACATATATACTTATTTTTGCATATATTTATAAAGGGGTGTAAACGAGCCGAGCCTGATCTCGTCGGCCCGAGCTCGTTTAGCCTCAACCCCAGCTTGTTTTAACTTAAGAGGGTTTGAGCTCAAGCTTGGCTTGTTTATTAAGCTAGAGTTCGGCTCGTGAGTAATTTGTCAAGCTCGAGCCCGGCTCAGGCTCGACTTTTTATTATTTGTTAATTGTTTAAATTATTTTATTTATATGCTTTTATAATTATTTACATATATAGTTATATTAATAGTTATTATATAAGTATATTAAATAAAAATATATAAATAAAAGCTTGTTTAGGCTTGTGAGTTGGCTTGAGCTTGATATATGAAGCTCGGGCTCAAGGTCATTTTTTAAATGAGTCTAAATAAAAGGTAGAGCTTGTTTACACTCGGCTCGATTCGAGTTTTTAACGAGATGACCTCGAGAAACTCACGAGCGGCCCGGCTCGTTTACACCCTGACTAACTATTTAAAATAAACCAACAAACGTATCCAATATAATCTCATTTATAGCAGAGCTATTGGCACTCTGAGTGTATGATACAGACAAACATTACCTCGAGCTTGTTTAAGCGTGTGGCACGATTTGGGCTTTTAGCAAGTCAATACCGAGCAGCTCATTATACACCTTTGTTGGATGTTGAATCTAAGGAAAGGGTTGCAGATGAAAAGGGATAGCTCTCCATACCCATGATTATTTACTAAAAATGTTACCTTCGAAAGAGAAAGGCCATCTCATAATTGTTCATCATAAAAGGAAAAAAAACAACAGTAAAGACAATCTTTTGATGATCTCGGGTAAAAAGTTTTAATTAGACCTACCGTATTTAAAATACAAACAATAATATATAGTAAAAAGAAGTTTTCAAGGGTTCACATATAGTGTTTGGCATTCAATTAGTGTGTGGTGCCATGCTCCCCTATTTATTTGTTCTTGGTCAAGATTTCATTTCGATTCACAAAATGGCTCCGCTTTGTAATAAAAAGAAGAAAGTCTTTCAAGGTGTTATTATGACCGCGTGCTGGTGTATTTGGAAGGTGAGAAATGAGATAGCCTTCTCGGAGTTGGTGGAGGACGTTAAATATTTGGCTTTTCTTTGAATAAGAAATAGATTGCCTTTTTAATAAAAGTTAGCTGTTCGAAAAAGAAATTTGGTGCTGCCAAGGACAGCTATAGAGAATTGAAGTTATGGCCTACTTTTCTGACTATAACCATGTGTCCATCAGTCCATGTGTTGTGTTGCTGTGTTATGTCACTTGTCCAAATTACAATAGTTGAAATATACATATTTTAACTTACACATGGTGAATGAATGATCGATCAACCTCATCGATCCGTATAAATTTTGTTTCTTACTGTTTTGAGAGAAAATAAAATAATGTTATTGAATGAAAACTATACACACATGTATTAATTGGGAAAAGGAAAAGGAGTTGAGGATCCAAATCCATATAAGACCAACCATCCAATGAAACATGCATACATGGTATAAACCTTAATATCATAACGTTGTATGATAATATATTTGTACAAATTGTATAACCACATAGTACTTCAATCAAGTAAGTCAAAGATTAGAGGATAAGGTCTGGCCGTTGTCACGTTGATGCCAGCCACCTAGCAGACTACGGGTTTGGTGTTTGTGGAATCTTGCTCACGTTTCACACACATTTAGATATTTGAAATGGAGAACAATTTTAATTTGAATCGAGGATGTTA
Organism: Bidens hawaiensis; assembly: GCF_021521415.1. NCBI lineage: Eukaryota > Viridiplantae > Streptophyta > Magnoliopsida > Asterales > Asteraceae > Bidens > Bidens hawaiensis. Next base: position 519,448 of record NW_027491661.1, on the reverse strand, counting down.
AAGATTAATGATAATGAAGAGTCAATATAATTTCAGAAATCAATCTATGGATTCCTATATGATTATAGATTTTTCAGGTTGATTTAACGGTAACTGCATAGTTAAGATGCTTAGTGATTATTGACTTAATTTAAATAATATATACCGGTTGTACAAACAAAACATCATATCATAACTTTGACAGGTCTAATCATTTTCTGATTTTCGTGTAGGTATATACAAGTGTAATTTTTCTTTAAATGAAACCATGTATAATTTATGTGTCCACATATTCCTATGTTTTAAGGTACGGGCGGAACTAGCATTTATAGTGCCAAATTTTATTATTTTTTTCTTTTTTTGTTTTATGTATCTGCAACCAGTGAACAAAAAGTTTTGAGCCCGCATTACCTCTCAACATTTCTTTTAGATCCGACAATTTTAAGATCCAAACAAAAACAAAATAAAAATGAATTCTTTATATGTCGACAGTCAACATTATAATGGGAACACATTAATTAGATAAATACTTATAACTAAAAAGCCGAAAAACCACAAAATAAATATAAAAATTTATGGTTTAGCTTAGGGCCAGCCTTATATCTCTATATATAGCTATGTACTTTGATTTATTGGATAAACAAAGAAAAATACACTCTTTGATATTAAAGGAGAAAAAGTTGATTTCGCCTTGTCATTCTAAATTATCATACCTCTTAATTTCTAGTTGACATGTTTAAGCCGACACCCTCCCTCCAAAAACTTCCGCTTTCATGTTCTGCCTCACATCTACGCCCCTACAAGCCGAATTAAACTGCACCATCACCACTATTGTGCTCATGTTAGTGATCCAAACTACACATCAAAAATCGTCGGCACCCGGCCTATATAAAAAATAAAAACAAGTTGTTTTTTAAGTATAACAATATTATATACAAAGTGAAATTTAGATGCTTAAACTAGATAAAAGATTAACAATTATGGTTTTCCTTTTAGCCCTATTTTCCAGCAAATTATGATTTTGAGACATTTCTATGTGTGTTTCAGAAAATCCATTTTCTACAAAATCTTTCTCTCTCCCTCCCTCCCTCTCTTAACTTTGATTGGTTATTTATTATACAACGGCCATGTGACCGTTGGAGATGGCCCACAACCCACAAACCAGAGATGCACAAGGCGTTAGTTGGCTATCGCACATGCTTTTAGCGCCCCCTTAAAACTTACGGCCCACTGCTTGGGGCGTTAAGGGATTCATGCAGCGCGAGGTTGGCGCCCCCTTTAAGTCCACACCAGTCGACTTAAGAAATGCTCATGTCACTCCTCACACCCCTGCCGGTTTAGGTGTTTGGCGCCTTATAAGGCTAACTTGGACAATGGTGTTAGCATACCAAGCATTTTAAATAGTGTTCAATCGTACCATAACATAATTTTTTATACAACCGAACCAATCATAAAACCAACAACTCTAAGTCTCTTGGTTCACTGATCAGATCGACTTTAGTAAATATTTTCTTACACTTCTAATTTTAGGTTAAAACAAAAATCTAACTTTGAAAAATTTGTGGACTCTTCTTCTTTTTTTCTTTTTTAATAGCTAAGTCAATTTCCTTATTTCCTTGCTATTTACAATTTTTACATACATTTGTCACCAACCAGTTTCGAACCTACATATTCACCTAAGGCCATGAGGTATACATTCAAGCTTCTTAACTTCACACAAGCATCACATCGCATATTTTACCCAATTTCACTCCACATCACCCTACGGAAATTGTTTAACCCCCATTTAACTCCCTTTATTTAATGCTAAATTGATTCTTAAATTATTGTGGTTGTGTGAAGAGGATTTTAAGACCCATTAACATTTTAACCCACCTTGCATTTAAAGCCCATTGACCCATGAAGGGAGTGGTTTACCACTCGTTAACCTTGTCAACTCAACTTTAACACCCTTGAACGTTAGGGTATACCCATAAGCTTAAGAGGATTCACCTCTTCCTTTTTTCGAAAATTCATGGAGTCAATCTTACTTTAGTGGATGCTAAATTAGGTTGAAACAAAAAACAGAGTGGATGCTAAATTAGGTTGAAACAAAAAACAGAGAATAACAAAAATAAATAATAAAGATAGAAGGATGCAAAATCACAAATTCACAACTCACAAGTCACAACAAAACAAACAAGTAATTAAATCTTTCTCTTCCTCCCTCTCAAATCCCGTGCTATGTATAATACTACTATTTAATTCCTCTGTGTTTTATTCAAGCCTTTTCTCTTCCCAACTTATTCTAACACAATTATTCATATTCATATTCATATTCATGGTCTCACCTTCACTAACTCATTACACGAGCCACACCTTCTTCAATCTTGATCTCCAAAGATGGCAACTTTACACCAAACCCACCTCGACTTAGAGTCTGGCAACGGTGGTTCACGGTTATCAGATGCCAGTGAACACAGTACAACAGCCACCTCTGAGATCTCAGTGGTGGATCTTGAACATGGTGGAGATGAGTATACTAAAGTACATTTGTCAAAGGTTGAGAGAGATTGTAGGATTTGTCATTTGAGTCTTGACTTAACAAATGATAAAAGTTGTGAGAATGGGGTTGCATTTGAGTTGGGTTGTTGTTGTAAAGATGACTTAGCTGCTGCTCATAAACATTGTGCTGAAGCTTGGTTCAAGATTAAGGGCAACAAGTAAGTACTTATGTTCCAAGATTCTATTTTTATTACTAGTATTATTTTACATAATCATTTGCATTTTTTGCTTCTTTTATGGTAACAAAAAATGATGTTTTATGAGAAAAAAATAATATTTTTCTTGACAAATCAAGATTGATTTTGGGATTTGGTTCTTAGTTAAAATGTAAGTTTTGTTTAGTTGGATGATTCTTCTTCCAATTTTGAGGTTGTTGATTGTTGGGATTTAGTTGACCTTTCTGTACATAAAATTTACCTCTAACCCCCCCCCCCCCCTTTTCATTTCAATTATTGAGATAACTTACTAGTAGGGGAAACTCAAAATAAAGACAGATATAATTTTCAAAGAAAAAGTGAGATGCAATATTTAAATATCACACAATAAATATGGATATAATTTTTTTTTTTTAAAGTGATATATTATTCGATGCTTTAAATATTACAAGAAGGTTCTACATTTTAAATTTGACAAATCTGCCAAAATATTTAAATTACAAAATACCTAATAAATAATTAAACGCATAAATTAAGGTTACACGATTAATTGTTCTAAGACTAACACTGAATTCTTGGGTTTAAAATAAAAGGGAAAGAAATGATAGGATTGGATGGAAAAGAAAGGAAAAAAAATTATATATTTAAAAGATATTCTCGAATAAAAATAAAAGAATAGAAAAGAAAATGTTAATTACATTTTTGAGTTAGATTCAGGGGCGGATCTACGATGTTAACGGAACCACCCGAGTTTTGAAATAATAGTGTAGTTATATATATAACATAATAAAGGAACCACCTTATAAATTAGAAAGGAACCACTTTATAAAAATTTGAAGCGCTTGTCTAGATGGTAACATGTTGGTTTTTGTAACCCAGAGGTTGTAGGTTCGATTCTGGTTTTGAAACTTTTTTTTTCTTTTTTTTTTAATAACTTACCCAAACATCAGTTAGGGTTTCAAACATAACCAGCCCACAATTAGAGCCCCTCTCCAGCCTCCACAGTCCGCCCCAGTCCCTGAACCTCTTCAACTCCTGACCGCCGGCAGCCTCACTCCGTCAGGTCAGCCACTTGTCCCCGTCACTCCGACCATCGCGGAACGCCGTCAACCTCGTCTCTGTCTGCCACTCAGCCGTCCCCGTCCTCCTGCCGTTGCCTACTCTTACTCGAATCCTCTTATCCTCCCACTTTGAAGGTAAGTTTACATTCATGATTCATTGTTAAATGTTAACTGTTCTTAATTGTTAAGTGTTAACTACTTAATTGTTAAGTTATTTGCTAAATTTAGTTTTAGTTTGTTAGATTGTTGGTTTTAATTTGTTAGTTTGTGAGTTTTTGTTAGTTTCTTTTATTATTTTATTGTATTTTTGTTATGTAATGAACTTTTTCCCGAACCATCGAACCGACCCGAACCTCAAACCGACCCGGAAATTTTTTACCCGACTTTATGAAATTGAAACATCTAAAGTAGTGCACCATCCGGAAAAAATTCTTGGATCCGCCACTGGTTAGATTGGAAGGAATAGGTAAGAAAAAAATTGTAACTTTACAATCATGTCCTCATTATTGAGTTAGATAGAAAGGAAAAGATAGGGTAAATTAGTAAATATTGTACATGATTATAAACTTTCCTTCAGAATCATATCATATTTGGCTGGAAAGTTTAACTTTTCTTTTCATTCTCTTTGTTTTTTTTAATGAAAAAACTCAAGAATGAAAAAAAAAATTTCTTATCTTTTCTTTTCTAAACCTTTAAATAAAAAACTCAAGAATGCAGTATAAGAGGGAAATAATTAGAAATGCTAAAAATTATAAAATGTTTTTAATAATGAAATCGGAGCCCTAGTTGGAAGAATATGGGTCTGTTAGTGGTTTGCCGTATGATCCGGCTCGTCTAGAGGCTTATGGGCCCCACTACTCCACTCGTAACCCTAGTTTGCTCCTTGATGCTTAGGCTCATTTTTTTTGCCCATTTTTCTTATTTGGCTGGTCAAGTAAGAATCTGCTAACTTTTAAATCTCCTTCTTATAATAACAATATATTGATATTTATAAACATTGTCCTCCTAAAAAGAGAAGTCCATTGTCCAGATACATTTAAGAAGCAACAGTGACAAATCTTAGTTAAAAAAATGTCTAAATATATCAGATGGGGAATCAACACTTTAGAGAAAGGAAGAAGGGAATAATTGAGAAAATAAAGTTGAAAAAAGCAGTTTATATGACATAAAAAGATGCTAGTAGCTAAAAAAGAAGTCGGCAGCTAATAATACTATGTGTGTTTTATGTATGGCAAACATTGAATGTGTTTTTAGTCTTTAGATCATGTTGGAATTTGCTTTCATCCTTTCCTTTTCGCCCTCTCTTTCGGTTCATCAACTCAACTTTTGAGTCAAATCAACGTAATACCTTTTAAAAGCTTAAAGCCACATTTTCTTATTTTGCTTGTATGTTTGACACGACGTCAGATTCTTGTATTTAACCTTAAAGACGACATCTTTTATGGTGTCGGGATCCTGGTTTCATGGGTGAAATCACCTCGACCGATCATTTTTAAAGTTGGTATTGTTTGTTATGACATCTTGAAAGCTTTTTACATTATTGTCACCACTTTATCTTTGAATTTAAGTTCATTTATTTGTAGTTTATAATGAGAAGATTAAATACAGGAAAAATAGGATTTTTTTTTATATCCATTTGCTTAAATGTTATAGTTATATGATTTGGTTCAACTTAAACCTTAGAACATGTGAGATATGTGGATCAATTGCAAGTAATGTTGCTGGTGCAAACGAGGCCGAACTAATGGAACAATGGAACGAAGCTAATGATGCCATGTCATCGGCTACTGCACCTGGTGGGACCGCAACTGCCACAGCAGATAATCGTAACTTCTGGCAAGGCCATCGGTTCCTTAACTTCTTGCTAGCTTGTATGGTTTTTGCTTTTGTCATCTCGTGGCTGTTTCATTTCAACGTCCCTTCGTGAAAACAAGTCGGTTCTATTAATGGAGAAACATTCGGTGAGATATATAAAGAATATTTGTTGTATGCTATCGGTTACCGCTGCATCTGTCATTGTAGTATGAAGAAGTTTATTTAGTCTCTTGTTTATTATTGTCATTGATAGTGTAGCATTCATGTGGTTCATTAGAGCTTTTAACTTAAAGATGTGTATTTGATGTTGTACAAAGAGACCATGTATGCTACTACGCTTCCTTAGTTCCCCTGTGGGATCTTTTATGTGCCATGTGTTTTTATCATACTTGTTTTTTTGGGCTTGTCATAGATCATGAGTGCTTATACCATTCCCGGCAGGTCATCTATCACTATCTTTATAATTACACTAAAATTTACTACATTTTCTTTTCTCATTTTCAATTAAATAATACTTTTCTATAAATTTTTCATTATCGTTTTTCTCTTCTCCGCTCACAGTCACTTTTAACAACTATTAAAAACTTATAGAGGGTGAACAGTCTTTCTTCAAATTTATTCATGAACAATAATATTTTATCTTTCATCCAGTTACGACCACTCACATATATACAAAGGATCTGTTGTGATTTGAGAAATCAAGCCCATCGACCTTTGCTTACCCTCCCATGAGGCCTTGTTGAATGGTCTTCTTGGGCTTTTTATGGAGTTTGCGGATTTTCAGTGGGCTTGTTATCTAACTTTGTCCAACTGATAATTAACGACTTTATCACTTTTTATATCCAGTTTAAATTATGATTTAATTTATATAAATATATATAAGTTATAATATTATCTTCACTTAAAAAAAACTTAGCACATGTGGAAAAAAATAGGGGGTTTCAAGGTGGGTCGGAGGGGTTTCTCATCTATGATAGGTTTCCTCATGAAGATGTCTTCAGCACTCAGGGAGTGGAAATGAGTGGGTGGACCAGTGGGCATGTCAATGATTTAATTAGTCATTAAAAAAAATCTTTAAATTTGTCCACATTTATATTTTCAAATAAATATAGCAAGCCAAAAAGAACTTCATGTGTAGTAATCATGAAACGATTGTCCACATCTAAAAGCATGCATATAAAGATACACTAAGAGCACCCGTAACGATGTTCTTTTCACTCATTCTGATCCCAGCTGAAGCACAAGCGGAAGAGAAAGAACAATAGACATTCATTCAAGGTTTTGGACGGAAGTCTAGCAATAACTATGAGGGGAAGGAGACAGAGAGAGGAAAGAAAGGGGAAAAGGTAGGAGTGGTGGTGACGTGGGTGATCCTGCGCCGTCCATCGTTGTGATTGATCTAATTTGTTACACTAAATTTCTTTGCAATTAATTTGTTGTATTGTATACTTAATACACCAAACGTGTATTTATAATTTTATATAAATGAACGTAAACCACTTCAAAATGGGTTTGATAATGTTAATACTTGTTGGTAGTGTATTGAAATACGATTGTTTGAATATTTATTATTATGTTAACCATTTAGCCCATTAACTCTTGATAAAAATTAATTGGCATTACGAAAAAAAAAGTTACACGTAACAGGATTTTCACTTATTACCGATGACATATTTATTATATTCTCTAAAACTCTTCAAAATTTCTTACATCAACAAGGTGCAAATCATTAATTTTATTCGACAGTCTTTTAAATTTAACAAGGCCATGCATATATTTGGGATCTCCTATAAACATGACTTGTTATAATCTTGAAATTCATGCAAGAATATCGCATTCTCTCTATTACGTAGTTTGTGTAATACGTAATAACCCATCCCAAAAGATAAGAACTATACGAAGCGTTTTATAAACCTAAAGTCTAAAGTGTGCTTCCTATATCCTCTTTCGTCATTGTTTAAGATGAGATCCAAAGTGTTTTGAATAGGAGAGTTTAATTCCATTTATTGGTCCGACGTAGATAGATGACAGTGCATGATTGGTTGAGGCTTAGGGTACTTTGGGTACCTCATCCATCTTAAATTATCAATTAAGATATGTTATTGTCTATTGTGATATTTAAAACATCATAATTAAAGTTGGTAATAATTTTTCATTTTTTAATAGCAAAGACCTGGACACCCTTTCGCTCGAAGAGTAGAACACGGTGACCTGACTCATCCATCAAGAAGGAAACCACAACTAGATAAACCCATGGCTTAATCTAGAACAAATTTTCTCAAACAAGAAACCTACAACCTGAGAACATAAAGTCATGAGGCTACCAATCTAGTATTAGACTCGGTTATCCAACTGTAGATCACTAGACAAATCTCAATTCTCATGTATTAATTTAACAATTATAATTTTTTAAGATACAAAAGTTTTTGAAAACTTATAATGAATAAAAACTCGACACATATTAATACTTTGCCAATTACAATGACATCAAGTGGGACCAAAACGGCGCCGTTGATTGATGCTTATTTTCGCCAGTAACGCCGTTGCAAACGAAAACAACAAACAGTCAACATACATTTAAAATACGGTTGTGCTAAATATATATGGGATAGGGTCACCTCACATGCCCCATTGTTTTTCTAAATATTTAGAATGACAAAGAAAAAAAAAGTTACATAATCAACACCAGAGGTATATAGAATGGAATAGGTCACATATGGCTGTAAGCAAACTAGACGTTCGACCATATGTTCGGTTGAAAATTCGTTTATGTTTGTTCGCTTAATAAATGAACCGGACACAGACAAAAAAATTTGTTCGATAACTTTAACGGGCGAACATAGACGAAGGCCATGTTCGTTCAATAGTGTTCGTGAACGCCCGGTGATTTCTATTTTAATGGTGTTGTGTATGTTGAAATTCCTTGAAGAATTTGAAGCATGTTTCTTGTGAAACACTAGAAGTTTGTGAATTTTAAACTCCAAAACATTATTTTGATATGATTATGTCTTTGGTTACTATGTTAAGTGTTAGATATTTTTGGATATTAAATGGTGTAATGTTCATCAGTGTTTATCTGAAGTATTTTAATATGTTTATATTTGTTTATCAATTACCGTTCATTAGTGTTTGTTTATCCATTAGTGTTCGGTTGTCCACTAGTTCTCGTTAGCGTTAATTTACAATACTAACGAACGGAAACAAACGGACAGAGACACACTCAATTCCTTAATGAATGGACAAGGGCACGAATTTTCGTTCTGAGAGTGTTCGCTAACCCTCTGCTTGTCCGACAAAAGCTTAATGGACAAGGTCTCATCCGGTTCGCTTCGCTTACAGCCCTGGGTTTATGTAGTTTTTTAAGCGTTAATCTTTGATTAAATGACTAAAATGGTAAATCAACAATACGTTTGGCCTGACACTAAAAGGGTGTTGCTAAATGTATTCCTTATCCCGGCCCATTCACTTTCATGAAGTTAGAGGTACATGCAATGAAGTGTAGTCTCAAGCAACTATGTGTAGAGGTATGTACTGGCATTATTATATGTTTATATGTAAAAGTTCATGAACTTCATAAGACCCATAAAACTATGTATAAATTTAAACGACATATGATGTGTTATAGAAGATATAAAGGCCTCCATCCATACTTTCTTGGACATATCTTCCAATCTACTTCATTAAAATTAAAGACATCTGGTGTTTGATGATTGAAAACTTTACAACCTTTTCATAGTTTAATTTGTAATTCAGTATACTATCATGTTCTAAGTTTTTATAACACTTGTGTTGATTTTGATGGAATAGTCATAATGAACCCTAGTCAAAATTTATGAATAGCTTCAAAGTTATTTTGTTGTATAGGTGTTTGGAAAGATTCCTAATCCTCGCAGAATACCCTAGCACTAATAAGTAATAACAACTAATTGATATTTTCTCTTTTGCTTTGACTTATCTTCACATGTTAACATTAGATACTTAGTCCACCTTAAAAACTCGCTAAGTAACCGAAGAAAACATGTAGAATGAGTATTATAACGACTATGAGTGCTAACCAAGTTGAAGACCTATTAATTAAACAGGCGGGATTCTTAGAGTCAGTTATTTTAATTTTATTATAAATATAAGCAAGGCTGATAATAGAACACAATTCACACAAGGCCGGCTCTCAAGGAGGGCGGGGTGGTAATGGACCCCGACTTGGCATCCCACTTGGCCCGTAACTTTTTTTTTTTTAATTTATATCTATTTTTGTGGAAAAAAATATGTATATTTAGTGTTCAAACTCAATTACTCAACTACTAGTCTGGTCTAGTGGCAAATTGTTGTGACTCCAAACCAAAAGGTTATGGGTTTAAGTCTCACTTTAAACATGTTTAAGCATATTTTTATACAAAAAGTTTTTTACACAACTCAAATCATAACAAACTAAGCCCATTTAAAAACTAAATTGTTTAAACCCAACAAAAAACCAATTTTACCCAATGCCCAATTTTTTTGGGCCAAAGACGAAAAAGTCCCATCTTTGTAATTCTAGCTGCGACCAACATTGTTCTGATCAAGTTGTACATTGTTTTTCTGTTAATAATATTTTCTAAAGTAGACCAACGCTTGGTCTCATTCAGATGTTTTATGTCGAAGGTCCCTAGAGGTTAATAGCTTTTCTTGTAATATTATGGTTCGGTTACTGCTTTATTTCACCCACTTTTTGCAATATTCTGAAGAGCACACTACCTCACAACTAAGTTTAATCACTAAATTACTCTGTTAGTTTTTTTTACCAAAACCAAAGGCAAGGGACATTACTTGTGTTTAACAGACAGGTATATAAAATTAAAGCACAAGATAATTATTTGTTGGCATGCAAACATTTTTGTGTAAATGGACATTCGTTAAGAAAAACTTAATGTTGTTAAGTTTTATTTGAACTTTAAATTGATGTTCTGGAGCTTTTAATCGGAAGGAAAATACGAGTCGATTGACGTAAAAGTTATCTCGAAACGGTGCATCGATCCAAACTGCTCGATGTTTGTTAATTGGAAATTCAAACACCTAAATTGAAGCAACGTTTCGTCGTTTGGAGGATTGTTTTGAGGTAAGTTTAACATCAATCAACTTATATCTTTATTTCGATCAAAAGCCTAAAAATATCAGTCTGAAATTCAGATAAAACTTAATGTTATTGTGTTTTTTTTTAACGGAGATCCAATAAGATAAAATGTTAAAAATATAGGACTTCCAACATGATTATTTTCAAGTGGGTTTATTAATGTGAGATATTTTCGACATTTATTTCAAATAATTGAGGTGATGATATTTTATTCATTAATGTTGTAAGCTTTTAGTGTCGAATAAACATAAATTTGAAGAGACGATTCATCTGGTCATGGATTTTTGGACGGTAGCTTGAAACCCCAGCCACAAAATATCATGGAACGTGCGTTACATGATGAATCAGATGGGTTTATTAAAAACCATGCAAACCGCCAAACCAATTGCCGGTTGCTCCAACCACAACCACAACCACAACCACCATAAACGACAAGACCAGATTATATGACTGTCTTTAGACCCATCCTTAACCAAATGCAAACCCTATTTCCATTACAACCAGATCATAATGTTGTTAAATGTTAATAGCTTCCAAACACTTGATTTTTTTTTTCTTTGTTATTAAATGCTAAACAACATTCCTTCTTATTAATATATTACGTCTAGAGGTAAAGTTATCCACTCAATACTTCAACTATCTCATTGCTAGCTAATGTGTTACAGGTTTGATTCACCAGCGACAAGGAAAATAGTAAGATTTTGTTATGTCAGTAAGCTACATTATTTCAATACATATACACACATCTTTATTAATTTTGTTTTAGCTTAACTATATTAATTAACATGCATTTTTAAAAGCATTAAATATATAAAAAAAAAACATTTTGTTATTATGAAAGTAAACCATATAATTTTAAAAAATTGAATATATCAAAGGAAATTTTGAAGCTTATTCAATATAATAACACTATTTGTTAAATATGATACATTATTTTAATGTAGTGAGTCATTTATTTTATTTATCTTATGTTAGGAAGAAAGAACAACTAGATTGGGCTTTATTTTAGTGAATAAGAGCCACAAAGCGGATTTTTTTCAATAATTAAATCATACGTTGTCTGATTAAAATTTAAGTCAGATAAGCTATATCATTAATTTATTCTAGCGCACTTTAATTATCTACCAACATAATATTTCTTTAAAGATGGAATTAGCATAAAATAAAAAATAAAGAGAGAGAAAAACAGTGAGCGTGCGGACACGACATAACAAAAGAGTTGGCACGTTACAAAGTGACTTATGGTCGGTTGGTCATTCTCCCTGCCTATATCTTTCCATTTGAATCGATTACACACTTCAAGTCTTCAATACTTCAAACATCTTTCTCTAAACTTAACAATGAAGACCTTATGCCCAAACTTAGACAACGAAGATGGTCTCGAAACCGTGCTCGAGGTTCCGATACCGGAGGAAAGCTTCGACGACATCAAGATTAATCACAATGCTAATGCTAATTTCCCGAATTCGGTGGCTGGAATGCTGAAATCTTGGATGAAGCCTCATTCCACTGATCAAAAATGCCAGGTTTCCGACTTCGGTGGACCGAATGGTGAAATTCAGCTTTTGCTTGGAGTTGTTGGAGCTCCTCTTGTCCCTCTTCCGTTGTCCTCTTCGCACCCCGCTGGCATCAACCCGGCTATTCACGATCACCCTATCGTAAGTCCTATTCACGATTTGGTTTTTTTGATACTTGGATGTCTTTTAACTCCGACGTTTGAATTATCTAGTCGTGTCACGTAAATAATGATAACTTTTTATTCATGTCATTGAAACTAAGAGTTACAAATAAGGTTTTGGTGTCACGGAGAACACGAAAAGTACGTTAATGCTCCAAGCAATAATTATCCACAAAGACTAACATAATTAATCAAACTCAAAGCTTTATTATTTTCTTTTGGTTTTTCACTTGCAACATTTATTTTAAATAAATTTAGAAAACTCGTGTCAGGTTTAAAATTGCGCCAGGTCCGTACATGGCTAAGTATTAATCAGAATATGATTTATGTAGGAGTCTTCAATGGCGAAATACATTGTGCAACAATATATAGCAGCGGCGGGAGGCGAAAAGGCTTTGAATTCAGTCGATAGTATGTATGCCTTGGGGAAGGTGAAGATGGTGGCGTCGGAGTTCAACGCAATTGACGAAATAACCGTGAACTGTGGCGTTGGTAAAGCGTTGAAGGCCAAGAGCGCGAAGAGCGATGGTGGTGAGATGGGTGGGTTTGTGTTATGGCAAAAAAGGCCGGACCTTTGGAGTTTGGAACTCGTTGTTTCTGGTTACAAGATCAGCGCTGGCAGCGACGGAAAGGTGGCGTGGCGTCAGACACCATGGCACCATTCTCATGCCTCTAGAGGCCCTCCTAGACCTCTTCGTCGTTCCTTACAGGTACCAGTTTATTTCTATCTAGATTTCGACATTATTTTTACAAAAAATTAAGTTTCGCAAATTTATCGACCAGATAACATTTTATATTTGAGATGACTATAAATAAACACATAGCTACACCGTATTCGTTTTTCTCTTATAAAATGTGACATGTTAAAAGTAAAAAAAAAAGAATATAAAAATAAAAAGAATATGTGATAATTAAATTTTTAATTATTTTGTATAAAAGTAAATCAATTTGTATCTCAACATGCGTCCTATTTCAATCAACCTAACAATAATCTGGAGTAGATCACGCACGTATTAAAGTTTCTTAGCTGTCAATTGCTTAAATTCCTTTTAATAAAAGTCAACTATAGCCTAAAAAGTCAAATCATGATTTTGACAGGGTCTTGACCCAAAGTCAACAGCTAATTTATTCACAAATTCAATCTGTATCGGAGAGAAGACCATCAAGGGAGAAGATTGCTTTGTGTTAAAGCTTGAAGCAGAGCCTTCAACTCTTAAAATTCGAAGCAGTAACAATGTGCAAATTATGAAGCACACAATTTGGGGATATTTTAGTCAAAGAACCGGACTTTTGCACCAACTTAAAGACTCACATTTAATAAGAATAAAAACCCCTGGAAGTGATAATGTGTTTTGGGAGACAACCATGGAGTCATTAATCCAAGATTACCGCACCATCGATGGTGTTAACATCGCGCATGGTGGTCAAACAACCGTCTCGTTGTTTAGATTCGGGGAGGATCCGGATAGCCATTCGGAAACAAAAATGGAGGAGGTTTGGACCATTGAGGAAGTTGATTTTAACATAAAAGGTCTTTCAATGGACTGTTTCTTGCCACCAAGTGATTTGAAAAAGGAGGATGATCAACCGATAGTTCGCACCAAGAGTGGTGACAAGTTTATTGGAAGTGCAAGATTACAGTTCAAGAGGCGAGGAAATGGTTCGAGGTTTGGTGTCTCTAAGATTGTGGCGGTCGATTCCAATAGTTTTGGGGAGTTGTGATATACTTATTTTGTTTTGTTGTCTTGTAATATTGTGTACATATAACGTCATACTAATTTGTATGATATTTGTAGGTAGGGAAACGATCGAGCTTGTATGTGCTCTTAGACGATCTTATAGATGATGTTTGTAGGATTTTTCCTATACTAAAATGTTTAGATACTTGATTATGATATTTATAATAATATGTGCTATTAGACACTAAATTTGTAGTTACTTGATTATGATATATATAGTACTAGATTTTATCCCCCGTATTACGGGGGTTATTTTACATTCTTCGTTTTTAATATGTATATTTGAATTTTAATTTTATTTATTGTAAGAAAGTTAATAATTAATATACTTGAGGTTTGATGATAAAATGGTTTCACAAATAAATGATATGTTGTAATCCGGTTTAAAAGCTATCTGGGTTTGGTGATACACATTACCCGTTTATTTTCTTTATTATAAAATTGTTTCTTAATTATAAATAATATATTTTTTAAATAAAATAGGATATTAATTTTTAGTATATCCCTATTTTATAGGATTTTCATATCAAATATTTGATAAGATTACTTTTTAATATAGTGAGATGTTGTAACCCGTTTAAGAGCTATCTGGGTTTGGTGAGACCTTTACCCGTGAATTTGGGTCAAATGCGTGGGAAACCTTCATTTACAAATAAAGCAATATGATAGCTTAAGAGAATGATTATTTTACATTTTTCGATTTTTAATATTTATTTTTTGGATTTTAATTTTCGTTATTATAAGAAAGTTAATAATACACTTAGGGTTTGATAATAAAAGGGTTTCGTAAATAAATGATATACTATAACCCATTTAAAAGCTATCTGGATTTGGTGATCCATAACCCACTTTTTTTACTATAAAAATTTTTATTAATTATAAATAATATGTTTTTCTTTTTAAATTGGATCTTAAATTTTAGTATATCCTTATTTTATTGGATTTTCATATCAAATAATTGATAAGATTAATTTTAATTTAATGAGATGTTATAACCCGTTTAAGAGCTTTCTGATTTTGGCAAGACCCATACCCATGAATTTGGGTTAAATCAATGAGAGGTCTCTATTTAAAAATCAAGCAATCTGGTGGCTTCTATAAGAGGAGGGAGCGACCACATCGCGACACATAGGATTTTAGGGTTTTCGTTTATATATATTACTAGATTTTATCGCCCATATTACGGTGGTTGTTTACATTATTCGTTTTTAATATTTATATGTGTATATTTGGATTTAATTTTATTTATTGTAAGCAAGTTAATAATTAATATACTTGAGGTTTGATGATGAAATGGTTTCACAAATAAATGATATATTATAATTTGGTTTAAAAGCTATCTGAGTTTGGTGATACCAATTACCCGTTTATTTTCTTTATTATAAAATTGTTTCTTGATTATAAATAATGTCTTTTTTAAAAATAAAATAGGATATTAATTTTTAGTATAATCCTATTTTTATAGGATTTTCAAATCAAATATTTGATGGGATTATTTTTTAATATAATGAGATGTTATAACCCGTTTAAGAGCTATCTGGGTTTGGTGAGACCTTTACCCGTGAATTCGGGCCAAATACGTGAGAAACGTTCATTTACAAATAAAGTAATCTGATAGCTTGAGAGAATAGTTGTTTTACATTTTTTGTTTTTTAATATTTATTTTTTGGATTTTAATTTTCTTTTGTTGAAAGAAAACTAATAATATAATTAGGGTTTGATGATGAAAGGGTTTCATAAATAAATGATATGTTATAACCCGTTTAAAAGCTATCTGGATTTGGTGACCCATGACCCGCTTATGTTTTTTACTATAAAATTGTTTATTAATTATAAATAATATCTTTTTCTTTTTAAATTAGATATTAAATTTTAGTATATTCATATTTTGTAGGATTTTCATATCAAATAATTGGTAAGATTAATTTTTAATTTAATGAGATATTATAATCCGTTTAAAAGCTATCTGGTTTTGGTAAGATCCATATCCATGAATTTGAGTTAAATCAATGAGAGACCTCCATTTAAAAATTAAGAAATCTGGTGGCTTCCATAAAAGGGGGGAGCGACCACATCGCGACACATAGGATTTTTGGGTTTTCGTTTATATATATCATAGATTATTATAGATTGATTAATGATTATTCTTACAAGATGTTATTGGTGCCTATGTGAAATTTTAAGTTCGGGTTTAAGCAACTTTTGACATATCAGTTAGTTGTGTCCGACGGTAGAGTCTAGGGGTACAATTGATCCAAGTCATTCGTGCTTTATCTGAGACCGATTCGTTAAAAATTTTAATCAAGACGAGCTAGAACGAGCTCATGGTCAAGCGACTCAAGCCCGATCCCAAGATTTACTTATGGATCTCGATTTGCCTCGTGGGTGGTCTTAATAAGCTCATTATTTATATAATATATTAACTACATATTTACATGAATATTGTTATATACAAAGTTATGATAAATGCAACTGATTGATACTCATTGGGTTATAATTTATAAATACAAGGAAAGTCCAAGCAAAAGCTTTGAGACTGAAAAACTACGTATAAACCAAACTTTAAAAATAACTTGAAATGGGCCAAGTTGAGGTAAACTTTGTTGGCGCCATATCACCAAGGCCTTTGCCCAAGTTTGTTTGAAGTTCACCTTTTAAAGTATATATTCTAATCGAAATTTTGATCTAATATTCAATTTCTAGAGTTAAGGAGTCCTTTTCAATTTTCTGAGGCCTCATGTGACGCCCTTGAACCTTGGTTGCCATAAAGCCTACCAATCTATCTCCTTTTGAAAATAGTTGTTGGTTTTGTCCTGTCTAGCGATGCAGATAAGCCAAGCCTAAGCTTGACTAGGCTCGAGTGTGCCTCATTTGCACCTTTAGTCCTGTAGTTAACTTGTTGGGTGGGGTGCTTACGCAAACCGGCCCATTAAGACGTTTCTATTTTAAGTTTGGTGAGTTTTGCCTCCCTTTTAAGTTGAATATAATTAGAACTGTCTAAACCGCTTGTCGCTCGTTCGGAATTTGCTCGGAAAATATTCGTTCTTTTTCGCTCGATTATAAACGAGCCGCTCCGCTCGGTCCGGTTTGTAAACGAGCCAAGAAACGGTGCGTTCGATTCGGTTCGGCTCGAATATTTTTAATTCGTTTTATATATATTTATATACTCATAAATATATATTTTGTTTTAATAATTATCTTGAATATTAAATATAATATCCTTTAATTATTGAATATTTTCTTGTATTTTAAATGTAAAAAATAATTATATTTAGTTTTCAATATTTAAATATTAAAGATAATTATAAAAATAAGTTAAATATTTGTGCATATATTTATATAAACAATTATTTTTTAATTATTAATTGTTTTATTACATTAATCAAACTTCAACTTTATCAAAAATTACAAGCTACTACTGTTTTTTCTAAAAACTACTAATTTATTTTAATGCACATCATATTCAAAAATTCAAATTTGTTTCTTATAAAATAATTTCAAGGGAAAAAAAAGAGAAAAAAAGTAATGCTCCGAACTCGCTTGATACCGCTCGAAAAATAATATTCGATTCTATTTAGGCTTGGTTTGATTTTTAGCCGCTCGGCTCAGTTCAATTTGAAACGAGACAAGCAATGAACAATCCCTCATTCGATCCAGCTCGGCTCGTAAACGACCCTAAATAAATAAAATATCTGACAAATGATACGCATCAAGGCCAATATTGTCATTGTGTTGGAGTGGCGATATCTGCAATAGGAAAACAGTCACTCTAAAACCCACTCCAAACAGGATAACGTTTTCTTCAACCTCCAACTTCCATCCATCCATCCATCCATCCATCAACATGCTCTCGTTCACTCTAAACCACCCACCACCCACCACCACCCTCCACACCCCATTCCTACCACCCACCCACCCCTTAACCCACCAACACAAACCTACCACCAAACCCCACCACCGAACCACCATCTCCGCCATCATCCTCCCATCCTCATCATCCTCCCAACCCCAACAAAAACAACTCTACCAGCCCTTCCGCCCGCCACCATCCCAATCCCCTATCCCACGCAAATACCGCACCCTCGACACCACCCAACGGCTAGACATCCTCACCAACCGCCTCGGCTTATGGTACGAGTACGCCCCCCTCATCCCACCCCTCATCCAAGACGGCTTCGACCCATCCACCCTTGAGGAAATCACCGGCATCCCAGGTGCCGAGCAGAACATACTTGTCGTTGGTGCTCAAGTCAGAGAGTCTTTGGTTCAGTTAGGTGTGGATGACGCAATCCTTGAGTTCTTTGATAAAGGTGGTGCCGAGTTGTTGTATGAGATTCGGTTGCTGACTAATCGACAACGAGCTGATGCGGCTAAGTACATGCTTGAGAATAAGTTTGACCCGGCTGATGCCGAGACTCTTGCTAGGTCGATTAAGGATTACCCGAGAAGGCAAGGCGATCGCGGTTGGGATTCGTTTGATTACTCGATTCCGGCTGATTGTTTGGCGTTTATGCATTATCGGCAAGCGCTTGAGTATCGCGAGTCCAAATTGAGGGTTCCTGCATTGGAGAAGGCCTTTTCGGTTGCGGTTTCGGATAAGGCGAAGGAATGGATTGGGAAGGAGTTGGATGGGAAAAACGAAAGCGAAGGGGAAGGTCGGGGACGAGTCGGGGGAGTAATCGATGGAGTTAAGGTCCCGGTGGTGAGGTTAAATTTGGGGGAGATTGCGGAGGCGAATGTGGTGGCGGTTTTGCCGGTTTGTGTGGCGGAGGATGGACGAAAAGGGGTGGAGGACGCTCCGTGGGAGTATAGGGGTAAAGGCGATTTCGGCATTGTGGAGGGGGATAAAGGGTGGAGGAGGTGGGTGGTGTTGCCTGCGTGGGACCCGGTGGTCAGGGTGAAGGAAGGGGGTGTGGTGGTGGCATTTCCGGATGCTCGGGGTTTGCCTTGGAGGGTGAACCGGTGGTATAAGGAGGAGTCGATATTGGTGATGGTGGACCGAGGGCGGAAAGAGGTGGTGGATGATGTTGGATTCTATTTGGTGATGATTGAAGATGAATTGAAGGTTGAGAGGGGGTTGATATTGAAGGAGAAAGGGTGTGAAGAGAGTCTTGGAAGTGTGGTTATTGTTGTTAGGCCACCAAAAGAGAGTAATGATGAATTGGATGAACAGGATTGGGATTAAAACATTAGCACATTTTGATGATTGATTTTGGTTTTTTTAAGGATGTTTTTGTCACCGGAATACGGAGGTTAGTATGTTGTATGTGTATTGAGTTATGTTTGTGCATCTAATCAGCATGTTCCTAAAACATATGTGCATGTTATTGTTTAAACACTTCCAACAATACATAATGCCTTAAGATATTCATTTCAACCAGCAACATTACATTCCAATTTGTGCTTTAGCATAAAGTTTTTTTTTGCACCAATTCTACCATTCGCACAAATGAAATATGTGATGGTTAATGCTGATCGACTGGGGAGAAGGTACTAAAAACAAATAAATAGAGTTTGAATGTAGGTATGATAGGACTTGGGAGATGTAAATTAATAACATTGTCATAATAATTAACAAAATAGATATTGAATTTTTAAATTTATAGCATCGACTCATCGCATTAATAAATTTTAGGAATTTTTACATATTTCGCCTTCCTAAACCTTTGAAATTACATATTTCTCCAAAATACAAGTTTTTAATAAAAAATATACAATGCTCTTTAAGCATGGTTTGGGAAAATATGTAATTTCAAAGTTTAGGAAGGGAAAATATGTAAATGCCCCATTTTACACAATAGATTTCAACCTTCAACCCGAGACATCACATTGATGAAAGATATAACCTTAACACAACATATTTGATACAACAATTCATCTTGGCGCAACATATTTCATCTGCGGCACCTCCACGTAGTGTTTAGACACGTCCTGCTGTGACTGGCCGAATTACATCAGCGGACCACCAACGCCACCACAATCCCATAGTCGCCACTTGCCGCCACCAACACTAATATTGTTTTCAGCCAAATACATATTACAAATTAAAATTGTTATGATAAGATCACAACTCTTTTAACTTCATATCTATTCTTTTATGTTCGAATTCCTTAAAACGTTCATACAAATTCCTAACCAAAAAAAAAAAAGAAGAAGAAAGTTCCGTGAAACAAACTTCTTAAATTTTGAAACTTGTTCATATCCAATATTTTTATAAAAGTAGCAGGGAGATCGTAGTTTCTACACCTATCTCGAAGCTTGAAGAAATAGATATTTATAATTGAAGACATACAGAGAAATTCCAATCCACACGCCTTGCTAAATAAATATGTGTAACCACCAACCTAAAAAAAAATACTATTATTCGAAATATAGAGAATGTCCGTAAATCATTCTATTCGGATTCATCATATGTTATTCCTCGATCGTAGTAATTATTTATTTTTATTTGATACTTGAATTACAAGTTTTAAGATTCCTAGGCAATGTAGTAACTTCTATATTCCAGTTCTATATATTTTATTTTTATAAAACTTATTGCTACAGTATATCTATAATGAGACTGTATGTTATACAATAGATCTATTAATTATGCCAAGTGAAAATATCTTTTTATTTTACTTTAATTTAGATTTATAACATTAAAATTACCAAAATTATTAATTTAGAAGTTTTCAATATAATTCTTCTTCATTCACTTTGGTACATAATCCAAACCTTTACATAATAATAACACCACCACAACCTTTTATTCAAGCAAACATGCAAATAAGCATAAAAACTACACCACAAAAACAACACATTATTTCAAACCACCACCATACAAAACCACCACAAAACCTAACCGGAGATATCAATAGCCTTCACCTCCGGCTTCTTCTCCTCCTCCTTGGGCACGGTCACCGTCAACACACCGTTCTCCATCGTCGCCTTGACGCCCTCCATCTTCGCATTCTCGGGCAACCTAAACCGCCTCAAAAACTTGCCACTGCTCCTCTCAACCCTATGCCACGTGTCATTCTTCTCCTCCTGCTCCTTACTCCTCTCTCCGCTTATTTGCAACACCCTCCCGTCTTCCACCTCCACCTTCACCTCTTCCTTCTTTAACCCGGGCAAGTCCGCCTTGAACACGTGAGCCTCGGGGGTCTCTTTCCAGTCGATTCGGGCGTTCGCGATTGCTGCGGTCTCGCGTGAGGGTTCACCGAGGGCGCTGGAGAGCCCATGCAAAGGGTCCCAGAGGTCAAGGGAGAATGGGTCGAATATGTTGCTCCTGGAGCCGGTGAAAAAGCTTGGAATGATAGACATGGTGCTAGAAACTTAATGTGATGTAAGATTTATTTATGACTACTTGGTTTTGCCTGTGAATGAATATGAATATGTGAGTGAGAGGATAGAGAGGACGAGTGCTATTTATAGCTGAGAAGTGATGAGGTGGCTGCTACTGGAAATTGCCAACGCGATTTCTATAAACTTCTATAGCTCTCTGGATAGACAGAGAAGTGAAGCACCTTTATATGTAATATTATTAATTCAAATTAATATGTTTAAATACTTCATATTTTGTATATATATAAAAATTTTATACACAATTATGTTCGCTCTTCAGATCTACATAACACAAGCTTTACATCTCAAATTTCAGGTATCACAGGAAAGCTTAGATAAAAACGCGACATTAAAATGGGGAGACATTCAAAATTTTCGGATGAAAACGCGTAAATAGTTTGCCAACCCAAATTCTATCATCACCAGACTAGAATTTAATCCAACCAGAAAATGTCAGGTGTCAAAAATCCAGTATGTTAATCTAGTAGAACCAACTGGATTTTTTCAAAATTTTGTTTAGATTATTATATTAATATTATTAGTTTTACTTTTATTTGGTTTTTCTTTTATAACTTTTAAAATATATAATTTTATAAAATCTGTAGATACCGTTCCAACATACTTATTTTTATCTATGTGCCGATATAAACTTACTCAAATCCAAGCCGTTTCGATATGCTTGACCTGGCTCGGTTTCGAGTAAATTTTTATGCCGGCATGTCGATAAAAATAAACACGTTTGAACGGCATTTTTCAAAAAAAAAAAAATTTAAGTATATATTTTAAGAGATAAAAGAAAAAAGAAAATAAGTAAAGTTAATTATATTAATAAAATATTCAAAACAAAATTTTGAGAAACTCCAATCGGTTGATTGAAATTTTGAAAAAACCAGACTGTTTGATTGGATTTTTTTTTGAACTTGGCATTTTTTGGCTGGATTAAATCCAGTTGGGTGATTATTATAATTTGGGCTTCTTTATTAGTTTTTGATGGACATTCTTGAATGTTGACCAGTCAATTTAAAGACTATCTCGTGTGTCAATAGATATATAGCCTAATCCCTGTGATAAGTTTTGGACCAATCAAAAACAACTTGTCACCATCAAAGACGATTACTCTCAAAGGAATGAACCTAAGTTGCTCAGAGTGAAGTTACCAACATTAACTATAAATCGAAGGTCTCCGATCAAGGTATGGGGCACCTCACATACCCTCAATTCTTGACTTATAGTTATACTTTTCCCTTCGGATCACTTTATCGACTCTCATCCCGGATGTTGGTCACAGGGAAGACCCATTTCTCGTGACGAGACCAATGGTGGTTGGTTTTTGCGGACTAGAAGTGTTTCACTTAGGGGTGTGCATATTACGGGTTAGACCCATGGAACTGGTTTACAAAACCCGTGAACCGAACTGAAATTTCAAATCAGGTCCGGGTTCGGAATCTGGATTACATAGCAAACCGGGAAACGGGTCAGTTCCGGGTATGTATCGACGGACTAATTCGGAACTGTGAAACCCGCTAAACCCATTCAGTGCTATAACTAGACGGAAGTCTGGAACAAAACCCTGAGTAATCAGTGCTATAATTGGTGATTGATTGTATGATGAATAATTTTGTATTGCTATTTCGGTCAATTAGATTCAAACAGGGACGAATTTTTGGAATGTTGCTCTCTGTCTTGCTTATTGTAGTTTTAGATGTCCAAACAAACCCGTGTATAACAAACCATAAAAAAATATCAAAAAAAAAAAATAATCAGAAGAAGATGTGAAGAAATAAGAAGGAAAAGAGATAAAACAAAGAAAGAACGGAGAAAGTAAATGAAATAAAATTCTATCCCACATTGGTGAAGGAAAGATAATGGAAGGCTTCCACCATGGTATAAGTAAGATTTCTGATTTGTAAACTCTTTATAAAGAAGAGAGCTCACATGATAATATTCTTATGTGCCAAATCACACCCAGTAGTCCTAGCGGAGGGTGCAAAGCACCCGACATGCACGGGCACGGGCAAAGTGCGATGGGCGCAATGTGGCGCTTTGATGGAGAACTTATGTATAAATACGGATGAATTCTGGGCTTCACAACTCGTCCCAAATCATATTTTCCCTCTTATTTTTCTTATATAAGGTGTTGATATAATACCCGAATAGTTGTAACGGTGCCTCTCCGATTGAAAGAAACTTATATACATGAATCCAAAAGCTCTACCTGAACAAGGTAAGATATTGTGTCATCGTGTAAAGTTTCACGTCTCGTGATTATTGTTATGATTATAGGGTTTATACTAACTTAGATATACTAAATTATGCTTAACCTAGGTACTTATCATCAGAAGGCATGTTAAATATAAACTTTTAAGGTGGGACATTCAAGTTTTTGCACAACTCGCATTTGCGTGAGACATCAAATTTTCCAATATTGTCATGATGATTTTATAAAACCATTAAACTCATGAAAGATACTACCAATGTTTTCAAATATATTTTCAAAGGATTTTAAGTACATTACGGTGACTAAGACTCTGTAGACTTGCGGGATGATTACTACTTGTATTGTGGGGTTTTGTATACAAGGCTTGCCTACTGGGTTATTAAACGTTACTTATTGGACAAGTGTTAGCCAATAAGTAATATGACCACAGTCGCATATACAGTCAAGTGAAAGTACCTTTTGGTAATTTGTAAGCAGGCAGATGTAAAAACATCTAAATGCTGTAATTGTAAAATGTGTCATTTACAAACGAATGTACTCACCAGTATTTCCGGCTAATCAAATATTTTTAAACATGTTTTAGGTGACTTGTTAGAGACAAAGGAATGATGCCTACGGACTTCCGGCTTAAATAAGTGGCTTGTCACAAGAATAAAGAAACATGTTATGTAAATTAGAGTTTATCCCTATAAAACCTATGTTTGTATAAAAATGGGTTTAATCCCTACTTATGAAATAAAAATCATGATGTTTTTATAACTCTGATCATTTTTCCTAACAACGATCCTGATGAAATATTCCACTGCAAATTATTTTAATTAAAACCGATACCACCACTAAACGGTCACGGCTCCCCTCCCGGGGTATAGGGAGCGGGGGCTGTGACACCGTGAAACCTGTTTGTACCCGACCCATGAAACTCGTTTTGAAGCCGAACCAACTCAATTGTATATGGTCGGGTTCTGGATATGAAAAATCATTTCGAGATAACTTTTACATTAGTTAACTCATATAATTCTTCCATTCAAAGACCTAAAACATCGATTTGGAACTCGAAAAAAAACGTAATGACGTTAAGTGTTTTTTAACGGAGGACCATTGAGACAAAAAAATAGTTGAAAGGTTGGATTGTTGCTAGTAATTTTTAAAGATGAGATTATTATCGGCTAATACACAAACGATGGGATTATTTATTTCTAATTTGCCCATATTTATTGGTCGGTAGGACCGGAGGGTTAGAAAAGAATAAGCGTTACAAAGGTGAGTTAACACGAATTCAATTAGTATTGGTTACTTTGGTTACGGTATAAACGACATTGGTAAAACGCGAGTGTTAAAAATAAATACAAAATTGTCAAATTAACATATAAAAAAATAAAATACTTAAAACAACATTTATTCAGTCGGTAAAACTCGGGCTATGGTAAAGCTCAAGCGTTGTTCCCGAGGGTTGAGGCTGTAAATCGACTTGAATTTGGTCATTTCAGCTAGGTTCGTTACAATACCGGAAATAAAACAAAATATAAAAATTGAAGTGGATCAATGGGGTGGTGTGGTTCGGTAAAACTTGGGTATTAGTAAAACCTAAGTGTTGTTAGTCATGGGCATTGAGGCAATGAGTCTACACGAAATCAATCGGTTTCCTCATGTTTATTACGGTACCAGAAAAAAAAATCGTTTGGTTATATCATTGCAAAACAATAGTTTGTGAGAAGCATAAGTATACAAACTCCTTCTTATAGAGAGGGCTAGATAACTAATAATTAACTCGCGAAACTCAACCAAAACATGATTTTTCTTTTTATAAAAAAATAATAACAAAATTTTATTTTTTTAAATAAAGTTTACCTTTTTAAAAAAAGACTCGACATCTATCTTACGTGTATTGCATAGACGCAATATTGTTGTATTGCAAACAGTAAGAATACTGTTGTATTATATATACGTAATATGGCAACCGAACGTCTTTTTTTTTTCTTTTTTTAAAGAAACAACATATAAGAATGATAAAATAAAAAAATTAAAGTATTTTTAAACTAGGTTTTTACGATTTCTTTATTAGCCTTCTCTTTAGTCTTTAAAGGAATTTCCGCCATGATACACTGATTTGAATATGACATTTCTTAATTAAATATTCCATTCAAGAAATAAAAATGTATAGCATCGTCACAGTGAAATTGCTAAATCAGAAACTTAAAATGACGAAATATAATTAACAAGAGACTCAATTGATTCAGTCGAAGAGCCACCTTTTATTATAGAAACATTTGCCTTTTGTTTCCAAGCTCTAGCTCTATCTCTAATCTCTTTTCCTTCTTCATCCACCATTACTCTTCTTATGGCATTTGAAATCTCTTCTCTTTGCAACCCATTCTCTAAATATACCCCTATCCTTAAAACTTGACTAATGAATCTTGCATCTAGTGGTTGATCACCCAAAAAAGGTGAGCAAATCATAGCAACGCCTTCGCAAACACTCTCCAATGTCGAGTTCCATCCACCATGTGTCCAAAACGCACCTGTTGCTTCATGAGCTAGCACTTCCTGTTGAGGAGCCCATTCCACAACTCGCCCCTTTTCCCCTGGGAACCCATCAGGCAGTGACTCAAGCCATGTTGAACCGGTTACAAGCCCAGGTCGGACCACCCATAAAAAAGGTTGCTTGCTATTGACCAACCCATGAGCTATTTCCAAGTATTCTTCCTCCTTCACTTGACTTATGCTACCAAAACTAACATACAGTACAGACTTGGGTAGTTGCTGGTCTAACCAAGGAAATACGGTTCGATCTTGTTCTAGTAAGCTGCTAGACGAAGCAGCAAAATACTTGGGGAATGGAAACAAGAAACGCGGTATCGAGAAATCAATTTGAACCCTTTGGAGCTCGGTTTCTTCAAGTTCTTTGAATGAGTTCCAAATGATTCCTGATGATGCCTTTGCTTGTTTAACCATGTCACCTATCAACTCCGCGTAGGGATCCTTAATGCTTTTTATACCCATCTTTAAGATGTCTTTCACTTTTAGTAAAGGAAACTCCTCCACATGTTCTTCCCAATCTTAGAACCATCAAAATTTAAGGGGAAATCATGAGTCAAAGACAAGCATATGTTATTTCATATTACTCTATTAGAATATCTACTCCTTCAAGACCTACTGTATGTTAACCTCTAGTTCGTTTCTAGTTATAAAAAGATTATTGGAATATTTGATAAAATTTGATGAACTTAAGGAAATTATTATTATCATAATTTTTAAAGGCAAATTGAAAATAAATAATCTCATCTTTTGTGTCACCTTTAAAAGTCACTAGCAACGGTCCAACCTTTTAACTATTTTTGTATCAACGGTCCTCCGTTAAAATCACTTAATGCCGTTACGTTTTTTTTCTGAGTTTCAAACCGATGTTTTAGGGCTTTTGATCGGAAGATTGATACGAGTCAACTAATGTAAAACTTATCTCGAAACGATGAATCAAATGGATTGATTTTTGTTAATTGAAAATTCGAACACCCGAATTGAAGCACTATTTCGTCGTTTGAATCACCGTTTTGAGATAAGTTTTACATCAATTGGCTCGTATATTTATTCCGATCAAAAGCCCTAAAACATCGGTTTGAAACTCGGAAAAAACGTAACGGCGTTAAGTGTTTTTTAACGAATGACCATTGAGACAAAAATAGTTGGACTGTTGGTAGTGATTTTTAAAGGTGACATTATTATCGGCAATACAAAAAAGTTGTGAGATTATTTATTTCCAATTTGCCTTTTTTAAATAACTTTAGTGGAACTCAGAGAAAAATTTGGTTACTCCATTGATGAAGTTTTCATCTTAAAAATTAATCCTATTTTGTTAACTTATCCTGTCAGTAATTATGATCACTAGTAACAAAAAACGTAAAACGAAAAGAGATTAGTTATGAGCGAACTTACGGCTTTGGTCAAGTGTGAAGTAACCACGATCATCAAGAAGGGGTATTGAAGAATAAACAATAGTACTATACACGCTAGTTGTCCTCAAAACAAGCCTTGGGAGGTTAAGACTATCGGCTACCGATTGCGTGAAGTGCCAAAGTGCATCGGTGATCAAACACGACACGGGTTCATCTTTCCCCGAAGCTAGCAACCGTTCAAGTTGAACTCGTAGTTCATCTGCACCCTCTTGTTTGAATATGAACTTATGAGCAAATTCAATCAATGATGATTTGGAAAAGTGTTCATTTTCAGGACCGTTGTCGAGGACGGATATGAAAGTGAAGTGAGGATAATTAGAGATTTTGGGGGCGTTGAAGTTTGTGTGGAGGATGGTGATACTGAAGCCTTTTGAGTAGAGTAGATTTGCAAGCTGAAGCATCGGGTTTATGTGGCCTTGGAGTGGCAACGGAAATATGATTATTCTCCGGTGCACACGAACGGTGGTTTCCGGTTGGTTCTCCATGGTGATTGACAAATGTTTTTGGCAGATCTGGTTGTATTTTTATAACAAAATATTGATGGTAGTGATTTTTAAATGATATGATGACAATTGATAGTGTACAAACAAGTTAAATATATATAAGATATTAAAAGAGAAAAATAATCTATAATATATATAAACAAGAACCCTAAAATCTTACGTGTCGCGATACGGTCGCTCCCCCTCTTTTATGGAAGCCACCAGATTGCTTAATTTTTAAATGAAGGTCTTTCATTGATTTAACCCAAATTCATGGGTGGTCTTACCAAACCCAGATAGCTTTTAAACGGGTTATAACATTTCATTAAATTAAAAATTAATTTTACCAATTATTTGATATGAAAATCCTATAAAATAGGGATATACTAAAATTTAATATCCCATTTTATTTAAAAAAAGATATTATTTATAATTAAGAAATAATTTTATAATAAAGAAAATAAACGGGTAATAGGTATCAACAAACCAAGATAGCTTTTAAACCGGATTATAACATATCATTTATTTGTGAAACCATTTTATCATCAAACCTCAAGTATATTAATTATTAACTTTCTTACAATAAATAAAATTAAAATCTAAATATACATATATAAATATTAAAAACAAATAATGTAAAACAACCCCCGTAATACGAGGAATAAAATTTAGTATTTTATAAATCTTGTCAAACGAAATGATCACCATCAATTATTTCTTGAAAGCTAACGATCTCGGCGACTATATTTCAAACGACCAAATAAGCACGCCAACTTAGACAAGATATTTGTATATTTTATAAATAGAAAAATTGTAGGGTTACATTAGACAAGTTTAGATCACGTACAACCATCCATAACAATAAACCTTTGCAAACTCTCCCACATCATATTTCAATTTTCTCTTAAAAACCTTTACTTTTTTCACAATAATAAACTTTCACAAACCATCATCATCACATGATTCACATCATCACCTACCTATCTCTATAATTAATTTAATTTTACTTAAATTAATTTTATAACAAATTTAGTTTTAATGTTTCGTATTTATTTAAATGATACATCAAACATTTAACAAATATAACTTTAAAAAAGCATTTAAAAAATATAAATTTAAAAATAAAGCATTTAAGAAATAAAATACATTTTATTAAACATAAAAATAAAACATACATAAAAATAAAAATAAAGCATTTAATGTATCTAGTGTGTTTTTTTAGAACAACCAACTAAGTAAAGTCGGGTACTTCGAATGTGGCCCCCGATGGCTAAAGGTAGCCCGAGCCAGCCATGAGTCCGGACAGACGGAGCCCCTAGCAGTCCACCTATTGAGGGATTCCCCGGATAAAAACCCGACACCCACGCTCGCCAAACGGCACGACAGCGAGTAGCCGGTAAAACCGGGTGAGATCAGGACTCGAACCCTGACAGGCCAAGGTCATCCCTCGTATCTTCTATATAAATTGGTGACAGTGATGTTTGATCCCCCTTACCTCTCACTAGTAAAGTGAGCGCTCTATCATTGAACCACATCCAATTTATCTAGCGTGTGTTAATTTATATAGTGGAGTTTATAATTATTTAATATTTTTGTGGAAGTTGAAATATCATTGTCATTTATTTAATTATTATTTTTTGTTATTTATTTTCCAATTTGTATTGGGAAGCGTTTAAATTTCCATTCATTATTTCTTTTCCACGTTGCATGAGTAGAGGGCCCACTTTTAAGTCTTTTGTAGGGTTCCAGGTACAAACCTACGCCATAACTTCAATCTTCACATCGGTGGAGTCCTTACTTTGCTCGGTCTATGATATGCTACATGCATTCAAACTTTGGGCCATGGAGCATGTTACAGTTGCTCTAAGGGCGGGAAAGTCATGCCAATACAAGAAGATATCACAAGACAATGATCTCACGTATCTAAAGATGGGGCGATGTTCTCGTGCGACATTGTTTTGCCATTCATCGTCACCTCAACCATGCCGCTTCTCTCCTAGCTTTCACTTGTCAACATGTAATATTAGATAAGTTTTCTTTTGGGTTTTCAAAAGTCAAAACGGTAAACAACCGGTTATATACATGCTTTGTTTATTCAAAGAAGTATTGATGGTTGGGTAAAAGTTAGTTATTATTATATATTTATTAGTTAATTTTAGGTTAATAAATGAATGAACATTGGTACTTTAAGCATTGTTTACCTGTTTTCAGGATTTTGGAAGTTATGGAGCTTAACGAGGATATTTACGGCTTTGGAATGAAGATCGAGAAGTGAAAGATTGGACGTGCACGCATCACGAGGCATTCAAGAAAAGAAAAGAGAAAAATCTGATTTTTTACATCTTCGCGATACGCGAAGATGCAAAGAAGGGCAACTTCGCGATACGCGAAGTTGCAGAATTACGGCCGCGACTATTTTGTCCTTCGCGATACGCGAAGAAGCATCCCTTACATTTTCGCGATACGCGAAGATGCTTATGTCGGCCAAAAATTTAGTTTTGCCTTATATAAACCCCTTAACCTCCCCATTCGGCTACTTACGACTTCCAGAGGCAAAAGTGGCTGCTTATGACGATCTTCCATCATTCCAAGGCTTCCGGTTCATCTCGGGATTGCATGTTAATCAAGATAAGTGATATAATCGATATGTCAATGCTTGGCTAAGTTTCTTGTTCATTCTAGGGTAGGTTTTTGTGTATTTTAACTTCTGACCAAATTCGTATGCTTAATGTTTATAAGCTTGATTGAGTTATTGCCTTAGTCTTGCTTAATTTGTGATTGATTATTTAAACAATTTGTGTTTGGGATTATTAATTAATACATTATTTGTTTGGTTGTGTTCATCAATATTTAAGAGTTTAAGCTCTTGTGTAATTGATTAGTTATCATCAAATATTGTCTTTTAATTGGTTTTAACAAACATAAGTTGGTGATTAGGTAAACCGAGTTTCATTGTGTCATCAATTCGGTTAGGGTATCATTTGACATCACAATCCAACTACTAGGTTTAGTAATTACTGCGTAATCAATATAATCGAATCTGGGATTAAGTTGAATGTCACATTAACCGAACCTAGAATGAATACTTTTATTAATATTATTTACAAATCATTTGTAAGTAATTGTTAGTTTTAATTAATCTTTTTCTAAAAACCGCTTGACATCGTCTGTTCTCCTTAGTTTAATAATTAATTTAGTAATATTAAATTAGCACTTTACTTGAGTTCCTGTGGAGACGACCTTACTTACCCGTACTAGTTTATAGATATTTAAGTCTTTAATTAATTGTTTTTGAGTAGACCACGACAGCTTACGACAAGTATATAACTGGTTATATACCGTTATTTATAGAATCAGGATTTATCGGGTTGTTTTTTGAAGGAAAAAGAGTTAACCGATACTCAATTAGCAGGACTGTCACATAAAAAACCCCGAAAAGTCCGGCCGGATTAACCCGATACCCGATTAGCTAAAGTCAATGAGAAAGTGGTGTTGATCAGATAGAACGGTATACTACGCAAATTATATTCCAGGGTGGTACGTTCGGCCTCCTAATCGAGTTTTCGATTAATCGGTCCGGATTAACTTGATACCCGAACCAGTACGACGAGCATATTAGAGGGCAGGCTTCCTTATTCGGGTGGAGCTCGTCAGACGCTTTTAGATTAGGCTCATAAAACCAAATTTAGTTATACTTATGTTGAATATGAATCTTATCTTTTAACCTTAAAGCTTTTGTTGCATCTGAAGTTTATACATTGACAAAATCCTATTGAATATCATTTAATTCAAATATGTGTTCTAGAGTTTAAGTAAATTACATATGATTGTTGATTAAAACATATAAGGTGTCATGCTATTTGATGTTATTATTATACAAATACACAATCAAGTAAATATTATTAGCTTTCAAATATGTGACCAAAAAATTTAATTGTGTACTAAACCTAAACCGTTATTAGTGGTGGTCCTCTACCATGTTCTCCTACAAATCAAGTTAATTAAAATGTTATTTTAAATAAATTAAATGGCTTTTAAAAATAATTCAATATATATAGAATGATTTTAATTTTTTTCAGTAGTTACTTCTAACCGAACATATCTATCTTGCAGTTCCTACAAACTAGGGATGTGACGTTGCAGTTGCTATTGTAGTGGATACCACTCTATAAATTGGTATCATCATGAATTAATTTTATAGTTTTCAGAAATCTCAATCATTGTAACTCACCTATCTTTCGTGATATTGTGCAGAAGCCTGAAAGAAGACTGTTAATATTTGTGGATGCTGAAGGAGTATTAAAGCTATATATAGTTTTTGCATTTCAGATGCAAATATTTTTCATAAGATTGTTCTTTTGTCAAATTGATATTTTTGCCATCATACAGGTTCTCATTGTCATTGATTCAAGTCATCATAGTTTAGATGATATAAAAAGCTCAAATTCTCCTAAACTAAATGCCAAAATAGAATTTGATCAAAGGCAGGAAAGTTCCTTTCTTTTAAGAAGAAAGATTATCGGTTTCAATTCCTTTTATTGGGATTTCTGTTATGAGTTCTCAACCACATGTACCATTAATCGAAAATTTGCTACAAACGCAGGGGTAGTTTAACCATTTTAGTATTTTACAATAATTATGAATTTTCCCACTTTGCAGGAGTTGCTCTTTGGTGATTGATTTAGTTCCGCAAAAGTTTTCATTAAAAATGTTTTCTTTGAAAGTTGATAACCAACTTCCAACCACACCTTACCCTATTATATATCTTTTGTCCATGAATACAAGCAAATCTCAACTTCTTAGATTATTACTAAAGATGACATTTTGA
Source organism: Bidens hawaiensis (assembly GCF_021521415.1). Lineage (NCBI taxonomy): Eukaryota > Viridiplantae > Streptophyta > Magnoliopsida > Asterales > Asteraceae > Bidens > Bidens hawaiensis. Next base: position 486,563 of record NW_027491661.1, on the reverse strand, counting down.
GGGTAAAAGGCGGACTCATATAACAGTTCATATCGGACAGTTCATGTGAGTCTGTATTGTCATTTCCCGTTGCAAAGTGGAGGAATAAAGATAGAGCATTGTTTTCATTCAAGCATATATAATTTTTAAGGTATGCGCTATAATAAAGTCTATTTGATGTAAAATGGGTTGAAATTGCTACATGTGAGTGATGGGTCTGTTTGACCAAGAATTGCTTTTTGTTCAAAATTATAGTTCTATGCTAATTAGTATTTCCAATATGATCACTAAAGTAACACTATATTAACAGTAAACTAAATTATTTAGGAGGATTTATGCATTAAATTACAATTTGGGTGCTTTTTGACATGTTTGACCGTTTCGACCTGTTTGACCACTTCTTGACCCAGTTAATCCTTAAGTAGGTTGAGATTACCACTTGTATGAATGACTAATTTTACTGTAGAATGCAATGCAAGATGCCATCTAAGGGCTGTTTGACTTTTATAACAGTACCTTCAATGTTCCATAGCAAAGCAATACCGCACAAGGATTCAGTCATGCATTCTCTTTCCTCAAATTTCAGTGTAAATATTGTACCGCCCGTCAAACTCAAAAGTCAAATGGGGATTGTTTTACATTGTTGAAAGTCAAAGTCAAACCTCCCATTTTCTTCCATCAGTTGTGCCAACTGGAGCATCTTGGCAGAAAATTTATCACCTAGCAGGAAATCAGAAGAAAATATTCATGGTGAATAAAAGGTTGACCAAGCACTTTGACCGAACAAAAGAGTTAGGGATCTCATGGATGGTGATTGTACGTGATAAAGAAATTAAAGGAACTGTGAAGCTTAAAAAAAATAAGGTATTATTTACGGGTTACATGTCGAAACCGTGTTTTTCAAGAATGGGTGATGAGTAAAATTAACCCGGAATAGGTGGTATTTTCAATTATTAACGAGTTAGTTAACCGGTCAAAGTTATCCCGGTACTGTTTAAAGGTTTGGTATTATTGACCTGTCATGTATCGAAACCGTGTTTTAAAGAACGGGCCAAAAGTTATTATTAACGGGTTTCATGCTGAAATTGTGTTTTTAAAAAATGGGTTCAAAAGGTTTTAGTAACGAGTAAAAATTACGCCAAAAACGGTTATTAATTTCTTTTTATTAATGGATTACTTAGCGGGTCAAAATTATTGGTATCGTTAACAAGTTACAGGCATAAGCAGTATTCGTTATTAATGGGAAATTTATCTCGGTGTGTAAAGGTTTGGCATTATTAATTTGTTACGTGTCGAAATCGAACGTTTCTAAAGCTTTTATATTATTGAGAAAAAGCTAACCTTGAAACGGTAATATTTTCTTCTTATTAACGTTGTGGGAATTGATAGTTTGATATGTGAAGGTGTTGCAACATGAAATTTCCGGCATGTGATAGTGGGGTCCTTGCTCGGATGCAAGAGAAGCAACATTGCATCAAGACAAATTGCACGAGTTCATATAAGTATATAACTCGAGTACAACAAATATTTCATGTTTTTTTTGGATGTTTTGTATAAAAGTTTTATAATATTTTGGTTACATCAACGTAGAGCAACAGCTTTGACAATTTCATTTTGGCCAATTTCAACACTTTCGCTTATTTGCTTGATTTGATAATTTTAAGTTAGTTTTAAGAGAGGGAGCTTAGATGAATGAGTGAAATTTTTGTGTTAGAAATGGGACGGTGTTCCCGCCAGGGTCATGCAGCATCGGACACCTCCCCGAGACCACTTCGCCCCCCCTTACTGAATTAATGTAGTGACCACAATTCTGTATTGATTTTTCCGTCCAGCAGACGGGTAAAGTACTAGTTAATCTAGATAGCCAAAAATAAAAAGGATTGGTATGAATAACCCATATTATGCTACTACTTTTTTATTAAGAATTAGACATCCCCTTCAAGAAACAAGGCATGTTATAGCAAGTGTGCTAGCCTCACATATGGTAAAAGGTCAAGAAATTCAAAACAATGTTCTGTAAATTTGAAGTTAAGATTAATCTGCTAATTATTTTAAAGAAACAAACTCCAAGCCATCTTATTCATTGTTCTTAACTATTCCATTCTAACAACTTCAGTTCCAAATGGGCATACTTAGCAAAAACTAATTTTTGTATATTACAGTGATGATATATACGCAACTAAGCTCTTTAATGATTCATTAGAAGAGCCGCCTTCATCTAGTGAAAGGTTTACCTTCTCCTTAAGACGGATTACTCTTTTACGCATTTCTTCTCCATCTTTATCCATCATTATTCTTTCGATTGCCTTCGCGATTCCCACCCTCTCAAACCCATCCTCCAACAAAATACCGATTTTCCAAACATCACCTGCGTATCTTGCAATTATTGGTTGGTCAACGAAACAAGGCGAACAAATCATGGGAACTCCTTCACATATGCTTTCCAATGTTGAATTCCATCCGTTATGAGTCCAAAAACACCCTGTTGCTGGATGAGCTAGTACTTCTTGTTGAGGACACCATTTCACTATACGTCCTCTATCACCCACGCTTTCCATGAACTTTTCAGACAATGACTCTATCCATTCAAAACCAAGTACCATCCCTGGTCGAACCACCCACAAGAATGGTGAACTCGTATTTGCCAACCCATATGCCACTTCTTGAAACTCTAAATCAGTAATACGTGCAACACTCCCAAAACTTGTGTATATAACAGATTTGGGAGGTTGTGTGTCTAGCCATGAAAGAATATCCCGGTCTTGTTTGATCGAACTACTTGAAGGCGCTGGGAAGTGCTTGTGAAATGGACCTAAAGTGAAGCTAGGAACTTGAAAATCTTGGTTGATTGTTTCTAGTTCAGGTTCTTCGAGTTCTTTAATAGTGTTCCATATAAGCCCGGATGACGCCTTCATCTGTTTAAGCATGTTAGCCACAAGATCCCCGTAACCTTCAGGGTTAACTGCTATCTTCAACATATCTTTGCCTTTTATTAGTGGATATTCTGGCACCGATGCCTCGTACCCAGGATCTGTTAAAGTGAAAATATTAGTATGCATTATTTAAGTATAGTGGTTTACATAACTATGTCATGGTTTAGCACATTTTTTAGGATCTGATGAGATATATATGATATTCAATCATTGCTGTTGATGGAAATTTATCACGGGATACACTAATATGTATAACATGTTCGGATTATATACAAATCGACACGTTAATAAATAATATAAATGAAAATGTCTAAACGGGCATGATTCAACTGCTTAACTCGCTAATAACTCGCTCAAGGCCATGCGTAATGGTTAATACACTTGAAGGAGGAATTTTTCGCACCCTATAATGTCCTATTACGCATGGCCTAACAATTAGGGGTGTTCATAACTTGAATCGAATTCGAAAAATTCGAAATTCGCTTTGATTCGAATTTGATTATTAAGATTCAAATTCGATTCGATTCGATTCGTATTCGAGTATGGTAATCGAATATGAATTTATGATTTATTATTTGATTCGATTCAAAATTCGAATTCAAAATAGGGAAAAGTGAATATGTGGCTGTTACCTTGTTTTAAAAAAGCGCGCTTAAGGCGAGGTGAGGCGAGAAGCGGCCCAAGGCGAGTACCTCAACGCTTTCGCCTACCCAAGGCGAAGCTTGTGCAAAAAGTGAACGCTTTTTGTGCTTTTGTGCGAAGCGAGGAGGCGAAGGCTATATGTACAAAAGCGACCAGTTAGCCCATTTCAATCTAACCTTTATAATTAGCCATTTCTAGACTTTTCACATTTGAGAATAAACTTTTAAAAGTTGAAACACTTTTAAGCTGTGTTCTTTTGGAAACACTTTCGAGTAATTTGGTACTCTATAACTTGTTTTTATGCTACTCTTATATTTTGAACGATTATTTGGATTATTCAATTCAATTAATTTGCAAATTCGTTATTCGATTCGATGAACACTTCTAGTAACAATATTACGAAACCGACCTTGTTTGGTAAGGTTAAAGCGGCCCTCCTTGGAAAAGGGTACAGCGCCATAACCAATGGCGCACCCGAGACTGCTGGTCCGGAGCACCATCCGGACCAGCTTCAAGTCATCAGCGATGCCTTGGGTGAAGTAGAACATGGCATCCGAGATTAAACAAGCAACTGGTTCCTCATCCAACAAATCAATCAGACAATTCCTAAACGGGTCTTCACAGCTTCTATTGAGGTACTTAACGTAAAAGCTAGGATCTCGATTGGTCGACCGCAGGTGGTCGACCTCGGAAAACTGGTCGTTGATGGACCGGAAATGGAAGTGAGGATAGGTTGAATGATTTGGAGAGTTGAATTGGGTGTGTATGATGGTTATATTAAAGCCTTGGGTGTGAAGAATGTTTGCAAGCTGAAACATGGGATTGCTGTGGCCTTGGAAAGGTAGCGGAAATAATATTATTCTCCGGCGAGTCTCCGGCGACTGGACAATGGAGTTTTTCACATGGGTTTGATCCATGACCAGGTGTTTGTGTTGCTACCACAAGACAAGCATCATCTGTTGCTTTTGTAGTTTTCCACATGGGTGGTAAACACCTCATCAACCAAATGGTTTACTTATCTTATTATGATTTCCACAATACATTTACCGGGGTTTTCCCTTCTTGTAGAATTGTAAATTACCGGTTTTACGGTTAAATATAAGTGGGCGTGTGTTACGGACCAGCATTTATTTAATACTTTTAGTTTTCTTGTGTGTGAAGCACTTGGTCAGATCCAACAGGTCATATATAGTAATGTTATATTTTAAAATTATTAATGTTATTTTTAAAAGACTTGATTTTAAAATTCAAAAGTGTGATGGTAATTAGTAACGCTGTTTGTCTTCCATATGTAGAGCATGTTTGAGATTGAGTTTTAAAAATGCTTATTGGCTTATTGGTGTTTTTAAAAAGCCAATAAGTTAAAGTGTGTTTTGTAATCATAAAAATCTTTTTTATTTTAGCTTTTTAAAAGAGTTAAAAAGCAGACTTTCAAAAGCCCCAAATTCTGACTTTTCAAAACGGTTTTTTTTTAAAAAAAACTAATAAGCTAATAAGCATTTTTCAAACTCAATCCCAAACATGCTCGTAATATGTAATGGTGATGTTTGAATTTAATGTTAGTCAGATATTAAAGAGTGAATATATTCTTTTTAAATAGTAAAACGCATGCCTTCAGTCTTCGGAACGACTTCAACTTATCCTTACAGCCTAGCCTAATTTGCTTAGATAGTTAGGCTATGTGTACAGGAGGGGTAACATTGGAGGCGATTTTTGGTACGTGACGCCACGCTAGCAGGACGGGCAACTTTCATTTTAAGGTGTAGTGGTTTATGGCCCAAAATCGTCCCAACACATCGCCACGCCATTTTTTTTCTTTTTATAATTAAAATAAATAAATAAAGCTTAGTTAAATTAAATTAAATAAGTAAAAATGCAGGAAAATTAAAAAATAAATATTAAAATAAAAAAATACATAACAAAAATTAGAAAAAAAAAAACACTTCCCATTAAGCATGAAGGCATGAAGGCATGTTTTATATACCGCTAATTGAATGTGTTTTTAGCTTCTCCATTAAGCATGCTTTTCTCTCCATTAAACATGCTTTTATAAACATTTAACATATCCAAGTAACACTTCCCAAGTTATTCACACAACCCAAAAATGATATAAACTCTATTCATTTATATAATTGAAACTTCGTCTAACAATTATATTTTAGCATTCGATATGTCACCGCATTTTTTGTGCGATAAGTGTGCATTTGTGTTTGAATTTGTGTGTATTTATCTTGTATTTTATTCATAGAACAAATCATTTTTAAGAAGAGGAGAAAGAAATTAAAATTTAGCTAAGTGACAGGGTTGTTAATGGTGATGGCAACTTTGAACATATAATGTTATATTTTAGCATATAATCTTATGTTCTGACAAAATCTTTTGCAATGAATTTATTTCAGATCATGAATTCAGGCCTTTTGGCATTTGGTGTCACATATTGTACAAGTGCCATAGCCCCAACCCCCTCAGGTGTGGTGAGTGGGCTCATGCATGTCATATTGTCATGTCATGTCATGGGGCAAGGATGGGCATGGATTGGGTATGAGGTGTTTAAGTGGGAATGTTTGTGACAAGTTATCCCACACTTCTATCTTTTATAAGAATCAAATAAAACAAAGTGAAGTGTACAAACCGGATTTTCCAAACCAGCTTGGTTCCGGTTTGGGTCAACGAAAGTTAAACAAGATTTTGTTTAAACTCGGTTTGATACCAAACCAACTATAGTTTTTCACAGATTCGAGAACGGATTTTACCTGTTCAACGGAGGGTTTCCCAACCCGATTACAAATTGGTGGTTCGGTTTCTAACCAATTCTTGCCAAACAAATTTCAATACTAGTTACCGAGTTTTGTTCACCTTTAAAGTTACTCCCATCATTGTTTTCTATTTAATTTTAGAAACATAATATATGTTGATGGTTGATACAAATACATGATAGCCGATATTTGAAGAAATCCCAAACGGCACGTAAAATATCTTAAGTATGGGAGGGAACGCACTTCAAACAATTAATCATGAGCCTTTTTTGAACCCAACTTTAAAATAACACCCCAAACCATACATCTATCATTTATTATACTTACCAACTTATTGGTTACAAGAATTTACTTTACAAACAATAAAATAAATATCAATAGTAGTAATATAAAAATAAAAAGATAGAAAAGACGAGTAAAAAGCATGCTGACAATATCAGAAAACCATTCAAAATTTGGGCCTCTTTTATTAACTTTGAATTAAAGAGACATCCATTCCACATCCCGAAATACACTTCCCCCTTTTCAACAAAAAACAAACCCACGCTTCAAATATTACTATTTACCCCCTTACACTTCTTTCTCCCAACCAAAACCTACCCCCAACAATACTTGCTTTTCAAATTCCTACCTTAGCTTATTAAAATTCTTCAATACCCTATACCTATACCATTGATGAACTTCTACCTATTTTTTAACCTTCAGTATGTCCATTCTTGAGGGAGGACAATTTCTTGTGCTTCACGGCCAGTGCTCCGCCGTGGTGGTGGAATGAATCCGGCGAGGATGTTTGGTTGTTGTGGTGGAGCAATAATGGGGTCCATGTTTTTGTTGAATGGCTGAGCTACTCCAGCTGTTTAAATTTAATTCCAAAAAATATAATAATTAAATTAATAATTATGACGAACAGAACATCAATCAAGTCACTAAAAGAATGCATTAAAACGACATAAACTATGTTCCATTAAAGGCTTTCAAAAAAATATATATCAAAGTAATTAAAATAAACAAGCTGAGCTCGAACTAAACCCAAGTTTGCTATCAGTTTGAGATAGTGACTCACTAGACAAGCTCGAACTTTAAAAAAAAAGCCCGAAACAAGCCAACTTAAAGTTCAAGCTTTAAAAAAGAGCTCGAAACGAGCTAAACACACGCTCAAGCTATTGTAAGTCAAAATGAGCCGAGCTTGAGCCGAGCTTGAGCCGAGCTTGATAAAACCACTCACTAGCCGAACTCGAGAATTAGAAAAAAGAAAGCTCAAAACGAGCAGAGCTCAAGCTTAAGCTTCAGAAAAAGAGTGCGAAATGAGCCGAGCTCAAGCTTGAGCTTCAGAAAAAGAGCTCGAAATAAGTCTAGCGTAAGCTCGAGCCATCGTAAGTTAAAAGGAGCCGAGCTCGAGCCTAATCAAGCTTGAAGTGACTGATTTACACCCATGTTACATACCTGGTTTTTTATTAAATTCCGGTGGAAAATTCGGGTAATTACGTGGCAAAAACACGCCGGTACCCGCACGTTCTTTCCTGACAACGTTATTAGAACCGACGGCGTGTTGACGGCGTTGGGGTTCAACCGGAAGTTGAGGCCAACCAGACTGACGGAACCCTAACGGTCCGCCGGTAACTCTTTGAGAAAAATAATGAGAAACCGGAGCTCCGGCTGGACGTGGGGCTCCGAGTAAACCTCTATTACCATAAACGGCGTCGTTCATGCTGCTCATTTTCATCTTCAATTTCATCATGGCCACTTGCTCTGCAGCGGCGTAAATTAGATCCCAAGAGTCTTCATTCCGGTGACCAAACGGCGTTGTTGGAGTAGACCAAGCCTGAGTGGGCCCGGAAACATTCCACTTAAATGTCGATTCCGGCGAACCAGCAAAACCGCTTTTCGTCTAAATATATTTTTTTTTAAGTTAGAAAAAATTAAAATAAATAATAATAATAATAATAATAATAATAATAATAATAATATTGTAACAAAATTAACCTTGAGAGGTGGGTAAGGGATTTTGAAGCGCTCTTGTAAGGAAACAGAGCGAGTGAAGCGGCGAGTTAACCCAGTGACGTCATCATCGTCACTCTCGGACTCGGTGGAAGAGGAGTAGGCGAGGTCGCCGGTGAGAAAGTCCGGCGGGAGGCAGGTGGCGAGGTCCGGGAGAGTGTGAGAGTGAGACATTTGGGGGAAGAGAGTTTAATGGATGGATGGAGAAGATATGATAATGAAAGTGGAGGGAATGTTGGTTTCCTTTTTATTAAGGTTTCTAGGTCTTTTTTTCGTTTTTTCTTTAATGAACTATAATTGAATAGCAAAAGGCGACCTCATACGTCTGCTATTGTTAATAGCGTTGAATGCCTCAAGCTCACCCGTTTCCTAGTCTGGATAAACATGTTGTCAGAAGACCTACTCTGGTATATCTTGGTTGGGTTTGTATTTGAATTTGAGATCTTACAACCTATGTTTCATATTTTCATTTCTGCTCTGGTTGTAGTTGAGTTAAAATTCATTGACACTTAAGTTTTTGTTATTATAATAATTATTATTATTTTGTATTTTAAATTAGTTTTGAGATATAAATTGTGATCAAATCCTAGATTAGGATCTAAAATCATTTTGTTGTGAAGATTCCGAAAACAAGGCCTATGGATATCAACTTTTACCATCTTTTGATGATTAAAATAATAAGATTTGACTCTAGTGTTTTAGATAAAGTTTTCAAGGAAAAAAAATCAAAAATATTAAATCTAGATGGAAACAATTTGGAACCGTAATAGGAAGAGTGGTTTGGTATTGAACCATAAGACTGTATGCTATGGTGAGGGGCATCGAAGCTCATTCACAGTGTCACGTCAGCGTCATGTAGGCACCGGGGGTTTCGAAAAACTTCTTCATAACACCCCGCTATGGTTAAAGCCCCTTAGGCGCCCCATTATATATATATAAATGCATATGTATATGTGTATGTGTGTATAATAGGAAGAGAGAGAAGGCGCCGAAGAGAGAGAGAGAGAGAGAGGGCGCCGGTCATCCCATCTGCGCCCCTACCCACCGCGCCCTGCGGCGGTGTACGGCGCCCATCGCGCCCCAAAATCACCCATGAGGGCGCCCATAGCGACCAGCCTAACGAGACTGAATTTTATCGTTACATTGTAGTACTGATTTTAACACGGTGGCAACTTTATGTTATTTCAATTCCCTGTTCTTTAAACAACTAACATTAATGCAGTTGTCGCTAGCAAATAAAATTAGGGACGAACAATATTTTACCAGGTATGATACTTTGTCAGTATGGTAATGAATGTGTATCGATCAACCATAGTTGGTACGTGTACCAATATTTGTTTTTCATGTTTTTGATGTTGATATCATTCAGTTTTGATATTTTTGGCGACACACCGGTAGTAAGCCTGTAAAATAGACAAGGTATTCAGTTTATACTTTCACTTCGTTTTCAATAACGGTATTTTCGATAAGAACTAGTTCGGTGGCGATTTCGCTCCTAAATAAAATAGATGCCGTAATATTGCATTACAAGATGTATAATCATAAATCATTTGTGTGATTTCGTTTAAAACAACTTTGTCAATTGTCATATGTAATATAAGTTAGCGTTGTCCAAAGCGTTTGATGCTCGCTCGATCGAAAAACATTTGTAAATTGTTCGTTGAATTTTGGCTGGGTTTGTAAATGAGGCAATTGGTTATGTTCGGATTGTAAACAAGTCAAGCACGAGCAAATTTTCACGATTGGTTTGGTTCGGGTGTATCGAACTAATTTTCAACATATATAGAATTTTATATACAATTTTTTAAACCCTGTTAAAATTTCCATCGCTTTGTCAATTTCATATTTTATGTTTTCACTTCAAGTTTCAGGCTACTAAAAGTCTTTTTTATGTACTATTTAATTTCAAATTTCTTTATTATAGAAATCTGCAAGTTACTACAAATTTGTTTAAAAGTTACTGGTATGTTTTCAGATACATTATATCTAACTTGAAACTTGTTTCTTATAAAAATTTTTAAAGTGAAAAAAGAAATAAACAATGCTATAAACAAGGTCTATCCTCGATTGAAAAACGCTCGTTCGATTTTGTGTTAGTTCGATTTTCGTTTTGTATGTAAATGAGCTTATTAGCTTGGTTTGGTTGAGCTCGACGTGTGAATAACCCTAATTTGGATTAAGGGTATAAAGTCAGATCATTTTCTATATGTTATAACGATTAAATAACGTGTTTTGTGATTCGTTTTATGAAACATGTAATTTGAAGTGAGCTATTTGAGGTTGATGTTTAATGGGCATTGCTCTATAATGTGTCTTATTGTTTGTAACATCACATTTGCTTATATAAAGTCATACGATATCAAACTAAGTCTGTACATCGAGGCAAATCATACACACGTGGGCCGTATTATATGAAGATAAATGGTCGTATGCCTGTATGATTTTTTGTCTAATTAATTATTTTTTTGTGAGTTAAACACGTTACCATGATTGCGTGATTTGGCAAAATCCATCTCATACGATCCAAATAGCAATTGTATGTTCTTGTATTGATACAACCCGTGTGATCATTTTTCTACTATCATACAACTCATATGAGTATATTATTAGTATGATACGAAATGCAAGTATAGTATGCATCTTTAACTTTAGACCTTACTTTATTAGATCATATTCTTTATTGTGAATTTTATAATAATGATTGAATGTTTGCAACTACATATCAAACATCATAATCCAAAAAAACATTCGGCTAATGATATTGTTGTGAGGAAACCGACAAATAAAAGTGAAATAAAGAACAAATAATGTAATATTTTGGTTAAGTTTTAGTCCTTTTTCACTTTGGACATATCTAAATATCTTGACTTTTGGAACAAATTTCAGAACGTGATTGAAGGTCTCATTATAAGCAATTGATGTTTCATGATTTTGCTAGTGACTGCTTTTCTATTAGGCCTGGATATTATTTGTCTAAATCTAAGGTAAGCTGATTTCTTGTGAGGAGAGAATAGAAGACATCCGAATACAGTTATATGGAGGATGGTTAGGTGACAATAGAGCCATGGGCGAATCTTCATAAGGACCCAGCAGGACCTTAAGTTCGCCACTGATAAGTGCATATTTTCTTTAGTTGTATTATATATTTATCTAATTTAGATATGACTAACCCTCGAGGTTATGAGTATTTATAACAAATAAAGTGTACGTTGGTTAATTGCCCTCACACGTAACACATCTGTGGAGATAATGGTTCTTATATTCATCATGTGATTCCTCGAAAATGTAGATGAGATGGCGTGTCTGGCCAAATGAAAGGACACATCTCAACTTACTTATTTGGCTCGGTCATGTCGAGATGAATCTATGCCGGGGATAACCCACCATTGGCTGGTGTGCCGTTCCATCACCCTCCTTTCATCTTGGCTAGAAGGGAAAGTTTCGGTTATGTTGTTCAAGTTCAACCCAAAGAGTTCCTTTGTTTGTAATTGTAAATCCTTTTAATATGTTTGAAATGGATTGTTGTTTCTTGATTGCCTTATTACTTCCTTTGTTTGTAATTGTAAATCCTTTTAATATGTTTGAAATGGATTGTTGTTTCTTGATTGCCTTATTAGTATTACTACTAGTATTACGTAGATGCATGTAGAATTATACATACGTGTGTTTTGTTAATAATTTCCAGACTCCACGTCGTAAGTTGGTGAAATGTGGGACCAATATTGACAAGTAGGTCATAGTTAGTTATATTTGGCTATTTGCAAATTAATGAATTACAATATGTTTGACTATGATTTGCTCTAACTAACGAGCATGTATAAGTGGATGCCTGAGTACCTAGGCCTAGCACACACAAAACTACATATAGGATAATGGTCATGTGAGCTTTAGGCTAAGCGTTATGAGTCACCCTTTGTCATTCTAGATCATTCGTCATATCGGCGTCACCTCCGCCTTTACTCCACCTTTCAACCCCACCACTTAACTTATGTTATATATCATTCTCCATTATTTCATTTATTTATGGTACTACAATACAAAACAAATACATCCATATGTTACGTGTGTGTATGTATATGTAAGTGTGAGTGAGAGGCTCAAATGAGCCACGTGACCATCTTACAAAACTAATATCGTTTAAGAAATTCTTTTCACAACTAAGCATGGATTTGAAAATTTTTCAAAATTAATGCAATCTCCATTAGTAATGGCAACTTAAAAAAACCCTATAGGGTTAGTCAGGGAATGTAAGACTTAAATTATTGGGAATGCATAAGTTGCCGTTACTAACGGCAACTTCTGCCATGTTTTTGTCAAGTTGCCATTACTAATGGCAACTTCTGAAAAGTTGTCATTAGCTATGGAAACTTATGACAGGTTGCCGTAAACAATGGAAACTTCTGCCAAATTGCCATTACTAATGGCAACTTCTGATATCACTTCTTTGCTTTAGTTCACAGGTGTTTGTTTGGAACAATAAATAAGATGAATGTCAGTAAAAGATGCATGCATGCATTTTTTAAACTTCTAATATAATACATGCATCCTTTTAATTATGTTTAGTTATTATAATATAAGTAGATTGAAGGGAGACCGTTATTTTTAAAAGGTGATAATGAGAATTAATTTGAAACTTGCTTTGTTTTTATTTTATTTTTTTTAAGTCAAGATTATGAACAAGCATGAAAATTAGTACTTTTTCAATTAACTCGAGTAACTCAAAATTCACTTTGTCGAACATAGTCAATAACCGTGCTCATATTGCATTTAGAAAATATTAACATATTTTGTAATTTTCTTTACATGTTTGCCGGTTAAAGATAATACACTTGGTGTATTAAAATTTAAAAGTTAGTTAATAAAAAAAACAACATTCATAACAAACCATAAAGCATACATTAAAACCTTAAATTCATAAGAAACCTTAAAACATGCGTTAAAACCATAATACATATACTAAAAACATAAATTCACCAATGCTCCTCCGCACCTAAACCATCAGAGTCGGAGTCGCGATCTTCAACCGGAGCATTAGTCGCAGCCGCAAACGTGGAATCACGTCTAAGAAATGACCACAAGGAGATGTGTTTAAAACCGTGGTTCATAAACTCGTTTCGATACCGGAAAGTTGCCATTAGTACTGGCAACTTGGCAGAAGTTTCCATTGTTAACGGCAACCTGTCATAAGTTTCCATTGCTAATGACAACTTTTCAGAAGTTGTCATTAGTAATGGCAAGTTGACAAAAACATGGCAGAAGTTTCCATTGCTAATGACAACTTTTCAGAAGTTGCCATTAGTAATGGCAACTTGACAAAAACATGACAGAAGTTGCCGTTAGTAACGGCAACTTATACATTCCCAATAATTTAAGTCTTACATTCCCTGACTAACTCTATATGGTTTTTTCAAGTTGCCATTACTAATGGAGATTGCATTAATTTTGAAAAATTTCCAAACCCATGCTTAGTTGTGAAAAGAATTTCTAAAACGATATTAGTTCAGTAAAAAACTCCTTATTTCGGCCTCACCACGCGTGACCATTTGCATGCTGGCTCGGTGTTGGTGAGCTCACGGCAGGCTCCATAAACTATACCGTGCGGCCTTATAAGAAAAAAGATGTTGCTTCTACCCGATACGCCTTATTCCAAAGGTTTGGATTAAAATATCACAAAATTTGTAACGTAAAGCGATCGGTGGCTATCCACCGTACTCAATGCCTGGACTTCAAACATGATATTTCAATTGGATTTATTACTGTTCCCGCCAAAACTAAGCACGAAACAGAGACCTTTGACCGGTTTTAGAAATGTTGGAAGATGTTTGGTTAAGGACGTACATACGACTAAGCTCAGAATGAACGGTTTGTCCAAAAATAGTAATTATGATGGCTTTTTACAAACATATGGTGACTTATCATAGTATCATCCCACCTGGTACGTGTCTCACTCACTCATATTTACTTTTATTTCATCTCATTTTTATCTTTATTTATAAGCTTTCAAAAATAGCACATGCCACTCGAAAAATTTGTTAATTTTCAACATATAGTTTTATTTGAGATAAAGTTGAACCGTTAAAAGTGACAACTATTATTATTATTATTATATAAATGAATTAGCACTTTTCACGAACATTGTTTGTCACCATCACACATCTGTTAACGTGGCCACCTCGATCACTGTCGTTGCTGACACTATTACCATCCGGAACCAGCACCACCTCCACAATTGTCGCACCTCGTCACCGCTATCACCCATCGCCATTCGCAACTAGGGCGCCGCCTCCACCACTCCCTTTTATAGATATTCTTTGTTATATTTCTTTTATTATATATTTTGCCACCAAAATGAATTAGGACGGGTTAAGTGTTTCCCGCCATAGTCAACAGTCATTATCATGCAGACACAAATAAGATATACTGGTTCTGGTTTGGTGCAGCCCTTGGTTCCAAATGTGAAAAAGTAGGGCCTTGCTTTTGACCCTTTCATTTTCAGTTTTCACATGTTTCTGTAAAACAAACAAAAACAAATACATTATTTAATGCATTTGCTTTATTCGACATATCAATTTGTTTTCAAAAGTCAAACAACATGTTTACAGATTCGAACTAAACCATATGCTTCCATTTGGAACAACTTTTTATATTTAGACAATATGAAACTTCATCAGATTAATTTAACTAGGTCAAGGAAATTAACAAATGACACAATACATGAGTTTAATAAACCTGTTAAAAATAAACAATTAACTAAAAATGTTAAACAACAAATTAGTCAATGAACTCCGGTAAACTAATATCATAAATCAGTAAATAATTGATCAATCTAAGAAAAAAAATTGTAAATAATGAAGCAATGAGCTGTTTGTTTACATTTAAAGGAAACTATTGAGAGGGGGGCATATGATTCGGTCAGAGCTCAGACCGTTTGATTCAAAAAAGAAAAACATTTGTATGGGTGTAAAATTGGGTATGAATTGATCAATTCCAAATTTATGCAGAATGGAAAAGAGGATGAATCAGACCTCAAGCAGTTAGATCTAATTGAAGTAAAGAGCCCCTAACGAGATATTTCTAAACAAGGAGAATTAAAAAACCCCAATTCATACATTTAATATCATATTTTCTCTAACACATAAAAAGCTAGTTTAATAAGAGCATTCTCATTCCATCTGCTATCTAAAAATCCCAAGCTATGCTAAAATACATTATATTTTCTCTTTCATTCTCAATTACATAATACTTTTTATACATTTATCATTGTATTTTCTCTTTCATTCACTCACAACCATTTTAAAAATATATTAAAAAATTTATATGATGCTACAAAAACTTTTCAAATATACAGTAAAATAACTGTATTTTCTCTCTTCTTCATTCGTAACCCTAAAGCACTCCCTACATTATAAAAACCTCACTAATTAAATTTGATGGACAGGTTGTGAATGCTCTAATACATTCATGACAAATAAAATCAACTATTGATTATGGATTTATTAACGCAGCAATAATATTTGTATAATTTCATGTACGAAAAATAATTATTTTATTTGTATGCCTTGTGAAATAACTCAATAAGGGTGGCCATGCCCACAGCAGAGGCACATGCATTCAACTCTCATCTACCCATAATCTCCTCTACTTGGGTTTGGTTTCTGCATTTATTTATATTTTAACATCATGGGGAAAACATATTATTATGTTTTCATATTTGTAAATAATTATATATGGTTTAATACATTATCTTATGTTTATGATCAAAACAAATATATTTATTTTATGTAAAAGAAAAAAAGCTTTTGGATTGTTTTATGTTTGTTTAATTAAATCATGTTATGGCCCAAAAACGAGTTGAGTTGAGAGATAAGAATCAAGAAAACTAGAAAATGATTAATGAATACTTGACAAAATAGAAAATAATTTATTTAGACCGCAAATACAGCAGGAGCGGACCCAAGTATTTAGTAATTGGGGTCATGTATTTTTTTAAATGACAATTTAAATCACCGGCGGACCACTAGCTTACTAGATCATGCCCATTCTCTGAGTATGAAACCATTAGGTGTTAGGCTGGCACGTCCCTAAATGAAAGCTCGTACATCAATCCACCCCATCGGTATTGACCCAGAGACCATCCTCATAAGGAAATCCACAATAGGTGAGAAAATCCACTAACCCAACCTAAAACACCTATTCGATAACAAGTGAGCTTGAGAAGATAGTCAATTGAATGACCCTAAGGAGGAACTTGAGAAGCATTGCGATGCCCCAAGAGCTGGATAAATGAGTTTGGAGGCCTAATGTTACGGATGATTTCTCGGTTGGAGGAGTTTGACTATATAGGTGATGCTTTGCTCGGGTTAGCAGCTCACCATATTATAATATGGTACAATTGCATCCCAAGTAAGGTTGTGTGTGTGGACGTTGGAGCATAGTTGTCAATAGCGGTCAACAACGACGACCCACCTATACGTTGCATAGTGATAACGATGAAATAGTAGGTGCCATTCAATGTTTATTATTAGAATTTCTTCAAATGGGGGTTTGATTCACAAAATTGAGTTTTTACGGTGGAACTGGTTGAGTTTGGTCCTGTTTATTGTTTAATCGATTTTAATGCCTGAAGATCAGGTTTTTGATATTTCGAAAAATAACCCCCTAGTATCGCTATATCACGCTAAACATCAAATAGCAGGAAACGACCTGTACGCTTTGAAGTGCACTATAGCGACCGCTATTCTCGCTATTGACA
Organism: Bidens hawaiensis; assembly: GCF_021521415.1. Lineage (NCBI taxonomy): Eukaryota > Viridiplantae > Streptophyta > Magnoliopsida > Asterales > Asteraceae > Bidens > Bidens hawaiensis. Next base: position 469,503 of record NW_027491661.1, on the reverse strand, counting down.
ACTATGGTTTGGAGAGTGTTGATTCACATACCTCCTACTCATACAAACATGGATTGCAAGGGCATTGATATTTCGAGTATTATATGTCCTATTTGTAAGGAACATCTGGAGTCGAATTTTATCTCTTTGGAAGTTGTAGGGTGGCCAGTCATTTATGGTTCTTAATTGTGACTTAGATGGGGTTACCGATGACTTATAAAAGATATCCGATTTCTCTGATTAATTAGGTGGGAAAATTGAATATTAAATATGAGAACAAGAAATATTCGGTTGGACTGATAATCTTTGTCACGCGGTGGATCATTTTGAGAGACAGAATCAATGTGGTTTCTCAAGGAGCTGTCAAGAAAAAAACACGCCTCTTTTTTATAACGCTACACAATGTTGTAAAAGTCGTTAGGCGGTTGACTGGGGAGTTGCGAGTACTTGGGATTAGTCGGGGATTACTCGGAAAATACCTGAGTATTCGGCCGAGACGGGGAGTACTCGATCTAGGCGGGGAGTAATCGGGGAATACTGGGCCGCCTACTCGAGAGTTTTACAACATTGAGTCGCTACATAGTTCTCTTTTTGCATAGTAGTAGAAATTGAAAATGTATGATAGAGCATATCACTCACTATTGTACATGTAATTATTTGAGTTTGGTCCGCAAAGCTCGTTTTTTCTAACAATGTTTGGAACACCCCCAATATACGAGTGAGCCTTCCTGAGACGAGATGCCAGCCATTTATACTAATTTTGACGCTTAGGTCTGATTCACCCAAGAACACCATTTATGAGGAAACCCATCGTTGTGGGAAATCACATTGAGTTAGGTTTCAAACATGAGACCATAAAAATCATAAGTCAAAACCATCGGCCCTATGTTGTTGGACACCCTGTTAGGTGTGAATATGTTACATTTTTTTAAATAAAACTAGGCTCTGGTTATCCACACACCCTTTGACTTATACACACCACCTTTCAAGTGGGTTCCATACGATCGTATAACTCCTATACGATTGTATGTAGGGTGTGTGGATAGCCAAAGGGTGTACCAATGACACATCCCTAAAACTATACTTAAAGGTAGACATTGAAGCATGGAGATACGTGTGGCATAAAAAGCTGTCGGATAGATCTGAAATCTCTCGTCCACACCACCACTTTGACGACATTGTTTCTACCTTTGTGTCGTTCCATGTTTTAAGGGGGTTTAAAATTTATTTTAGCAATTTAATTGTTATAATTGATGAGTTGATAATATTGCGATTATTGCTAAGTGAGTATAAAAGGCAGAAAATAGAAAAATCAATCGCATATTTTATTTTTCATTAAATTCAAATAAAAAGTAGTTTTTGGCATTTTTAATTTTTTTTATATTATTAATACACTTTATTTTTTATAAACATTAAACCCATACTTTGATTTTCTTTAATTTAACTAGCACACATGTTTTATACATGACAACATTTAGTTAACTTTCAAATTCGATTTATTTTTATAACGAATTTTGACTTTATTGATAACAACAGGATATCCAACTTCACAATCCACATATATGATTCACTCCTGTAGCGATGCATTTTCCATATTTAATAGTGTATATACTATCTAGTGTATTACCCGTCTGATTGTTAAACCCATAAGCTTGTCTCTCGCGTGAGAGTCAATTTTGTCCTTTTTTGTTCCCCAAATACACCTCAGCCCCTCATGTGAGGGGGCTTGCTAATTAGGGTTGAAACTTGAGAATTTTCACCGGAATGGAAAGAAATGCAAGAAGAAAACAATACACTCGAGGAAAGAAATTGGGGATTTGGATCCAACAAAAACAGGAACAGCATCACCCCAAAACCGGGGAGAAATTTGGAATGGGGAATCAGTGAAATCAGGGCCATTCCGTACGGTCTGCGCCATCATCTTTCTCAACATGAACCTCAAATCAATACATAGATATCAAACATAAAGATAAACCAAGTCACTGGACAATCATCATCATCATCATCATCATCATCGTACTCAGTATATCCCACCAATAGCAAAGCTATGGTAGGGTCTGAGGAGGGTAAGATGTAGGCAGCCTTACCTCTACCCCATAGGGATAGAGAGGCTGCTTCCGGTGAGACCCCCGGCTCGATAGTAGTTTTGCATCAAGCCTTGGACACAAGGCACATAGCACTCAATCATCGGGACACCAGCAGATCGGTGCATGTACCCTTATCTTTCAGCTATCAACGCCACTACATGATGCCTGATTAACCGTCCGTCACTTTTAACGTTATTTTCACGAGATTAGTAAAATAACGTCAAAATTAGTGCAATTTCACTTTTGCCCACCCGTGGGTTCACACATATATACATCATATGTGCGCACCGCAAGCAAGGCTATCACTGGACAATCATGTAAAACAATATTCTAAATACACATCAACCAGCATGATACAACAGCATAGCATATTCACACAATGCACTAGATCATTCTATAAACCGTCACAAATAACCATTGCACTTATTTTACAATGCGCAAATGGGATCGAACAATTAAATACGAAAAAAGAAATTGTGCTCTGTTAAGTAGTAGACAAGTATGGCGTATGGCCAGGCTAATGATCCGCAAAACAAACATTAATCAAAATGCCTGACTTAATTATCGGTATTCACCAGTGATATCTGCAAATTGGAATTCACACTCGTAAAGTTTGAAATTTTTTATACCGAATCATGTTAGCAAAAGATAAAAAAATCATAACCAGAAGAATATCTTCATCAGTGCCGTAGGACTTTCGAGCTTCTTCCAAGCATTTTGATGATATCCTATCACTTTTCCTATTTACATATTTATAAAGTAAAATAAGCGACAACTAATATGTTATTCAGAAAAATAATATCATGTTCTACCTAGAGCTGGCTGGATCTCGGATCTCAAACTCATCGGTATGACCATCATAGCCACATACAATAACATAATGACCTATAACAATAAAGTCATCCAACTAGTTAAATATTTATATGTCCTCCTTTTTAATAGAAGAGTAAAATGGTTAAACTTCACACCAGTATATGCTGCAGTGCCTGCATAAAACCGTGGCATCCGAACATCCTCCTTCCAAGGTTGACTACAAAATTTAAAACTCATCTATAACATGTAATTTTCTACTAAAAATGCATCTTTGTAAAAGTATGAGTTAAGTATATACCTCAAAATGCACTGGTCAACTAAAGCGATCACAATATATTTCCCTGATAAGATAAAAAGGATGATTTCTTCTCCCTTAATTGACCTGTGCTGTTAACAAAGAGAAATGGGTTTGCTTATAACAAGAATCTAAACAATTTCAAATATTTAATAAGCAACAACAAAAATCAAATAGTTGATGTTTACCTCGATATTAATTCCCTCTTCTACTGATCTCTGAAATAACATATCTACTCTGCTAATATCATTGGCCAATTGCTCCTGCAAAAACCAAAACTATTTAGGAGTCTTGTATCGTTGAAATTGAAAATTGCATGACGTCTTCTAGAATATAAAATGTAACTAAAATCTCCAAGATAATATGTTTGCTAGAAGGGAAATTTACTTTGTAAAACTTCTCCATTGAAAAATCTGGATTCACACCTAATGTTACTGTGTAGAATGAGAATCTAATAGAAAGCTTTTGCAATAAATACGCAAGATTAACAGTCCAAATGCTACAAAACTCACAAACAAAGAAAACTTCATCAAAATTTATCTGCAAAAACCTACACATCACAATAAGAAGAAAAAAAAATCTCCTTTTTGACAATTTTGTAAATTGCCGATCCGTTATACAACCACTGACCCCTTTTGGTGCACATGTTTCCCTTTGTTCATCACTAGAGAACTATTAATACACTTGACCAAGGGAAGGCTTGCGAAAGATGTAGTTGTACTGTTGTAGTCTAGAGCTATGAGCTTTAGTTGCCAGTTAATGTTTGAAATAGAAGTACCATAGCAAAAGTGGACACATGTATAACTATATCCACATACTTGGTCTTGAAAGGCACGCGGTGCTAAGGGATCAACATTCATAAGATACTTGAAAACCAATTCTATATAACACTAATAAAAGAGATGGAAAAATTCACCAGATAGTAACCAAGTTTTCCAAGAGTCACTATAGTCACTCAATTTTTTTGTTTCATCAAAAGTCATTCAACTTACATTAGGTGTTCCTTGTATTTTTTTTTTAAGTTTTAAAAATTAAGAACCTAAATGGAAAATATATGAATCTTGGTTACTGTTTAGTGACTATTTCTTCTCAGTTTAACTTACAATCATGAAACTTGGTATTGGTGAATATTTTTTCTTCACTATTATCTCCTACTTCAAGCTAATTTGAAAAAAATAACCACTAAATAGTACTAGGATTAATATACGTGTTCCCTACAAATCACTTAGTTTGAAAGAAATTTAACACATAAAAAAACTTCACAACATTGAAACACGTATTGAAAGTTTTGAGAGACCTTAGTGGAGCATTTGGGAAACTTGATTACTATTGTTTGAAACTTTTTCATAAATGAAATACACAGAATTTAATAATATAAAACCATAAACTACCCTTCCAGGCACCAGTAAGTTACAAGGCCACGTCTCAAGCCTTCGGAGTTAGGACTTAAAAAAAAACAATTCTAAACAAGAATTTCAGTACGCTTCGCAGACCTTCAGCAACAGCCAAATAGATTAATAAAGAGAGAAATAAAAATATGTTCTATGCATCAAAAGTACAGGCAAACAATCCTTTTCAAAATCATTTTCACAATATCTCACAGCATTGGAAGCTTTAACAGGGTTAAAAAAAATCATCTATATACGAAAATGATATCTAGTTTTAGAAAAAAAAAACCTTATAAGAATAGTGAATATCAAGATGCTTTTAATCCTATACTGGATGACTAAGCTAAACATAAACACCATAAAGAACAACACTCTAGAAAACCATAATATATCATATACAAAAATTACAACTATAAAGATACCTGGTTGTACGACAAATCTCTTCCAGATGTTGGAGATCATACTGGTCGAGACCAAGCGTTCTCAAAACCATAAGAACACAAGCAAGACCACAATCCCAAGACCGCAACTGTTTTATATGCTGAACCTACACCAAACCAGAACTCCATCAGCATGCAAAACCAACACCTTAAACAATATAAACTGTGAACCATCAAACGGGCTTACTTCAACAAAGTGCGATCGGCCCAAAACCGCCTTGTTCACATTCCCACTTTTTAGTGACAGTTTGGAATTGAATGATTCATCCAAACTCAAATCATCTTCTTCATCTTCATTAACATTATGTCCTTCAGCTTTTAATGGCTTGTTTAAAAGGCTAGGTATTGGCCACATCATATGCAACTAGTATTCGTTTGTGTATATAAATTAGAAATGAGGTCAAATTAAGAAGTGTTTCCTGCATATCAAAATTTGTGTAATATAAATTAAAATTTAGGTCAAATTAAGGGGGTGTTTGGGATTGCTTATTTTCACCAACTTATAACTTATCAACTTTTTGAAAGTAATAAGGTGTTTGGGATTGCTTATATTGTGAGAGGAAAAGTTCCATAAGTTACAGTTTTATAACTTATTAACTTAATAAAAAGTTATAAGGAGGTAAAATAAGGAATCCCAAACACCCCCTAAGACTTGTAAAACCGACAATTCCAGTGAATTTAGTAGCGGAATTCACCGCAAGTAAGTTTGGCATACCACATACAATTGCAGTCTTACAGAATCATAAACTAAGGCTGTAGTTCTAAGTAATTTCTGCTTTAATCTACATAAATCTATCTTTGATTAAAAAGAAAACCTAATAGAATGTGAAAATTGAAATCAAAATTAACCTAAAGTTAAATTGTAATGCACAATATCGAACAGATAATTATTTAACACTTAATAGGAGAGAGACGCGGAAGCAGAAAGTCGACATGTGACGTCCAATATTTAATGTGAAAGTTGAATCAAAATTAACCTAAATCAAATCCAGACTTCACCAGAAATTGACACGTAACAGAAAACTAACTTTATGTAGGCGTCTTTGTCCACATCAATATTGTGTGTGTAATTTAGAAATTAGGTCAAATTGCAACTTGCAAATAACACGATTTCAATGAATTTAGTGTCAGTAAGTTAGGTGTACAATTGCAGAATCATAAACTAAGGTGGTAACCCTAAGTAACTGGTGGTTTCATCTACATAATCTACTTCTGATTAAAAAAAAAAACTAATTGAACGTGAATATTGAAATTAAAATTAAGCTAATGAAGAGGTAGGTCCCAGCAGAGCCCAGTTGGACCCGCAAGACTCACCTTAAACAGGGACGTCTGCGCAAAGACCAACTGGATCCGCAGGACCAACCATGCTCGGAGACATGACGTCCTTACGCGCAGTATGCAAGCTGGTCCCGCAGGAAATGCCTCCCAATGGTGAAGGACTCCGCCTGTCCCCGCAGCCTCGGATACAAGCCATTAGGGACTGGCCACCCGCGCAGCATGGCTACACGCACAAGGCACTTAACTCTCCCATCAGTGTCACCTGAAAGAATGAGCAAAGGCGGGAGGGGGAAAACTCCCGCCTAAATGAGCCAGTCCGTATGATGGAGGATCTTTTGTGTGATACCTGACGAGGTACAGACAAAAGATCTGACCAAGAATGCGACAGCTCACTGACAGCAGCATGGCAGACAGCACGCCACAGCACTGTGACCAATAGCCGCCGCCTACCCACCAACTCCTGCCATACCACGTGCCTAGCCTGTAGTTGGCAGAAGAGGAAGAGTGCACGACACGCCTGCTCTGTGTCAGCCGCTACCTATCCACCACTCACAGGCAGGGCACGTGCATAGGTTACAGTTGGTAGCGTGTTGGACCGGCTAAACCCCTTGGAAACCTACCTTCGGCTATAAATACCCCAATGGTATGATCATCTTATATCATCTCGTATTACCATATTATACCTGATATCTGCTCTAGCAATCTCTTAATATACTTTTATATTTAAAGAGCAATCTAGTCTGATTCTCACGCCGGAGGGTGGTCACAAGGAGGAACCCCCCCCCCTTCTCAGTGACGAGCTCACGGTGTCTGTTTTGCAGGTTATCAGAAGAACCATCTTCCAAGGGTCTAACCCCTCGTGGGAAACATCTTTCCAACCCCCAGGTTACCAGTAATCTGCCCGGGGTCGCTTAGTGTTTCTTCATTGGCGCCATCCGTGCATAAAGCTAGAACTACAATTTTCTCCAGTTTTTTCAAAACTTTCTACAAAAGATGGTTAGAGAAATTCCGGTAACCACAACCCCAGCTATTGGGGGGAATACCGGCAACACAGTTTTTACAAACACTACTCCGGCTACCGAAGCCGGAGCAAGTGAAGTAAATTTTACGAACACTACCCCACTTACTAAAGCAGGGGCAAGTGCAGTAAAAGACCGCCTACTGGGATCCACCGATACCCAGTTTGAGAAACGAAGACTCCCCCGCCAGACTCTCGATGAAGTCAAGGCATGGGCGGAGGCACGACAAAAGGAATTCCAGGCTGAGTTGGACGAACGCTTGCGTTCCGTGCAACAGGCCGACGAATTCGAATACGGGGATGACTCGGAGGAATCCGACTCCGACGCGAACCCTCGCCATAGGGCAAAAGGGAAGCGTAAGGAAATGGAACCCCAACCGAAAAGGCATTTTAGACGAGCCTACAAACCAAAAAGCACAGATGGAAGTCCACGAGACTTCTCCAAAACGTTCAGACCAAACGTTGCAAATGCAGGAACGTCCAAATTTGCAAGGGACATTGCTGAAGCAATTGCCCCGAAGAGTGCCAAACAAATGCCTAACATAGGCACATATGACGGCCTATCTGATCCAGACGATCATTTGAACAGGTTCATAGCGGGGGCAACCGTTAGCAATTGGACGGAACCCACGTGGTGTTACATGTTCCAAATGACGCTGGTGGGGGCTGCTAGAGCTTGGTTTGATCGTCTACCGGTCAACCACATCTACGACTGGGCAGACTTCCAGCAGAAGTTTAGCCAACACTTCAGCCAGCAACGGAAGTATACCGAGGAACAATGGACAATCCTCAAATGCATACGAGAAGAAGATGAATCTCTGCCAAACTTCATCACTCGCTTCAACTCAAAGAAGCTAAGTTTGGGCAATATCAGCGAAGATCTTGTTCGCGCTGCCTTCATCCAGGGCACGCATGACCCAGAGCTCATCCGCACCCTAACGGGTAAAGATGGCATGCCATCCACATGGGATGGCATCATGACAGCAGCCAAACGCTATGCGGAAACGGAAAAGCAACTGGGCAGAGACCTTCCGCAGAGCACAAACCTTTACACCCAGAGGACGAGAGAGGACAACGTCCTCACCGCCCGATTGAACAAAAAACGGAAGCAAGGCATTTGGCAGTCAAGGGTAAACTTTGACACCTCATCCGGCTTACAGCACCGATTGGGTGAAAGGGATAATGTAAAGCCACACCGGAACTCCAGATGGACGCCACTTACCAAAAGCGTCACTGACATATTTGCTACTGAAGAACTCCCATGGCCAAAGCCTCCAGTAATCCGACATCGTCACGATGCTGATCGGAGCAAGTACTGTGACTATCACAGAACAAAAGGCCACAACACTGAAGAATGCATAGACGTAAAAGACATGGTCGAAACATTCGTCAGAGACGGGACGCTCGCGCACCTCGTGGCGAAATAAAAGCTAAACAGGCAGGCAGGTGCGTATAGAACCCCAGCTGGGGAAAACACGAATCAGTTCCAGCTTCAAAATCAAGACTACATGCTGCGTAAAGAACGAGATCCCGAACCAGGTGCGTATCGGCTCGATGGCGCTCCCATCCCAACAACACGGAAGGGAGCTCATTTACACAGTTTGCATGTAAATCAATTCCAATCTGTAAAGAAAAGGCCAAAGAGCCACTTCTAATGGAAATGATTCTCTTTAAGAACATTGAAGCTGATGATTTTACATTTACACTTTTCTGAACTAATATGCCGGTTTTCACCGCATAATTACGTCAAGTCATTGCATGGGAAGGCGGTCTTACCCGCACGAACCCAATAACATGGCAAACCTTCACGCAGGTCAGTTGAAGGGGAAAAAAGTTCAGCACCCAAAAATGAAAGTGCCGGTTTATCCGCATGAAACATTAAAGGAAACTGAATAAAAACCTAACAACCGCGCGTCGAAAGGTTAAACTATGCAACACTGGTGACGGCATTCACATTACGTGAAGTCGTTGCGTGGGAAGGCGGTCATACCCGCACGAACCCAATAACGTTGCAAACCCTCACGCATGTCAGCTGAAGGGAAGCTCAGTTATCCCATTATATGAAAGTGCCGGTTTATCCGTACGAATCATTAAAGGAAACTGCACTAACCTATTGACAATTGCGCGTCGAACGGTTCAAAACAAAAATTCTAAAGAGGAAAACCTACACGCAGGTCAGATAAGGGTAAAGTTTTGCCATCCTACTAAGTGCAAGTGACGGTTCTACCCGCACAATCACGAAAGAGGAAGCAAAACTTACCTATTATCAACCACGTTCAAAGGTTAACTTATCCTCAACAGGTAAACCTACACGCAGGTCAGATAAGGGTAAAGTTTTGCCATCCTAAGTGCAAGTGACGGTTCTACCCGCATAATCACGAAAGAGGAAGCAAAACTTACCTATTATCAACCACGTTCAAAGGTTAACTTATGAACACTTAAAGGATAAGAAAAACCTACACGCGGTCAGATGAAGGTAAAAGTTCAGCCATCCTACTAAGTGCGAGTGACGGTTATACCCGCACAATCACGAAAGAGGAAGCAAAACTTTAACCCATCAACCACGTCCACAGGTTAACTTACTCTAAACACTTGGAAAATTGCTATTTTAAACTAAGTATGCAAGTCATAAGTTTATAAAGCAAAGAATCCAATGAAAGGAATAACAATCGTATATTTCAATGATATATTACAACAGTGGCCGGGTAACTACCCGCCTAAAAGAAATCTATACAAAGCTAAGTCTATCCTAGCAGTGGGAAGGGATCTTCAGGATCAGGCTTCAGGGCCACCTCCGCTTGGACCAGCACCGTCAGAGCGCGGCTGCCCAAGGAAAGCCTTAAGGATGTTTAGCCCATCATCAGCAGCAGCAGCTTCATTCACCTTCTCCACCACTGGATGCGGGAAGGCAGCGTACTGGTTCACAGCTTGGTCATAAGCAGCTTCAGTATTAACATTGAATAAAGGGAAGTTGGAGGGCGGAAAGCCTCTCTCAGCAAACCCTAGACCAAGCAGGAAGCCAGCCTTCTCCCCATCCTCATGAGAAGCGTTGAGGGCTGCGCTCATCGCATCGTCATAAGAGGTCTCTGAAAGGACCCGACGCACAACCTACAAAAGAATACAAGTTAAAACATTTTCTAATTACGAGCGGAAAGCGTAAAGAAAAAGATAAAGATACCTGAGGCAACGCTTCTCGAAGCAGCCATTGGAGGGTAGCTTGACTTTCTTTGTAAGCGCGTTCGGCTCCGCTTTTATCAAGGTTGGCAAGTTGAACTTCCTTGGCGGCAGCTTCTTCAACGCTTTTGAGTTTCCTTTCAGTGCGGTCAAGCACCCCCCTCTGGTCAAGGATCTCCTGCAACTTCTTGGCATCTTCCATTGCCAAGGCGTCATGAGCATGCTGAAGAGCCTTTAATTTGCATTTAAGCTGCTCATTCTCTTCGCGAAGTGGCTCAGCAACAGCTTCAGCCTTGGCAGCCCTCTCAGTTGAATTTCGCGCAGTCTCCTTGGCCAGCCGAAGCTGTTCATTCACAGCTTGGGCAGCCTTGGAGCGGGCCTCGAGTCGCGCCTGGACTTCAACCTCGAGGGCCTTGAATGCCTTCTCCTTCTCGGCTGCGGTAGCGGCCAACTGCCGGTTCTCCTCCCGAAGAGCCCGCGCTTCAGATACATCTTTGGCGCGAGCTGCTTTTAACTTGTCGTTTTCACGACAAAGCAGCTCGACGCGGGGCTGCGTCCGGGCCTGGAGAACCCGAAGCTCATTGGTTAGCCTACCCTCTTGGTAGCTAGCCATGGCTTCCCCCAACGCACCATGAGGAGCAGCGTGGCGAGCCCAGTCCACGCACTCCACAGGGGTGCGAAGGGTTGTTCCTCGGCGTATGTTCCATCTTGGAACATACACTTCATTGGAATCCGACACTGCAAAAGAAACAAAGGCAGTTAGGAAAAGATGATAAAAATATATAAGGGAAAAAAGAACCCTACGTACCTGTAGGGTCAATAACAGGCCGATAGCCGCCAAACCCATCACCTGAACCTAAAGGAAATCCATCCAACAGGTCAGGCAGACGGGAAGGTGGCATAGATCGGCGGAAAGCCCGGCGCGTACCTGATGGTCCGGCCGTCGGTGCCGGTGGCGCAGGTATAGTGGCAGCCGCTGTGGTAGCCATTGTTGGCGCCGCCTCCTCTGCAACAGTAACCGCCGGCTCCGTGAAAGATGGTGTAAAAATTGCACTCACGGCCGGCGGAGACACCTTCTCAGCTGGAACAGCCTCAGGAAGGCTGGAACCAGCGGAACCAGACGCAGGCGCCTGGGTCGACGCCTCGGGAAGGCTGACCGAGCCTACCGTCATTGGCGGGGGAATACTTGCTCCAACTCCACCCTGGAATGCGTCAACATCCACACCTGCACAAGCAAAAGTGTTAGAAAAATTTATTTGAAACAACAAATCTAGACAAGAATTGTGGGGGTACTTACGGGGTTTCTTGAGCTTGAACGCACGGACGAGCGGGGGCGAACCCGATGGAGCCAGCCTCTTGACACCGGTAACCGTCGTCGTCGCTGCCTCCCCGGAGGTAACAGCTACAGCCTCCGGAGCGGTGGTCTCCTCACCACCAGGCTTCCCCGCCACCTCTGCACTATCTGACTCGGAGTCAGATAGGACTACCGGGCCGGCAGTGGACACCTTCTCCTTGCCCTTCCCGGCGGCAGCCTTTTTCTTCCGCACCAACGGTGGACCTTCTGCGGATTCCTCAGAAGTAGAAATGTCAACAACTCCAGCAGCAGGCACAGCATTGAGGGGTTCAGGGTAGAAGATAGGCTTACCTGGCCGTCGGTGGCTCAGGATCTCTTGGCCCGGCGGGTAAGCCTCCACGAACCGACTCGCAGTTTGCTCTAGGATGGGCAGCTCGTTCTCGTCCAGGGCACGAGTACCCATCCGTGCGGGACCATCTTCCTCCCGCGGATTCAGGAGCGACTGAAGATCGTTACCCTCTGAAATCAACAAGAAAGTTAGAAAAAATCGAAGTCAGCAAAAAGAAACAAGACATACCATAAGGGACAGAGTTCGAACCATATTCGAGGACGATCGGAACCTTATCCGCATTCGCCGCCTTCCACACCCGGCTCATCCCCAGCATCACCATCGCCGACTCCGGAAAACGGAAAACCGGGGACTGGACCCGGGATATCTTCGCGAACCATTCCGCCTCCTCGTAGTTGATGGCGGGAAGGTTCGGAAGCGTCTGGCCATTCTTGAACTTCATGGCAATGGGGATGGCTCGAGCGGATATGAAGAAGAACTCTCTTCTCCACGAGCGAAGACTCCGCTCGGTGGTACAAATCTTTAAACCCTTAATCCGGGTTGTAAGACTGTACCACCCCTGGATGCACCTCCAAGTGTAGAAGGTCATCAGGCGGTCCACATGGGGCTCGATGCCCAGAATCCGGCACACCCACTCAAAGTGCCGGACCTTGGCAATGGCCATGGGGTGCACCTCTGTCAGGTGCACACCGTGCCTCTCCAGGACACGGTACACAAACTTTGTCAACGGAAACCTAAGGTTTCCGTAGACAAAGAATGCAGCATAAACCCCGATCTTGCCACTAGGGGCATCGTACACAGTATGGTGGGGTTCAGGAAACTCAGGCTCGAGAGACTCGAGCATGAACTTCCTGACGATATACTGGTACAGATCGACAGGAAGAGAGCACTGGCATTCGCCAGCAGTCTTCTGGTCATCAGCATCATGAGAAGACATGGTGGAAGAAAGATGAAAAGAGATTTCAGGGTAATGCTAAACTGAACAGAAAAATTCGCCGGAAATTACTTGAGAAGAAGAGATGAAAGTGAAAAGTGTGAATTGCAAATAACCCTCTCCCCCTTTATATAGTAATCGCAATTAATGCGGTGAATTTAATGCGGAGGAGAGAGAAATCGAAGGTGCAATGAAACTATGACACGTGGCAAAAAGCAAGCTGGCAACAGCTGTTGAAAGGACGTGTGCCAGTAATTTCGCGGCCACGCGCCCGAAATCCCGTGCCCACGCGCCTGAAAAAACGACTGGAATGACCACATAATGTCATGTCGCCATAACTTCTGGCACGTCCTGACACAGTCAGAAGAAACCGTCGCACGACGTTTGAGGTATTGGATTGCTCTTATCCATTCACCAACTCTTCAAATTTCAAAATTCAAAATTTGAATAATCAAAAATTTAAAAAGTAAGCGGGAAAATACCCCTTACCCCTTGGCAAACAAGTAACCATAAGCCGGGTGCGGGTACAGTGTAATGGCAAAACCCTTCACATACCTAGCACCCGCAGGGAATTGACGCCAGGAAAACCTTGGCAAACAAGTAACCATAAGCCGGGTGCGGGTACAGTATAAGGGCAAAACCCTTCACATACCTAACACCCGCAGGGAATTGAAGCCAAGTAAAACCTTGGCGAACAAGTAACCGTAAGACGGATGCGGGTACAGTGTAAAGGCAAAACCCTTCACATACCTAGCACCCGCAGGGAATTGAAGCCAAGTATTCCTCGGCAACCAAGTAACTATAAGACGGGTGCGGGTACAGTGTAATGGCAAAACCCTTCACATACCTAGCACCCGCAGGGAATTGACGCCAGGAATACCTTGGAAGTAAAGTAACCGTAAGACGGATGCGGGTACAGTGTAAAGGCAAAACCCTTCACATACCTAGCACCCGCTGAGAATTGAAACCAAGAAGGATCTTCTGGGCAATGCTTGCGGAAGCGAAAATAACATCCCCGCATAGCGGGAACATCGAGAACTACGTTGTCTGAAGCTTCAGGATGGAATTAGTGGTTTTAACATAATTGATCACTATGTTCAAAACCACCAAAACCTCATGGAGAATCTAAACAAGTAGGACTCAACGCTCCCGACTTGCGAGGAGGTTATAGACCTACCCGCATCATACCCAAAGACCAAGCAGGAAACTCGGGCATTTCTGCAAGTGACAAGGACTTCCGCGGGAAGAATCCCCATGGAAAACCTTACAAAAACCCTTTTCAAAACCCTCTGCTTAAGTCCAAAAGTTCACCTCACTTTATTAAACATGCATGAGACGAACATTGGACTGGGGGGACTTGAAGAGGTAGGTCCCAGCAGAGCCCAGTTGGACCCGCAAGACTCACCTTAAACAGGGACGTCTGCGCAAAGACCAACTGGATCCGCAGGACCAACCATGCTCGGAGACATGACGTCCTTACGCGCAGTATGCAAGCTGGTCCCGCAGGAAATGCCTCCCAATGGTGAAGGACTCCGCCTGTCCCCGCAGCCTCGGATACAAGCCATTAGGGACTGGCCACCCGCGCAGCATGGCTACACGCACAAGGCACTTAACTCTCCCATCAGTGTCACCTGAAAGAATGAGCAAAGGCGGGAGGGGGAAAACTCCCGCCTAAATGAGCCAGTCCGTATGATGGAGGATCTTTTGTGTGATACCTGACGAGGTACAGACAAAAGATCTGACCAAGAATGCGACAGCTCACTGACAGCAGCATGGCAGACAGCACGCCACAGCACTGTGACCAATAGCCGCCGCCTACCCACCAACTCCTGCCATACCACGTGCCTAGCCTGTAGTTGGCAGAAGAGGAAGAGTGCACGACACGCCTGCTCTGTGTCAGCCGCTACCTATCCACCACTCACAGGCAGGGCACGTGCATAGGTTACAGTTGGTAGCGTGTTGGACCGGCTAAACCCCTTGGAAACCTACCTTCGGCTATAAATACCCCAATGGTATGATCATCTTATATCATCTCGTATTACCATATTATACCTGATATCTGCTCTAGCAATCTCTTAATATACTTTTATATTTAAAGAGCAATCTAGTCTGATTCTCACGCCGGAGGGTGGTCACAAGGAGGAACCCCCCCCTTCTCAGTGACGAGCTCACGGTGTCTGTTTTGCAGGTTATCAGAAGAACCATCTTCCAAGGGTCTAACCCCTCGTGGGAAACATCTTTCCAACCCCCAGGTTACCAGTAATCTGCCCGGGGTCGCTTAGTGTTTCTTCAGCTAAATTCAAACTGTAATAGACGGAATCGAATAGAATAGAATAGATACCTTGAATCGATTCAGGATCTTTGACGGTGTTCGTTAATTCAACTTTTCTTCCGTCTGCTTTCCTCAATTTTCGCGGTTGGTATGATAAATAATAAATAATGTGAAATTTATTGGTATAGTTAACGGCCGTAACGGTAGCGTCAGTCCATCGGCGTATAAACCAGCAACCGGATCTACGGCCGGGTTGTTCTCGGGTCGGGCAGATTATACGTGGGCCTAATGGCCCAAAAGACAAAATCTCCAACTGGTACCCACTCGTCTGAATTCTGAAAACAATAATGTAAAGCAGATGGGTAAACAGTTGGTTAATGGGCCCGCAATATCCAAAAAGGTGGCCTGGCAAATTAATGAGCCTACATTATTTGAAATTCAAAGAAAAACCGTCTAAATTTTCGTTGAACATTTTTTTTTTAATTATAAACTAGGTTTATTGACCCGCACGTGCTACGGGTATAAATATAGATAACGTCAATTAAACACACACATTGTGTAACCCTTAATTCTTAAAACCAGTTTAAACATGACTTATGTAATAAAGATAATGATTTAAAGTATATTTAAAAGCTGATATTATCATAATTTGGGTTATAAGATATTATATAAACATAACTGAAATGAAAATTTATATTTTATACCATAGGATGAGGATAAAAGTACTAAGGCTAACAACCAAGACGGTATAACAACATTATGTAATAAAACTTTAACATTATACATGTATGTGTATTTGTTAAGTAATCCACTATGTAATTTTCAGTTCAACCTACTAACTATATTCCATGGTGTATTTAAATTAAAATCAAACAATCTGAATAAAGCATTTGCAACAATATATCCCTATGCATATACATATGTTAGAATTGTATATCATAAAAAAAATGAACAGTAATAACACAAGTCTTGAATTTTCAGTATCTGATAACTATATGCATAAAGTCTTGAAATAAACAATATAATTATTTCTAATATAATTCAGATGTTGATATAAACAGTCGTCATCGTCATCATCATCTGAAATGCCATCAAAATCAGACTTGGTATTCAAAGCTTCCAACAATCCCTTTATCCTTTTATTTATTTTGTCTTCTAACTTCAAATGTACTCTTGGCTATTAACACTTTAATACCGCCCTAGGTTTTTTATTAGTGGTCACACATATATAATTTTACACGAGTTCTAGCTTATTAATTAGGAATTTTATCTTCGTCATTTAGAAATACAAAGTTTTATCTAACACTTTAGTACCACCAAATCAAAGACTCTTTAATACCGTCCTACGTTTTTATTAATGGTGATCCAAATTATCCATATGTGGTGGTGTTAGATTCTAATTCCTCTATATTTCGAAACTTAAAACAAATTTCACTTCCAAATTCAGTCATTTTAAATTCTTGGTTTTCCTACTAATTTGAATGAACTTACATAGTCAAACTTAGGGATGAGCAAAAATCGGTATGGTACCGATTGGTATCGGTACTGAAATCTGTACCAAGGTTTTGAGTTTTCGGGACCGGTACGGTATTGGTACCGGTACGGTACGGTACCGGTATTTCCTGAATTTTACCTTAAATACTTTTTTTTTCAATGTAAATCATTGATCATCTCATTAAAATCAAAACGGTTACAATAAAGTGGCAGGCAAACGGGCAACAAGCTGCACCATAACCCCCTTCTGAATAGCAAATCCAATCCTACTAAAAACGAAGCGTTGGGCTGTAGGAGCCGAACAAGTACCATTTACAACACGTTGAACCCTACACAGAAAATTCACAGCCTCCGGGGCCAGAAACCCAAATGTATCAAAAGCAAAAGGTAGAAACACATGTTGATTCTCCAAACAGGCTTTCTCAAGTTTGACAACTTTACCCGATTCGGCCTTCAATGCAGCCTGACCCACACCAAACCCCCGGTCCCTGAGCCCGACCAGAGGAGACACTCCTGTAAGGTCCACACAAACGTGTTTCCCCCTTGCCCACCCAAAGACAAGAATATCAGTCGGTCGTAACGTGGACCTCCCTTCGAGCGGATTTGTGAGAAAGTTAACAGGGGCCTCTTTTTTAGTAGAAATCCCTGTCCGTTTAAGAACATCGCACAGAACATCCCTAACCAAATCATGTATGTATTTAAAACCAGTTAATTCTTTGCAATGCACCGCATGGTCTACAAAGGGATCCAAACAGACTTTGCGGCAAACTGGGCAAGGCTCATCAGTCGAAAACATAGGGATCATTAGCCGGTACTTAAGGATAGCCCGGTACTCCAACCCCGACATATGTTGGCCTAATCCTTCAATGGGATGGCCGTTAGAAAATCCCGAGGAGCCCGAGGAGCCCGAAGACATTCAAACACCGCTTTTTGGCGAGGAGATAGATCAAAATTCGCTTCTAAACTCTGGATGATTCCACTAAATAAGGCACTCGCCAAAGCATATTGGGCTTTAAAGGGGGGGGGGGGTGTCCTTATTAGAGAACCCGCTAAGATCAATCGGGAAGTGAAGTATGTAAACGATCCATCGCACACCCATAGTCAGTGTCCAACCCATCAATACCACATCCCTGAAGAATGTGGTCCTGCAAACTCCATGATTGTGCTCTCGAAGCCACAAAAGCATATGTAGATACATCCTTGGCCGAACATAAACCCAACCCCCCAAAACTGGTCGGAAGTGATGCCAACCCTTAAATATCGGTACCGGTACCAAAAATTTGCGATTTTCGGGATCGGGATTTTCGGTACCCGTATCGGTACGGTACCGAGCTCATCCCTAGTCAAACTTGATAAGAGTTTTTACTGAGTTCAATTAATCTTAAAAGTAGTAAACTTATAGTGTAAAAATGTAATGTTTTGTGTTATAAAATTGGTAATTCTACTTTCGTGGTTACATTTAGAACTTGTATTGTGAGGAGTATTATTTATGTTATACTTGCTATTCATATATTTTTCTTATGTGTATGTTTGTTGTCAATGTCAATTGTAGTCATAATAAGTCAGTTCTTGCTTGTCTAGCTATCTACATTTTACCTTATATAGAAATAGGGTTGTCCAAACTGCTCGGTGTTTGTTTGAAAAATGCTTGGAACATGCTTGATTGATGCCACAAGTTTGTAAACGAGTCGACGGCTTGGCTCGAATTGTAAACAAGCCAAGACGAGCAAAGGTATGTACTTTCTGTTCAGTTTGATTTGTTTGGCTTGAACTAATTTTTTACATCTATATGTATAATTACACACACACAATTCTTTATACCCTTACAAGATGCCCCCTCACTCTATCAATTTCATAGTTTCATTTTTGCCAGCTTCAAGTTTTCATGTATATTATATCAAGCTTCAAACTTATTTCTTATAGAAAAGTTACAAGTTACCAAAGCTTGTCTAAAAGATACTAATTTCTTTTCAGTAACGTTATATCAAACATATTTTTTTCTTCTAGAATTTTTAAAGTGTAAAAAGAAATAAGTAATACTCGAAACTCGCTCGAAGCTAAACCGAAAAACGCTCTTTCAATTTTTTATCTCGATTTGTAAACAAACCCATCGGCTCGATTCAGTTTGTAATCAAGCCGATCACAAACAAGCCCTCTCCCGATTCGAACCGGCCCGCGAAACAACCCTTTGTTAAACATAACCTGGGCTTAAATTGGGCCTACCTATTAACTCACTTTCATATCTCACTACTCCACCGACATCAACATCAAGAAAACACATCTACATCTAATCTGATTCTGACACAACACTATCTTTCCCTAAATCTCGCCGGAGAAAAACCCAAAAAATGAACGTCGGCGACGGCCACACACCCACCAGATTCGGCACCACAATCCACATAACCGCCTTGGACGGAATCATCAACGTCAACTCCTTGTTCACTCTCGCCGTCTTCATCGGCCTCGCCTGGCAACCCACCGACCCAAACAACAGCCTCGTCGACAACCCTAATTGCGTTGCGGGCCCACACATCGCCGAGAATCTCATCTGCTTCCACGTCTACTCCTTCAGCAGCTTCCTCTTCTCCAGCCTCGTCGCCTTGAGCCTCAAGCAAGCCATCCGGATCGCCAAAACGTCGTGTGAGACTCGCAGGTTGATGGTGTTTACTTTCGACATGTGTCATATTAACAAGAACGTGCTTCGGGTCGGGTACTTGGTTTCGGCCGTGGGTTCGGTTTGTGGGTGTGGGTTTTTGATGATGGCGCTTGTGAATGTGGTTCAGATTAAGCTTGGGGTGTTGGGGTGTGGGAGTAAGCATACTTATGGTGCTGTTGTTCCTTTGTTGACTTTTGTTCCTTTGGGGCTGTTGACTTATGTGTTCTTTGTGTTGTTTGCTTTCACTAGGTAAATGTTTGTAAGCTGATGTTCTATAATGATTATAGTTATGTCTGAGGTTGAATCTTTTTAGATGATATTGTTTTGTATTGGTATGATTTGACACTATTATAAGTTTATAACATCTGACATTGATATTATTATTATTGTTTTTGTGACGCTAGTGGTAATATACAAGTTTTTAGGGGTAATGGGGTTGGTGAGATGAGGTTTTGTAGAGAGCATAATGTCCACTATCTTGCTCAGATGACATTTGTTTAGTGACAAAAGTATAATGCTAAGGTTTTAAAATGTGAATGAGTGCCGTAGTTAACTAGTATATGAACAAATTAGACTGTCAATTGTAACGAGCTGGAATTTCAAATCTAATTGAACAAATTTGATTATCGATTGACAAAGGGTTTGAGTATCTGAACAAATTACCAATCGAACAAATTTTAGTGTTTGAAAGTTACCAAGTTAAAATATCAGTAATTTTTTAGTATTTTTCTTTTTAACAAAAACGAACGTCTCGCATACGCTAAGGGATTGGCTTTTAGTATCAAATTAGACTGGAGTGTCGCACGCTTTTTAAAGCGAAGGTATAATGATTGTTCTAGCATCATGATTTAAGTTCAGTTTTTATAGTGTTAGTGGTGCAACTTCTTGATGGTGCTTCCACCAATTAAGATAGTGTAAGCTACGTGTAAGCAACTTTGATATTACCTAAACTAGTATAAAACGCTGTGAACCCTCAAGTGATTCTTGCATCCTGCTAAGAACAAATTACAAAACAACTTATACAATATGGAAGGTTCAGTGAGAAACATGTGCCTGTTGGGCCTTCTTCTGGCTCTTATGATTGCTGGATTAGGTGAAGTGAATGGGAGCCACGAGTGCGGTAGAGCCGACCCTAATATGGAAGCTTTCAAGCTCGCACCGTGTGCATCGGCTGCACAAGACGAGAACGCCTCAGTTTCTAGCAGCTGCTGTGCTGCGGTGAAGAAGTTGGGCCAGAACCCTAGCTGCCTTTGTGCAGTTATGCAGTCTAGAACTGCCAAGAGTTCTGGAGTGAAGCCGGAGATAGCAATGACCATTCCAAAACGGTGCAATATTGCTGACCGTCCTGTTGGTTATAAGTGTGGAGGTTGGTTTATTTTTGTTTCATTTACAAGTATATCTAATATATGTTTATGTATATTGACATAGTTGTATATATGCTTGGTTTGCAGATTATACGTTGCCTTGAGAACTTGAAGGCTACTAGTTTTCATGGAAGTTGTGCTTGTACCAGTGAGTTTGAAGTGTGTAATCTGTTCATGTGTTTAGTAAATAAGTTACTGGTGGTTTAATCGTGTCTTGAATAACTTCTGTTGTGTTGACTTTTATATGGTCAACACTTGTTGTGTAACTTAAAAAGGGAAATGCAATTTGATATTTGCATTAGACATGCTTTTGTGACTTAGATGCTGGAATCTGGTTCTTGATAGCAATGGTGAAAGAAAGTTGATATTATATAAACACAGCCGATTTAGTTTGGCACGGGAGAGAGCGATGATCTAAATATATTACATCATTATCTCATTGAATAAGCGACTTTCAGAATATAAGAATAAGATAAAACTCATATTATCTTCAACAGAATGATTTATTTGGCACATTCAAAAGAGGGTATATTACTTGTTAAAAACCAACCAAGTTAGGTACACAAAGAAAGCTTATATATTCAATAGATACACACATTAAATGAGTTGAAGCTTTAAGAGTATAGACATTCAACTCAACTTACCAATTGTTATTACTAAAAACAAAAGCCTTGAACAAACAGATATCATGAGTCATGACCCTGCCTGATCTTTAGGACTATTTACTGTCTTGCTACTCTCTCAAATTCATCTTCATCCGTGCATAGAAAGACATGACATTTAGTAGTAGAGAGATCCTGTATGATCACGGAAACAAGATCTTTATTTAGATTGAAAATTTATTAAAGTAAACAGCACTTTAGCAGCACCAAAAGTCCCATAAACTTGTTACCTTGCCACCAGTTTCCCCTTGAAGCGCTGCTTCCGTTTGGATCACTATCACCTCCAATTTTCTTCAACTAATAAACCAAGACATGGATAAAGACGTTGTTAGTTCTAACGTTTATTTTTATAATCGATAATTTAACATGTAACAAAAAGGAGGAGATGCAAGTGCTCACTGTATGCTGAGGACGAGTGGTTTGGGTGTTTGGAGGATAAACTTCTTGTCCGCCATAATAGATGGATGAACTGAGATAGCTTGGTTCTGTTGTTTCATTTTGGTAAACCAGATTCTCCTGATCCTTTACACCCATGCTTCTGTGTATCCTGTAATCTGTTGTCAAAAGATGATATAATTAGTAACCAAACTCACATTGGTTAACATTCTTGGTTTAAAATTTTATACACAAGTGATGGCGTTAATCTTGATTGTAAAAGAGCTATATGGGTGAACCAAGAAGTTGAGGGTTACATGTGAAAAGAAAAGAGATCAAGATAAAGTGTGATCTTGAATCTTGATTAATTGTTAAGTGTTACGAGATAAATGTTATAGATTATTTATTAATACGTTGAGTTCTATTATTAGGAATTAGAGTTGGAGTAGTATGCAAGTTATTGTAGTATTGCAAGTTATCGTAGTATATATAGGGTTTTTGTAAAATGTTTTAGGTGTGGTTTTTGTTTTTTAGTAAAATTCAAAAGAGTCGTGGGAGTTTCCACAGAAATATCTCTCTGCTTTCATATGTGATATTCGATTCTGCGCCAACAAGAAGTTAATCAACCTGGTGTTGAAGGTTTGCTATTTCCATACGGACCTCCAAATTCGTGCTTCTTGGAGTGTGATGGGTGTCTTCCTAGACCCTAAAGACAAAAAAATAATAACACGTAAAATTCTGTGACAAGTTAACGTGCATAGCAATATGTGATTTTGGTTTGATAACATGAACATAAAAAGATTGAGCAAGATCGAAGGAGGAGGATACCGTGGATGAGGGACCAAAGACAGAACTAAAAAGGCCGGATGAGGAGGCGGAGGACACATCCTTTGGGCCAAACAGATTCTCGGTAAACGAAGATGAACCTCGGGTTTGCTTATCCATTATTAGTAGGTTATTAGTTGGATGATGAAGAAAATGAAAAGGGGGAGGGTTGTTATTTATAGGTGCCAAAACATATTATTACTGAATAAGACACTTAACAATAAAGTATCTGACCCAGCCCCCAACCTCGTATCTTCCAAGGCTCCTATCGTTGTTAGTTATCGAATATATTTTGATGTCAGGTGGGCGTCTAGTTAGTGTTGATCACGTGTAGGCGGTAAGGTGAGGGGTCCCAGAATAGAATAGAAAATCTAAAAGTTGTTACAACTTGGTTTTGATTCTAATAATGCATGACGGCCACCACCTTAATTTATCTTCGGATTCTATTCCTATTAAACTCTCCAACATTCGACGACTTAAACATTGAACACACCTATCGAATGACGAATTAACTAAACTGAAAATTGATACTCAACCAAACTAATATTATGTAAGACACATATCTGGTCCGCCAAAAGGTTTAACATCGACGGGATGTGTTGGTATTAAATTCTTCATGGGTCATCTTTGACACGGGTCTTTTAAAAAAAAAATGTTTTGCAATATCGCTTATACCCGAGTGAGTCTTTTTGATATGTGATATCAACTGTCCATACTGATTTTAACGCTTCTGAGCTAACTCATTCGGGAACACTATCAAGAAGGAAAAACCCTCTTGACTCTTGAGTCAGGTTTTGAACCCGAGACGATAAAGATCCAGAGTCTTAGCCTTCAACCCATGCTATTAAACCAGAAGCCCAATTGTTGTTTTGACACTGGCCTAATCTTGGTTGAAAGTGATTGTGAAATTATTTGAACAAAGAATATAGTCTTGTGTGGTTAAGGACATACCATTTGTCGGTTCATATGGCACTATCAAGGTTATTGTTACTAGGAAAACATAGAAACATGTTACAACGTTTACTGGAATTATGTCCAATAAAGACTTAACTCTTCGAATATGCCTTTGTGAGGACCATTGTTTTTGTATGTAGGGGGAAGTTCATGGTATCAAATGTGTGGATTAGAAATATGTGGTCTAACGTTATATATCGTACATATTATTACCATGTTATATCATCCGTTCATTATTTTTTTAACTTCATTGAAAAGCCTTAGGACTCGATTGGATATTGATAGGCTTCACATCTTAAATAATTATACTATTCTTAGTGTTGATTGATCGATAATTTAATTTCATATATATATAATTTTGGGTAAACTTGGCATCATATTGTTGTACTTTGTGCTGTATGAGTTGTAACACTTTTCTCCATGGTCTCAGCCCTTGTTCGATCTCTTTTCTTTTCCCGTATGTTGGGTTTTTTAGTGTGAAGCACTCACTTTACACGCGTCCCTGTTTTCAAGTATGTAAACGTAAATTTTGTTCTATTCTTATTTGAAACCTGGAATTTCATAATTCGGAAATTTTTAAAACTTGCATAATTAATTTCTGTAATACGAGGATGACAAAAGCAAATTCAGCATAGGCAGTTAACAAGTAGGATTACGGTCTTGCTTATTCATGGAATTCTAATTGCCATACCATGTGCTTTCTGTCATCATGCCTATTGGGTTCAACACAACATAGTGTTGTTACTAAAAGAATGACTATAATTCAGAATGACGGGAATGGATGTAATGACTATAATTCAAGAAATGACGGGAATGGATGTACTAAGATAGGAACATTGACATAAAAATTTGATTCAGGTTTTAGTGAAAGGAGAAGGTTTTGCTTTATGCTGCCATTCTTGGAACCCTTACTAACCCAAAATAGATATAATTTCTTGATACAAATATATAGATTGCTACTAGATTAATATAGGTTTTATATTTGTATATGATTTTGCAGAACCCCCCTCCCTACTTATAGCTTTGCTATTGGTAGGATTTTATACCGGGTATGATTGATTGATTGTAGAACACCTCCCCCCCCCCCCCCCCCGCGGGTCTGAGAGGTCCATTTTTTTTAATATGCTTAGAAGAGGACAGCTTTAGCATACATTGATGGCCGTGGGAACTGACATAGAACCAGCTAAGATTTTATCTTTTTTTAATACTAGATTTTGCCTTATGAATTAGTTGGGCTACTAAATCTATCTTTATGAAAATCTTAATCTGATTTTGTAGGTCCTGAAACCGGATCTGACAACGAACGGCTTTGTTCTTGATAAACGCTCGAGACGGGTGCGATGAAATCAAACGACCGAACATAAATAATATAAAGAAAATATAATAATGAACGATCTCGTTATCGGTTGAAAGATTACAATAAACTTACGAACCGACCCCACCCAAGGTGAGCTCCCCTTGGGTGGGTGATTTCACCGTACAAAACACACACAAATGAAAATACACATGACATATTTATAGCCAAAAAACATTCTAGAAGCTTTCTCCCGTTGAAGCTAAACGCGTGTCGAATCTCTCGTCTCGTGACCATATTTCTTGTCCACATAAATTATTAACTTGACCGTAAATATATAATGGGTTTCGAAATTTGATATCGCAAGTCACAACTTTTTGGCCTTACAATCACCCCATTGACTTATGATATCAAAAACTTTGTTGAACCATGTTATACAAATGCGTTTTTTAATCATGTTCCTTTCCAAGGAGAAGTGGAGAGAGAGTTATAAAGGGTTGTTGGAGTTCTTTTGGAGAAATGGGTAAAGTGAGCCTTATATAGGGTCCCCATTTCTCCAAAGTTTACAAAATAAACGTACAAAATAAACGTACCGAGTACGTACTACACCGACTAAAAGCAAACTAAAATGACATATACAATCCTAAAAACAATATAGAATATTGGCCCTACAATCTCCCTCTAGGATTGAGTATGTCGAGGAACCTTCGTCAAGTTCTTTGCTTCGTCTTTATTTCTTAAACTTAGTACTTGTCTTGATCCAGTAGCTTGAACGAGATTGGATCTTGGACAATTCTTTATTTTCCAGTCTTGTAGACTTGAACTTCAATCTTATTTTCTGGGAAGGATCGGCAACAGCGAATTTTTAGAAACTTCAGATGCGGGAGGCTCGACATCTAATTTTCTCTTGTTGACTTTCTTGAGCTGACTGGTTTCTTTCCTTGTCTTCATATACAATCAGTTCCTTTTTAAGTTCAACCACCAACTTTCACGTTCTCGTTTTCTTTTAATCGCTTCAATATCTGCAACTCCAAGCAGACTTGATCTTGATCTACCTGTCCATGTATAGCTGCACAAAACTTAGAACGATAAGATTCGCTCACAGACCCTCTCGAGGGTCAAGAAGAAATCGTTCATAGGCCCTCCCAATTTCAGTCCCTCAACTTGTAAATGATTTGTTTAAGTCCCAGATTTCCAACGAACTTTGCATGAACGACCTTGACAACAAAACACATGATTTTGAATGAAATAAAGTTTAACAAAATATGTACGAACATAATAAAAGTTTAAAATCTTTTTGGCATTTTCATATATTTTAAATATAACGAAAATATATACATAACATTTTGAAGTTGAAACTAAAATAAAACAAAATCAAAATAAACAATAAAAGATATGAGTAAAGATGAAATTAATATTATATATCAATAATATTTACAGAATTTTCAAACAATTTTAATGTTTTTGTGAGAAAGATCACAACATGGAATCATATTGATTTGCAAAGCCCTAGATCGCGTTTCCATTTTAATATTATTATGTCATAATTTCATTACCGACTGTAGATATCGTCCATTTGTTTAACCTGACAAGTGTTTTGATGCCAAAGTGATACGTTTAAAGTACAATTAGGCACGTTGCTTATGTGATCCCCACTTAATCAGACATGTTACTGATTCCATCATATCTCGGGCTTACTTTGTGTTGACATATCACCTCAACTTGACTTAAACCTTTTTTATTTGATCACAGTACTCTTATTAACATACTTGACATGACTCAATCTAGAAAGATTAAAAGAAAGCAGAAGATTCAGGGCCTTAACAATCAGGTCTTGTATGACTACAAACAGAGAAAGTCCAAGGCTTGAATCAAAATAAATGAAGAAATAAAACAAAAGTTAAAATCCTAAGATAGACTCTTTTTCGACTCTTTTTCTTGATTTTTCTTTTGTTTTTCTGTTTTTCTTTTTCTTTTCTTGACTCTTTTTCTTTTTCTTTTTCTTTTCTTGACTCAAAGAAAAATTAAAAATTGATACATATTTCATAAGACAACTGTGATCAGGTAAAGAGAGGCTTGGGTATGACATGTATAATTACATTTCTGTCTTCATGAATATGACTTCACGGAATCATGCAACCGCTTCATAATTGTATATCCACTAGCACCGGCAGAAATTTAGGTTTATATCACCCGACACTTGTTTGTTTGTCAAGCTTATCTACACATCTGTAAGTGATTTTGTAGACTTTTGATCTACTATTTTCACGCGCTAGGATCATTGCATATCAATGTACTATCATTTTCCAATGGTCGGATAAATTTCTCAAAATTTAAAAATTTTAATTATCCGACTCCCTCTAAGCAGGAGCTCCCTCTAAACGGGACAATTCGTTTTAGTTTTTCTTAAAGTAATATAAAATCTTTTTGGTAAATCAAATGATTTGTTTTTGCTTTTCTTAAGATGAATTGAAAATCTTTTTGGTGAGTTAAACTTAACTCTTTCTCCCTCTAAAATTGTGACATATTTGAAAAATATTTACAATTTTAAAATAAAAAGATAGATAGGTTGTTTTAATCAAAATTGATCATGCCGAGCGATTCGACCAGAAATTCAAATCGGCATGATCGATGGCTTTAGTGAAAAGGTCTGCAAAGTTGTTGTCAGATAGACTATCTTAAGCATGAATTATCACATTGTATAACAAAGTTGAAAAGATTCAAACTGAGATTCAACAGCTGATGCCGGATCCATCACTTGAGAGAAGCAGTTGGACGAGGTTGGTTTGAGAAACGCTCGAAAAGTTGTTGTTGAACCATTTAAACAAGGCTTCCCTTCCATGAAGTTTGTCCTCCCATGTCGCTTATGAAATACTCGAATCCGCCATCAAATGGTTTAGCATCAAATAGCAAGGGTTCGTCTCCCATCATATGCCGGGTGCAATCACTATCTAAGTACCTAATACTATTGATAGTCCTCCTTGATTAACCCTGCATGCATTAAGCGTTCAAATAGACATGGGTTCCTGGGATACTTTTGTCCCGAGAAGGTCAACCGTAAATCGATCAAACTTGATTTTATTTCCTGAAAACCATTTATTTCTTGTTGGAGCCTCACTTGATGAAGAGCGGTCCTTAGGAATCCAAGTAAAAACTTGTTCCTTGGTTTTGACAATTTTGGACTTTTCTTTTCTTGTTTTTGAAATTGTTTTAGGTGAATCCTCAGACTTTACAGTATTAGGATCCTTTTTGATTTTATCCTTCTTGGTTTTCCAAAAAGGTTTCTTTTTGTGTTTTACTTTATTAACCTTGGATCTCACATCCATTTCACTGGGTTCACTATCAGCTTGATCAGTCCTTGAATCAGGGCTACTAAAAGCTTCTTTTGGGGACTGACTAAGCCGCCTTTGAATATCAAGTTGTTGCTTGAACCAGTGCTTGCAATGTCTTGCAAGATGAGAAGAGTGACCACACACAAAACAACACTTTCTCCTAGGAGTGCCATAGAACTCATCTGAACTATAATGTGGTTGGTGTGGTGGGAAAGTTGATCCTTGGAAAGGAACATGATTAAAAAACGCATTTGTATAATATGGATCAACAAAATTTTGTTGATAATGACCATAGTAGTTGTTGTCACAGAAGTTGTATGGCTGAGGATTTATAAATTGATTGGTTGTTTGAGAAAATGATCGTTTATTTGGTGGAACATATTTACACGAAGTACTTGTCTTTTCATTTTCAAAAACTTTGCTTTTACTTGAATTATCCTCAGTCTCACAACTTGATGATGAACAACTTGATATGTTCACCTCAACAGGCCTACTTTCGTTGACACATTTTTCAACAAACGTTTCATCACAAACGGTTTCATAATCTGAGTCAGAAGAAGAACATTCATTTTCATTGCAAACGTTTGTAAAACTATTATCACTTGAATTTTTACAAAATACATAATTTGACCCTGACTTTAAACTTCCCAACATGGATTCACAAACTTTATTACAAACTGGATTGTTAATAGTTTTGGTTAGATTCACACATGATTCAAAACGTGATTCTAACTTTCTTTTTAGCTTACAACCCAGGTTAACCGTCCCACATTCACCATCATTTACATCACCTGCTACACAAGACACACTAATGTCAGATTTATCAGATGATGGGACTGGAGCAGCAGTTTGAGAGGCAGCAGGAACAAATTTCACAGGCTTTGGTATTCTACCAACCCCGTATTCCATTTCCTCATCTGGAAAAGTATTATAGCTAAAGTGGGGCAAGCTAGTGTAATTATCATTCATCGGTGGAGGTACTGTTGAATAATCATATCCTAGCCCCGCTTTAACTTTAGTACTTCTCTGGGCTCCAATAAGATCATCCAATTTCTCAGATGATGCTTTAGATCTTTCAACTTGCTTTTCTTTTTCCTTTTTGTCAGAAACTTCAAGTTTTAACTTTTCAATTTCATCTTTTAAATCATTAATTATGTTTTTATAATAAATAACATTATGCTCTTTTTGAAAAATTTTAAGTTTAAGATTTGCTAAATCATCATGATGAGTTTTAATCTTTTCAACGTAGATCTTGTCAGCCTTTACATATACAGAATTTAATTGAAGAAGTTTTGCATTTTCTTTCAAAACTTCGTCCTAAAGATATCTATAATATGTAACCTTATTTACGCAAGCTTGAGTGCACAGATTGTGATTTACCTCATAGACTGGTGATGTGTCGGGAATGATAGGACATGCATGACTGCTTTTACCGGCAGCACTTGTCCAAACTTTATTACTTGACCCAACTTTATTTTCTTTGGACAGATTGTTCATTTGGAGCTTATCTTCCATCATTTCAAAAGACTTGATGGTAGAAGCCAACTCAAAGAGTGTCATGGTATACAGGTTTGTGGTTCTTTTGATGGTAACCACATTGATGTTCCATGTGTAAGGTAGTGAATTCAACAACTTTATGTTGATCTCAAACAAACCATTGATGATACCGACACTACTCATTTTGGAGACGAGTGACTCAAATCTGTTGATAAGAGAGGCAACCGATTCTCCTTTAATATGTGTAAACATGTCGAATTCTCCTTTTACATTTTTCGGCTTTCTCCCATATCCAGATTTCCTCCAAGTTTAGGTTCGTAAGACATTTTTTTTAACTCGATAGAATTTTTTTTTTTTTTTGCTACAGTACCGAGTCGCTACATTGTATGCGAAATCCTTTTTTCGCATGAGTTGCAACAGTACCGAGTTGCTACAGTGTTTCGCATGAGTTACTCAGTATCGAGTTGCTACAGTGCATGCGAAATCCTTTTTTTCGCATGAGTTGCTACAATAACCCCCCCCCCCCCGTGCGAAGTACTACAGTACCTCGGCGATGCGACTGCTACAGTACCCGGAAGCGACTGCTACAGTACCCGATGCGGTTTTTTTTTAGAATATAACACCCAAACTTTCAAAAAGTCAAAAAGACTTTAGTCTAAAAATCAATAAATCGGCCTAGATCTGAGTTTTTAAGCCAAATCTGAGCTCGGACACTAAAACTTAAAACACTAAAAACTTAGATTTGGTGATTCTTGTGTATTTCCAAGGTGTAAGGGACCCTAAAAGAGATAAATAACACGAAATCAACCTCAAATCCAACAAAAACTAAGATCAAAATCCGAAAAGTTTGACCCGAAAACCACAAAAGTCGAGCCGAAAGCTCTGATACTACTTGCAGGTCCTCTAAATGGATCTCAAGACTTGACTCGGATCAATCCTTGTTGTTGGTTAGCGGAAATCACCGACACTCGGATCTCGGATCTTAGTTTGTTTATGTAAAAGAGAGAAAAAGGAGAAGTGGAGAGAGAACTTTTTATTTCCAAGAGTTATGAAAGAGTTAGAAAGGGTTGTTGGAGTTCTTTTGGAGAAATGGGTAAAGTGACCCTTATATAGGGTCCCCATTTCTCCAAAATTTACAAAATAAACGTACAAAATAAACGTACCGAGTACGTACTACACCGACTAAAAGCAAACTAAAACGACATATACAATCCTAAAAACAATATAGAATATTGGCCCTACAGATTTTGACCTTTTGCTGTTGCTGCAGATTACATGATGTATAACTAACATTTTTTATTTCATTTTTCCATTTTTCGTTGCAAGTCTGGTGGGCTGTGTAAATAGTCTAAATAGGTTTGGGTCAAAATGTGGGATAATAGTTGCAGGTCGGTCTAGCTGGTAAAGAGTTCATGTTAAAATGATTCACGTAAAATGTGCATGTCATTTTAGTTGCAGGTCAGATGCTTGGGTTACACATTATTTTACTAAAAAAAAGAGAGTTCGAGTAAACTTCTTCGGATGCCATTCTTTACCAGTTGAGCTGCTTTGTTCTTTTGGAAGTGAAAATCTCTATTGACTTTAGAGTGGGACAGGCTTTCGAGATTGTTGGGTGTGGCCTGCCTTATGGAAGTAAGGTGAATGGATAAGACGAATACAACGGATATTGAAATAGATGATTTTAATTTTATGGCGGAAAATATTTGGTGAATACGGATGCACAAGGAAAGGAAGTTCATGTTCAGAGTTGGAGGACTCAATGCCAGCCTGATGTGTTTCGAGGAACTAAACAAATCAAGTTTATTTCCTCATATACTTTAATACCGGAAGACCATTTTAGTTCTACGGACAAGGAACACGTTGGGTGAATACAGATGCATGAGGAAAGGAAGTTCGTGTTCAGAGTTGGAGGACTCAATGCCAGCCTGATGCGTTTTGAGGAACTAGATAAATCAAGTTTATTTCCTCATATACTTTAGTAAGTCGAGCTAACATAATTGATTACAAGGACTTGACTACAATTTGACGGAGAACACATTATTGGATTATGATTAAGTTATTGTGAAGTCAACATACATTGTATTTTATTTTTTATTTATTAAATAAACTTTGTTGTTAGGAACTTTCTGTCAAAGTTAAACATATAATCGACCCGCTTGATGGTTTAACACGTCGAGCTGCAACACGCGCGACAACAATTCTAGTTATATTATAACCGCATAAACATTGATATGAAATATATTATTTTTACTTGATTTTTATGTTAGTAGGTTATGAAGGAAACATGTTTAAATTAAAGAATTTATATATATTTATAACAATAAAAAAGGAAAACAAAACATGACGGGTGTAAAATCAATGACGGTTGTAAAATCAAATTTTATTTGCCATTAATGATTTAATGGATTGTGACGCTACGAGTAATCAAAGAAAAAAATAATAATAGCCATAAGACAAATAAACTAATTATGCTAGGAGTCAATATGGATGATGGGAATTGGGTCGTTGGGACGGTGGTCTAAGAGCATTCTCAGCCTATTCCTTATATCTTTGTGAGATGGTTTTGTAAATTATATGGTATGGTTATAAATGGTTGTGAGTAAATGAGAGAGAAAATGTTATATAGGAAAGTTAAATTTGGGGTTTCACTGCTCACATCATATAATTTTTTAATATTTTCTAAAAGTGATTGTGAGTGAAATAGAGATAAAAGATAATGATAAAGGTATAAAAAGTATTATTTAATTGAACAGTAGAGAGAAAATACAACGATTTTTATTGTAATTATATGATATATGGATATATGGTAGAGAATAAGCTGGGAATGCTCTAAGAGAAATGAAAAGGAGAATTGTAGGCCGGCTTTAGTTAAGTAGGCTTCAAAGAAATATTAGGCTGTAGTTGAAGCAGGAGATATATTAAGCTATAGAGTATGGCTTACGGAACATCATTAGTGGCGCTGAGATGACACAAAAAGTGTCATTGAAACATTACACCCCCTTCAAATGCCAGTAGTGGAGTGGCCTCACTGGGACCATTGCCCACTAGTGAAATAAAACATCTTACAATCTTAAAAAAGAAAATGTTGAAGCTTATGTGTCAAGCTCAAATTTCACCAAATTTCTAATCTCTAATCTCATTCATTTTAGCTATTCATGGGTCATGGGTCAAAACCATTTTCACTAAAACATCTTACAATCTTACAAAAGAAAATGTTGAAACTTATGTGTCAAGCTCAAATTTCACCTAATTCCTAATCTTTAATCTCATTCATTCTAGCTATTCATGGGTCATGGGTCAAAACCATTTTGTCAAATGAGTTATAACATAGTGTGGATTATATCATTATTGAATCAAGTGTCATTTTCATACATAAGGTTTGACCAACTACTTAACTTTAGTATCTTTTTTTAAATTTCTTGCAAATCAACACCTGGTGTTTCCAAAATTATGTTATTTTAGTACTTTTCGTTAACCCTATTTATTTTTCCCATTAAGTCTACATTAAATTAATTTACAAGTATTTTGAGAATCACAACTGAAATAATACACTTTATTTATCTTTTTCATTTGACAAAACCCGTGTAATACACGGGTTCAAAAGCTAGTAATTGTAATAAAAATGAATAGCATGGGGAAGGTTAGCATACAAATACAATTAACTTGCTAATTGTGAGAATCAAATAGAGAAATTATATATATATATATAAGTAGAGTAATTATGTAATTACATCGTAGAGTAATTATTACATAATTAAATAATTACTCTACTTGTATATATAATTACTCTACTTGATTCTTACACGTTAATTTCATTTGTATTTGATCCAAACCCGAATAACATAATAAAAAAAATATCTAAATAGCATATGAAAAGTAAATAACTAATAATGATCATAGATAGATAAACGATAATAAAAAATGGTTATATAAGGACGCAAGAATGCAATTGAGATGATATTTTAGGTTCCTTGGATTGATCCACACGCCTCCATATATATACACTAGCTTTTAGTTCGCTTGTTACGCGGATTTATTTAGTTTTTTTTTAACTTTTATATATACGTGACTTTCGTTATTATCTCAAAAACTGACTTCTGTTAAAGAGGTGATCGAATCGAACTAAAGAGCTTTCCAAATTATGTACTTTCAATTTGTTGATTGTATGACTACTTGTCGAGAATCGAGCAATTGTTGGCTGCTTGTAACAGAAGGCACCCTATAATGCACATAGTATCCGAAATACGCCACGCCCACCTAGACAGATACGAGGGAGGGTTGGATAAGGCCTAGTATGTGCCAAAAGTATCTACTTTAAATTGTGGTCTGTATGTGAATGTACATCCATAGTTCAACTCTACAATGGTCAAAAGCAAGAGGCATGAACAATGAAGGATCTGGGCTTATCACATCACTTTGCTGATTCATAAAAGAAAATAAGCATAAATGTTGACTTCGATGAACAATATTCTTCATATGAATCGTCTTATAATTAAACACATTCACATCTGGTTCAGGCAACAGAGTTGTTTGTGCATATACTTCATCGGTTTTTTCTAAGCCTGCAAACAAATCAAGATTCAATGAGAAAATGCTAACAACAAATAAAGTAAGTATAATGATGCATATGGCTATGAATATGGGCTCAGCTATAAACTTGTGCAGCTGAACATTCATCACTTTGCACAATATTTTCGCCAGTATGTCAAATACTAGGAGCTGCTGGTCTAATCCCTCATGCATGGAGACTTCAAGCTGCAAAATAATAGCCAAAACTCGTTGTCATTAAAGGTATGACCATACAATTAAATGCTTAAAAAGTGACATGATATAGTGATATTAATGAATGATGAATTGCCATCGATGATGAGAAGCGAACTAAATCCTGAGTCTCATTTAATGAAGGAAATGAAAAGAATTAGGAGGATGCCAAAAATTGTGTTCCATAGTTATTTTCTTTTGTCCAAATCTTTTCAAATTGGAGAGACCGGGAAGGAAAGTATTATAAATTTTAACACATAAAAATCTTTATTTTACTTTTCATTTCCGTCAAACTCGGGAAAACGGCAATTAATTATATCTTTTCGTTTTCTTCCCTTTCTTTTTTGTCCTTAACGATCTTTCCTTTATTTTCCTTTATTTATTAAACTCGAAAGCAAGCGTAAGTCCATAATAATAATAACCAGATGAAGATTACATGCATTCTTAATTCCATGGCATTACTAATAGAGATCTTAAAAGAACTCGTTAAGGAAGAAATAAGAAATTAACC
Organism: Bidens hawaiensis; assembly: GCF_021521415.1. NCBI lineage: Eukaryota > Viridiplantae > Streptophyta > Magnoliopsida > Asterales > Asteraceae > Bidens > Bidens hawaiensis. The sequence goes on along the minus strand of NW_027491661.1, from coordinate 434,457 downwards.
TGTTCCATGTGCCCTTGAGGAAAATAATAAACTCTTTCTGCTTCACGTGTACTGGAGGTTTGCCATTTGATCGTTAAGTTATTTGAGCATACATTTATTTGAGTAATTTAATATTTTAGCTAAAAGACGTCTCCAGTCAATTAGACCCGACCCACTTGACATCTACCAAAAATAAGTCAACCCCCAAACAACCTTCTCTCATGATGATTTTGAATAACTTGCACACACTTTTCTTATCCATATATGCATAAAACCTCCACTCTGTTAGCCAATGCTAGTGCCTCACGTTCCGAGCCTATGTTGAAACAATTGAGTAGGTGGTATACTAATATTTTGGATATACAAACAGAAATGATATCATCATGTTCCGTATATATAAGTGCAGCAATTATATTACCAGAAAAAGTTTGGTGTCATGTTCTATGTATCATACATAGGAAGCATACATGTTAAAAAGTGGGACTGTCATATTCAGCCATTTCGTTAGTTGGGGCCGAATAAGACCAAAAGGTGATAGCAGATATTATTTAAAACCAATATACCTTTTATTAACATGCATCCGGTTGTTAAATATTATGGCACGAGAGAGAAAGATATTATCCGAGCATATTACCTCATTATCTTAAAGAATATGCAACTTTATCATATATGAAATATAAAAGAAAACGAATATTATCTTCTACAAAATGATGCTACATACCATATCTAATTTGGCACATCCAAAAGAGGGTATATGACTAGTCAAAAACCAACAAAATTAGATACAGAAAGTAGGTTTACATATTCCATTAATTAGGGAGTTGAAGCTAGACATCTACATTCAACTCCAAGATAACAAAAAAAGCCTTGAAACAAACAGATATCATGATTATCTTCATCCATGCATATAAAGTCATGACACAACATTTTATATCGATCCATACCAAAAAGTCCTATAAAGTTGTTACCTTGCCACCAGTTTCCCCTTGAAGCAGTGCCACCATTTGGATCAGTGTCAGCTCCATCCTTTCTTCAATTAATTAACCAACCCAAGCACGATGTTAGTTCTAACATTCTTAACATTAACTCGTAAGAAAATGGTGGAGATGCGGATACTCACTGTGTGAGGGCGAGTGTTTTGGGTGTTTGGAGATTAACTTCTTGGTTTTGTGTCTACTGCCAAAAGATGATCTAATTAGTAACTAACTTCACTTGGGTTAAAATGTTATAATTTATAAAAAGTTATCAACCTTGTGTAGTTGGTCATTTGGTGATGGTAACAAATACTAGTGCTTCGATGGAGAAAATGAAAGGGGTGATTGTGTTAAAATTTATAGGGGCCAAAACATATGATTATTGAAGGTGACACTTGACCCATACAATATATGTGACCCCCAACTTAGTGTCTTGTTTCAAAATGTCCCCAACCGTAGATATAAGTATTAATTCCTCTAGTTTTTAGTTATCGAATATTTTTAAGCAGTGTTGATCACGTGTAGGCAGTAGGGTGAGGTGGGTCCTATAATAGAAAATAGAACATTTGAGACAACTTGGGTTAAGATTCGGATAATGCTTGGTAGCCATCTAATAAACTGTTAAGAGTGTTGACCCCCACCACCTTATTAAGTTTCGAACATTCGTTGGATACGGATGAATTAACCATCGAACACATCTAACTAACTGAAAGATTGAATAAACTGAAACTTAACACATAACTGAGACAGGCATATCCCTTAATTTATGGCATTTTTAAAAGGTAAAAGATTTCAAACGATAAAATGGAATATAAACACATGATGGATGATATTGAATGATTTTGCGTTCGTTATATATAATTCGGAAGGTATCTCTTTAGAGTTAAATGCTAACATGTTTTGATTAATAATTTCACTCACAACTATATTATTAATATGAGTATATCCTTTTAGTTACAGTAGCAAGATGTATTATAAAAATGTGAACGTTCCATTAAAAAACAATATAAATATGGGCATTGACCGACTAGGGTATATATGAAGTTTTTGAGTTAATTAGGTTTATAATTGCAAAGGATTATTAGTCAGATTTTATTAGATTAATTAGGATGCACACTTATGCGTTGCGGCGAAAGTTTTATGCGGATTGTGTTAAATAAACTAAGTGTTAAAAATACAAATTAAGTTTTTTATTTATTTTTGGTAACTATATACTCTTTTAATAATATTTAAACACTTAATATTTTTTATAATCAATTTAAAACTTAATACGTAAATTACTAGATCTTAAATAGGTGAAAGAATGAATAATTAAAACATAAATACAAAAATAAGACTTTTTTAAGTCATGAGTATTTTTTAGTAGAAAATGAAAGGCAAATTGGTAGCTTTTATGATTTTTTTCTATTTAAGAAAAACGAAGTCGTAAAACACATTTTTTGGTACGCTAAAAAGATGTCACACGTCCCCTTAGTTATTTATTATTATATACTATATATAGAAATAGATTAGTTAGCTTAGTTAAGGAAAAAAAAGAAAAGTTTATAGAAATTTATGTAACAATGCCCAAAATTAGTGAGTCATATGTCTATGTGACCATCCGCATATCCCATAAAACATCGAGTTACACAAGTTGCAACATATAGGAAAGATGACAATGAAATGGCCTCGATCACAATGATTTTGTGGACATATTGTTCATAGGAAAAGAGTGGGCTTGACATGTCAACTATCAAGCATGCATACTTGGAAACTCGTTAGAAAATTGATTACTTCAACCATCGTGAGGAAAATAAGGTGCGGTTTGACTGAAGACCTTAATCTTAGTCCTATTCAAGATAACTTCGTGGGTTGTTAATAAAAAACCTCACTACACTTCACAATTTACACATTTATTCGGTCTAAAGAGATGTTGCATATGCTAAATGTAACTATGATTCTTACAAAAGTGAGCTTTAGATTTTCAAGTTGTATTATTATTTTAAGTAGTATTTTTATATATCATTTATAATTAAGATAATGATACGAACACACCCGGTTCAATATGGCACACGAGAGAGAGATTATCCAAGCATATTACCAAATTATCTTAAAGAATATGCAATTTTTAGAATATATGAATAAAAGAAAACGCATATTATCTTCAACAGAAGGATGCTACATTCCAAGTCTAATTTGACACATCCAAAAGAGGGTATATATTACTAGTCAAAAACCGACTAAATTAGATACAGAAAGTAGGTTTACATTTTGCGTAAGAGTTGAAGCTGGAGACATTCAACTCCAAGTGACCACTTGTTAAGACTAAAATAAAACCTTGAAACAAACAGAAATCACTACCCTGATCTTCATCTTCATCCATTCATATAAAGCATGACATTTTAGTAGTAGAGAGAACCTGTATGATCACAAAAACAAGATCTTTATATCACTTGAAAAATTAAACATTTTATATCGATCGGTACCAAAAGGTCCCATAAAGTTGTTACCTTGCCACCAGTTTCCCCTTGAAGCACTGCCCTCATTTGGATCAGTATCACCTCCATCTTTCTTCAACTAATTAATCAACCAAAACGCGTATGAGACGTTGTTAGTTCTAACATATTTAACATAAAGACGTAACAAAATGGCGGAGACGCATATACTCACTGTATGAGGATGGCGAGTGGTTTGGGTGTTTGGAGAATAAACTTCTTGGCCACCATAATAGATGGAAGAACTGAGATAGCTTGGTTCTGCTGTTTCATTTCCGTAAACAGGACTTCCCTCCTTTACACCCATGTTTCTTTGTGTCTTGTAATCTACTTCCAATAGATATCTAATTAGTAACCAATTAATTAACCTCGCTTGAGTTAAAATAGTATAAAAAGTTATAAACCTAGTGTTGAAGGTTTGCCACCTCCATATGCACCTCCAAATTCCTGGTTTTTCGATGATCCTGAGTACGATGGGTGTCTTCCTAGACCCTGAAAACAATATATAGTGTAAGATTATGCGGTTCTATTCTATTGGCTTTAAAGTTTAAATCCATAAAAAGAGAGGAGGAGGATGATACCGTGGAGGATGGACCGAAGACAGTGCTGAAAAGGCCAGATGAGGAAGTGGAAGATGCATCCTTAGGGCCAAACAGATTCTCGGTAAATGAAGATGGCGATGACGAAGAAGAGAGCTTCTTTTTCTGGTCCATTGTTTGTTAGTTGGTTATTTGGTGATGGTATATGTTACAACTTACAAATACTAGCTGGTGCTTTGATGGTGAAAATGAAAGGGGGGTGGTGGTTATTTATAGGGACCAAAACATATGATTATTGAAGGTGACACTTAGACCCATAAACTATATGTGACCCTCAACCTAGTATCTTGTTTCAAAGTGTCCCCAACCGTAGATATAAGTATTAATTCCTCTAGTTTTTAGTTATCGAATATTTTTAAGCAATGCTGATCACGTGTAGGCAGTAGGGTGAGGTGGGTCCCAGAAAAGAAAATAGAACAGTTGAGACAACCTGCTTGGGTTAAGATTCGGATATATAATGCATGGCAGCCATCTAATAAACAGTTGAGTGCTGACCCCCACCACCTTGTTAAGTTTCGAACATTCGTTGGATACGGACGCGCTAACCATCGAACACATCAAACTAACTTAAAAGATTGAATAAACTGAAACTTAACACATAACGTACTGAGACAGGCATATAACTTATCGCTTTTAATAAAAGGTGCGTAAAAGATTTCAAAGGATAACACAGAATATAAATGCATCATTTTGTTGAATGAGTTTGTGTTTGTTATAATTCGGATGGTATATCTTTATAGAATAGAGAAATTATATATAACAGGTAAATTCTAAGAAGCTCATAAATGTTAAATTAATTTTTTGAATGACCAACAAAGCCCAACCACCCAGTACATCAATTGGTAAAAGGTCATTGTAAGACCAAAAATGTGACTTGCGATATCAAAGTATGAAACCCGTTATATATTTACGGTCAAGTTAATAATTAAAGTGGACTAGAATTTTGGACACGAGACGAGAACTTCGGGCATTATGTTCGGTCGTTTGAATTTGTCTTTATATTATGTTCGGTCGTTTGATTTACCGCACCCGTCTCGATCGCTTATCAAGAAAAAACCGTTCGTTGTCGGATCCGTCGGTTTCGGGACCTACAATTGGTATCAGAGCGGGTTTGAATCAACTGATTCAACTTTGTTCTTGATATTCGGGTTCTATTTCCGCTATTACTCGAACCGAGTCGTTAATTCCGATGAAGTTTTGAAAATAAAGTTAAAAGTTTGGAAATAAAGTTGGAAATAAGCATATGCTTGAAGTTCGTCTTTGTAGATCCGGGGGTTTCACGGCCAAGTTTAAGAGGTATGTTTTAATGTCTTTATGAAGATTTTCTGAGCTTGAGGTTTCGGTGAAGAACAACAAGAATAGTAGGTGTTCTGTGTGAAAGGGTAGAGACTTGTTATGTTGGTTTTTCCGGCAGACGGTTGTCGGCGGTAGTTGTTAGCATGTAATGTTTTTCCGGCTACGGCTTCATCGTTGTGATGAGTTTGTGGTGGGAATCGGTGTTTTGAAGATGATGATGAAGAAGAAAGGAGATTATGGTGATGATTGTAGTTACCCGGACATGGTTCATCGGAAAGGCGGCGCCGGAACCCTAATTGGTGACCGGAATCTTAGAAAAATAAAAATCGAACCGGTGGTGTTTAAAGAGTGAAAGACGGAGCTGGTTTTCGGGTCAGTGGGTCGCCGGTGGTTTGCTGCATTGGTGGAGGCAGCGGCTGTAGTGAACGGTGGCTTCGTTTAACGGTGATGGCCGGCCACCACCAATCTTAGCGGTGTGACGGATATTGCGGCATCTGAATGCTAACTGGCCGGAATTTTTTTTCGGAAATAGTGGTCGGTTGTAGGTGCTTTCCGGCGGCGATGATGGTGGAAGCATTGAATGGTGGATGGCGGCCGATGCGACTTTCCGGCGAGGGTGGCTGGTCCGTTGGTGAGAATGGTAGTGAAGATGGACAAGTCAGATCAGTTTGTTGATTGTTGGCGGCTGACCTTGTAAGCTAGGGTTTGCATCATCTCACCATAGTAAAAGATAAAAAAAATGTTACTACACTTTTCAAATTTCTAGAAATCGTATCACATGTCAGGCTCAATTAATTAGTTTATTTCTTGTGGGCTGAGTTTGTTTATTATGGGCCCAACAATCTTATGATAACATGGTAGCTTGGGCTTGATGGTTATATTTGGGCCTGCTACATGTTTCGGCTGAGTGATTGTATGCCTTTCATTGTGGACCGAATCTAAAGAAAGTCAAATTCGATCGGGTTTTGTCATTATTGAACCGTTTTCAAATCATATTGTTTATATGTTATTTTCAAGGCATTCGAGAATTGGATCCTGAAAACGTGGGCTACGAGCATCCGAGATGCTTATTTATTAAGGTGATAATTTTTGAACAAATTGGATTTACTAGGGAATTAATTGTTTAAGTTCTCACCCTGAAAATGTGGGATACGAGTATCTGGGATACTTATTTATTAGGGGTGAGTTACTTAAATAATTTCATTCAGGGAAATAATAAGCTTTGCCATTTGATCGGTGTCCCTGGTATTTCTTCAAGCTCTTCTGAACCTATATTGCTTAAGATCCGAGATGGATAAAGAAGTGAGAACGTCTTCATGAATGAATTAGGTGGATCATACATTGAGGGGGTAATTGAAGAAGCTTCGGTTATCGGGTTGATTTGCGAAAATGAGAGACACGGTTAGACGATGTTTTGAGAACACAAGTCAAGGGGGTGATTGTAAGACCAAAAATGTGACTTGCGATATCAAAGTATGAAACCCGTTATATATTTACGGTCAAGTTAATAATTAAAGTGGGCTAGAATTTTGGACACGAGACGAGAACTTCGGCCACGCGTTTAGCTTCAACGGGGGGAAAGCTTCTAGATTATCTTTTTATTGTGCTATATATATGTCATTTGTTGTCATATGTTTGTGTGTGTTTTTCATGGTGTAAGTCATCCACCCAAGGGGAGCTCACCTTGGGTGGGTCGGTTCGTTTATTAATATATTAAATCTTTCAACCGATAACGATATCGTTCTATACTTTATATTGTCTTTATATTATGTTCGGTCGTTTGATTTACCGCACCCGTCTCGATCGCTTATCAAGAACAAAGTCGTTCGTTGTCGGATCCGCCGGTTTCGGGACCTATAGTCATCCACGCCTTCGATATCGTAGACATCAATGGTGAATCTGCCCACCAGCAATCCCAGTGAAAGCCCACTTTATAAAACCTTGGCTCGTGCACGACATATTGTTACGAACGAGAATATTCAAACCCATGACCTCTGTCACACCCCGACCAATGAAGGCGGAAACGTCGAGGCACGTGCACAATGACACTATAAAGTTACAATATTTAAACAACTCATTTAAATCCATATCATCATAAATAACACAACAATTGTTCATACAAAATGCCAAATAGATAGATAAACAAATAACTTGTTCTTTTATTTTCTAATATCCTAAAGCCAAGATAATAAGTTTCTTCAAGTAATCCAATCAAGCTAACATCTGTAACACCCCGACCGATGGCGGATTATACATCGGGGCGCTACGAATTGTTTCATTACTCGTGACACTATTTGGGTGTCAATATTTAATAAATACATTTCATTGCGCATGCGCATAACACACCATAAAGTAACATAAATCACATACATAACTCATAATATTCAAATACATAAATTTGTCTTGTTATATTTTAAACTAAGTCCAAAGTAAAAGAAAACATCCTACGTGTCCTCGAGTTTCCAAAAGCAGCTACAGCAAACCTGAACATGTGTTAAAATAAAACGTCAACACTTGCGTGTCGGTGAGAAATCAAGTTTAATAGATATAAATAGATAATAACAAAGCACTGCGCGCAACATGTGTATAACTGGTGTTCAAAATAGTGTGTAAACAGATTGTGATCAAGCCTAAATAGATCATAGCTCATAGTTCATAGCGTGCTCCAAATCGAGCAAAAACAAATAATCAATCGTGTATGTGCAAACAAACCAAGAAAATCGTAACAATAGGTCTCCCGTGTTCATCTAACGGATCCATGAAAACTTCGGAATAGGCCGATCAAAGCGGTTAATGATCAACACATACAAATATACAACACTAGTAAACGTCCATAACACATGGGTTTTGCGCTCATAATTTCATAAACAAGTTTAAGACTCAAGTTGTACGAACACATGAACATCCCAAAACGTTAAAAATAAAAGGGGATTAGGTACGAGATTACTCACTTGTAAAAGGTGCGTTGAAAGATAATGCAAGAACCAACTTTTAAACAAGCGAAAGTTAACCTATAAATAAGAGGTTATTGGTTTAACGATTGGTTTTTATGTCTTGAATATATGTAAGTTACTTAAACAAATTATATATTATTTATTTACCGAGATTTCTGGACAGAAAAGAAGAGAAGACGGATTGCAAAGAGGGGAGTTGGAGGCGTCGCTGAGGATCTTCGGCTGAGAGTAAGGGAGAAAGATTCAGGGGAGTGTTTAAGTGTTTGAGTGTAGTGTTTAATTATCCAAGAAATTAGTTTTATTTATAGGAAAACCCAAGGGAACACATCCCTTGAATTGGGGAAAAAGATCTTATCAAATCAAAGCAAAAGATATCAAAAGCAAAAGATATGGTGGCAGCTGCAGGGGATGGGGAAGGCTGACAGGTTAATGTTCATAGCATGGGAGGGGTCAGTCAAAGTACTGTTCAAGACATGGAAAAGAAGATTTTAAAAGATTATGCCAGTTACTTTTTCTGACAACCAAGAGGGTTGGTAAGCAAGCTGCGCCGAAAGTGACATTTCGGACAGATGTCAGATCTAACCTACTGTGCCCATACCTTGGCAGGTATAGCACAGCAGATAAGATATTTCAAAAGCATACAGGCTGGCTTAAACTGGAGAAAAGACTTAAGTGTCTAGCGCGAGAAGGCTTGAGTGCGCGAAGGCGAAGGCAGACAGAACAATCCTTCGCGCGCCGAGGGAAGAACTACAAGCCTTAGCGCGCCGCGGGAAGAACTACCATCCTTAGCGCGCCGCGGGAAGAACTACGATCCTTAGCGCGCCGCGGGAAGAACTACGATCCTTAGCGCGCCGCGGGAAGAACTACGATCCTTAGCGCGCCGCGGGAAGAACTACGATCCTTAGCGCGCCGCGGGAAGAACTACGATCCTTAGCGCGCCGCGGGAAGAACTACAATCCTTAGCGCGCCGTGGGAACAGTTCGCCTCGCGTGTCGCAGGAACGGCTGGTCTTCACGCAGGCTTCCTTGTAAGGAGTCTGGCGCGTGGAGCTGCGCAGACATCCTTAGGCGGAAAGAACCAAAGGACAAGCAAAGAGTTAAGAGAAAAAGGGGTTTCAAGGCTTAAGGGTTAAGCAGAGGGGCGGGACGGCGACAAGAGAGAAAAAGGGGCGGGACGGCGGAAAGGAATTATTATTATTATTAGTAATATAAATATATATGATAAATTTATAAAGATTATAATAAATTTTAAATCTTAAAATCGGATCCGAAAACGGGTACCTGGGTCGGGTCGGATTTGGGCAGATGTCACAACATCAAACCTGTAACATTGCATAAAATAGAGTTTGTCAACACGAAGGTTGGTGAGCAATTTTCATAGTTTTGGACAATAAGTATATAGTATGAAATCCACAACTAGTATATGAAAACAATAAATAATAGCAACAATTTAGATAATAAAACCGTCAATAAGAATACATTGACGACAATAATGAAATCGTCAATAAGAATACATTGACGACACCTTTCTATATGGGGATGCCATATATACTTGGAATTAACGTATGATCATACTTTGATGAGGTTACCCGCCTTAGCATTCAAGAGGCTACCCGCCTTACCATTCAAGAATTTGCACATAATCATGTAAAGCATATAACACCAAATCGAGCATTTATTTAAGTAAACATATACTACGTGTTGTGGTTTAAGACTCAAGTATAAATCATTTGAATTTGAATAAGTATGCAATGACACCCCCAAAACGAAAGATGGAAAACGGGGGATGAAAAAGTACTCACATTAACAAAAAACTTGAAAGATAGTGTCGTGAACAATCGGAGAGATCGGTTTAACGAGCAAGACCTATATTAAACGGGTCTTGTGTTAGTAGGTAGTCTTGGAAGGGTTTAAAATAAAATACATGACAAATAAAGTAAATAAATAAAGTTTAGGATTTAAAATGTAAATATTTGAGAAATTAAAGAAACGAGTTTTGTAAAATAAGTTTACTCGAAACCGGGTCTCGGTATTCTATTCATTAGTTTTTTTCTTTTTTACTCAACCTATGTTAAGTAATAATGTGGGTTAAAATGCGATATTGCAAAACCCTTGGTTATAAGAATACCAAAACGAGGTTTAAACGAGTGTTCGGGTTTGTCGGTTCGAGACTTGATAATTGACCAAGCTCACAGTTAACTTCCCAAAATAATAAATGTTATGAGATAACTCAATAAAATCAAAATAGACTTAACCAAGTATGTAGTTCTATTGTGAAGAACCTTAACGTTCGTTAAGCGAGTATACAACCTTATCGGTTCGAACTTGTTATAAGATCAAGTTGGTTACCGACATGCCAAGTATGTTTAGAAATTAACTAAAATTGATTTAAAATATAATCTTGAAGAAAAATATGAGTTTTGGTGGCTAAAAACACACTTGTGTGTCTTAAGCGAGTGAACTCGGTTTAGTTCGGTTTTTGGTTCGGTCCTTGACTCGGAATAAGACCGAGGATGGTTACCACATACCCAATTACCATGGAACTTGTAAAATAACTTATAAATAATAATACTCAAGTTTTACATTCAAAAAGTTAACAGTAAAGCTTTTAAACAAAAATTCGGTTTTTGGTTCGGTCCTTGACTTGGAATAAGACCGAGGATAGTTACCACATACCCAATTACCATGGAACTTGTAAAATAACTTATAAATAATAATATTCAAGTTTTACATTCAAAAAGTTAACAATAATGCTTTTAAACAAAAGTTCGGTTTTTGGTTCGGTTCTCAACTCGGGATGAAACCGAGGCTAATCACCGCATACCCAATACCATGGAACTTGACAAATATGAAAAATAAACTAAAATTTGTAGAATTTAAGCAAGTATAACAAGTTATATGGTTAGATTTGTTAAATATATAAACAAGGACTACAAAGTCCTCCGTGTAACCTTGCCTTACTAGCCCGACATTTCAACTGGCCGAGACCGGAGAAATGAAAGACCGAAGGTAAACAAGGAGTGTATATTATATATATATATATGTTATAACATCAAGCTTTAAGTATCGAGAAGTTAGTTAAAATGAAAGATTAACTTATGAAGAACAACCTTAGAATTCAAGAATTTGAGAGAGAAATGAAGAAATGAGCAAGCACAAATGAAGAAGATGGGTGTGTATATATAGGGTAAGTTGAATGGGCATTTCATAAAGGGTGTTTCATGAAAATGGGTTGGTTATAGACCCAAGAAAGCACAAACTACAAATGGGTCCTTCAAGTCTCCATTTTGGTAGTTTTAGTCCCTGGAGTTCGTTTTGAGCGTTTTCGGGGAATTTTAAGAACTGAAAAGGGTGTTTTTTTTTATCCAACAACTATAAAACAAATATTTAACATACAATTCATCATTTTGATAATATCGAAAGGTTCGGGATAAAAAACGGGTCGTGTTTACATTAAGAATACAAGTATAAAATAACCCGAAATTGACAAATGTCACAACCTCCCATAAAGAAAGTCACTAGGCTACCGCTAGAACACTGCTCATTTGTTAGCCTATGAGTTTGTTAGGGCACGGATTTTCAGTATCCTCAGCAAAGATTATATTCAGGATGAATCCAGGATGCGGTATCCTCTAAGGTAACTGGTATCCTAATTACATTATATAACTAATTCGATGTTTGCTACCTTCCATGATTACCAGGTCAAAGGTAGTTGCCATGATCTCTCGAGAACTCGCACTTGCTGTTATTAGAGCGTGGCCAATAAGGAAACGTGCTGATTAGGATTCCTTAGTTTCCTTAAATATAGGACTTCTAGTTAGTTTTATTTTTGTATAAATAGAGCTCAAAACGGATCATAAAACACACACTCTAGCACTCAAGAACTGACTAGTACTCGCGCTCATTGTATTCACGATCCGATTAAGCTCCACCACTTGTAATCACTTTATTGTTAATAAATCGGTGGTGATAGTTTTCACCACCCGGGGTTTTTTTCTTGTTATTCCAAGAATAACATGGTTTTTCCTCGCAACAAATCTCTGTGTTCAAAGTCATTTTTACAAGCACCGTGTCCCATTTTACCAATTTGGTTGTAAAATCACTATTGTCAGTTTTTGACCAAAACAGAGTTTTCATCAAATAAGGAAGATATAATATCTTTATATGATAAGCTCTAATACAAATTATGAATTACTTAATATATATATAAACTCAACATAGATAAGATATATGAAGATATGTAAATGATTTTTATAAAACTTGAATACTATATTTAATTTTGTAGAATTTGACAAATAAGGTTTTACTTTTTGAATTTTAAAAGACAAGAAAACTTCACTACAATGAGTAACTTAGTTTTAATTTTGAACCTAGGTGTTACAAAGCACATTAGTACAATAGTACCTTAGGTTTAAATTTGAATCTAGGTGTGACAAGGCACATTAGTACGATAGATGGACGGGGTAAACGGATTTGGGTGACAAACAAATTGACACGTTAATGACACAATTAAAATGCGTTTAAAGACGTTCAATACTTAAACTGTTTATAACTCATCTAACATGTTTAACATATCTTATTAAGTAGGTTAATTGATTTACATGACATGTTTATTATCCATTTAAGTATTGTAAATTTAGCTTTTCTGTTATAATGTAAATGTTGGAAAATTTTTTGGTTTCCTACAGTAAATGCATAGCCAACCTGTCAACAGGAAATTAGTGCGCATTGTTTGAAAATATGTTTTCCTTTTGTATTCTCCAATATATTCTTTTGAATATTTTTAATAAATAAATATATTAAATATCATAGTTTCAACATTGGTAGGCCATACTCATATTAGTTGCCAGTGTCAACCGTTTACAAGCTTATCTTGAATAATATATATGAGGAATTAAGACCGAGTCTTTCAATCCAAAAGGTAAGGTTATGCGTATTAGATTCTTCGTGGGTCATCTTTGCCACCGGTTTATTCTTTGTAGGAAGCAACTGAGATATTTTTTGAACAAAGAATATATAGTCTTGTGGTCAAGCTAGGATCGGATAAACCAGTTGTCTATTCATATAGCACTTTCAAGGTTATTGCTACTAGAAAAACATTAAAACATGTTACATTGTTTACCAAAACATGTCCAATAGAGATCAACTCTTCGAATATGCCTTTGTCATGGACCACTGTTTTCGTATGCATGAGCGTTAATCATATCAAGTGGTGTATTTAGAAATCTGCGGTCTAACCTATGGCTGGAAATTAGACACCTGTTTAGAAACGATATATTAAACCTATTAAATAAAAAAGTACACTATGTGTTTTGTTTTTAATTTAAATAATTGAAATTAGTATGATCGACTCAATCATTTCTCTTTATTGATGCATAAAACATATATACAACTGTGTTAAATACATGAAATATAAAGTAGTTAAACGAATTGTATCCAAGATGAAGAACTTTTTAGGATTTAAATGGAAAGTATGATGTTTAACTTACATAAAGATATGTAAATCGAATTTATTGCTAAGATCATGTGGGTGTGTTTTATTTCATATGAAGACTTAACTTTAAATGATTTTATATAACACATTCTAATGTGGTATCCTGACTTGCAACTTAGCTACTCAATATGAAGATTATAATTTATAAGTAAATTGAACGAGAGGAGAACTTTAGCATGTTATATCCAACATGCGAAGGTAAGTAGTGCATCCCTTACTTGTGCCATTACCTACTTATTTATAACGTAAATAGAATGGCATAAATATGGCTGTGACTAATTTGATAAAGATTGCAATTAGTTTGGTTCATGGTTATGTTGTTGTCCATGGTGCACACTTACTAGTCGAGGGTTGTTTTCGATATTAAACAATTTCATTTTTTTATGTAATTTAGTTTGCTTGTTCTCGGTAAATTTGCGTAGACCCTACAAAGGTTTCAAGTCAAACGAGCTTAATTAAGTGGACATACCATGTTGGTAAAATTGAATTGCATTTGTTGTCCTAATAAGGTTAGCCTACTTAGATATGTTGTTTTGGGGATTTAAACGTTTTATTTTGACATGATTTTTGGATAGAAGTTAGTTAAAATTATAAATGACTATATGAGATTTTTATATATTTTTCTGAATTCGTGTGATGTAGTTTTGTGGGTGCTTAGTCAATTATAATATGTTTAATAATAAAGTTGTAATTATGAGTCATAAGTGTATATTTTACTAACCAAATGATATTGGGTCAAGAGTAAGACTAGTTTTATCAACAACCCAACCTAACCCAACGTTTTAATAAAAAAACTAATTTTTCTCTCTTCAATATACACAACCCAACCTAACCAATTTTTTACTTTCATTCACAACCCAACCCAACCCAACCCAACCCAACCCAACCCAACCCAATTATTTTAATACATATATCTTATTTATGTTTTAATTTATTCTATAAACTTTATTAAAATTAAAAAAATGTTTATTTTTTAAATTGTATTATTTTAAATATAAAAAAATATTAAAAAAACTACGTTCATTAAACATATTTAATTAAAAAGATAATTCAAGTTACAAGCAAAACACTTAATTTAAAATTGCAAGTACATAATATGGAAACAACATAATATAATTAAAAATACATGTTTTTAAAAGTGCTCCGTTTTTAACAAAATTTATATCGAAATGCTCAAAAAATTAAACTAAAAAGAATGTGTTTTTAAAATTTTAAATTAAGTTAAATAATATAAATTATTAAAGGAAAACAAATTATATAGAAAATAAATTGTTTAAAAGAAAAAATGAATATTTAAATAACATTTGGGTTGTGACCCAGGTTGAGTGTTCAACCAGGTCGTGAGGTTACCAGAATTTTTAATATTATTTTTTTTGTCATCTAGTTCACAACCCAATCCTTAGGTAGGTGATAAAAATGGTCTAAGGATAAATAATATTATTAGTTTTAATTAATGTGTCATAATAAATATTATGATGTATATAAATGGGGTGTTAGGTTATAATATGTAGTATACTTTTTGTATGAAGGATAAGAAGTAATCTTGTCCATTAATTTCGAATATGGAGGGTTGAGATTAGTTTAGGGGGAAATCAAGTGTGAACACAAAGGAAATGACATAAAATGAATGACACATTTGTTGACTTTCTCTCTCCACATGCAAAGCACATGCAAATTCCCCCATCATTTTAAAGCGTCCATAACTTTTTTTACGACGTTTTTATTGAAAAACAAATTCACCATAATAACGAGTGTCTTTTTATCTTTTATATGAGTACCATATTGTAATATAAAAATTAAAAAAAATAGTGGGTTTTCTACAAATTGTGTTTTACAAAATTGTGTTATACAATAGTATTTTTTATTGTGTTTTTTTCATTGTGTTATTTACATTGTGTCATACAATTGTGTTTTTATCATTGTGTTTTTTTTTCATTGTGTTTTTCATAGTGTTTTTTCGGACTTTTCCAGCTAGGTGGTGGCGGTGGGTGACGGTTGTGGTGGCAGTGGGCGGTGGTTGTAAGAGATGAGTGAAGATGTAATCGGGTTTTATGTAAGTGGGTTTTTGAAATTAATTTAAGTGGTTTTTGAGATTAAAGTAAATGCGTTTTGATATTAAAGTATTAGACTAAAATACCCTCCTTCCTAACCTTCTTAGAAAAATCAAACTTCTTATTTGAACCTAACCCTATAAATGGGAACAAAATGTAACAATGTGTAAATAGCTAGAATTAAAATATTAAAACAAGGTTAATACTTGAGTTTTAACCGTTATGACTTTACAAATGAATTGTTCCATCCTAGGGATTTGGTTTATAACCAAAAGAATGGTTATATGCTACTAATAATCGATCTACGTACATATGATAATTAGGGACAAGTTTGAATTTGTTAGCATGTCGTATGAAGTTGAAATGAATTGTTAAAATAAAAAAATGACATGTTGAATTTATGTCATCATGGTCTACAATGACTCGAGCTTAGCCTACATAGAGGTGGAGGTTTACACTGGCACGTTTTATACTATGCTCGTCTTTGCTTTAACGTAACCTACGGCATAGGATGGATTTGAGTTTCTGAAAAACAACAACCTTTTGTTTAGTAGGTTTGCTATATATGGTTTATATACAATTAATACTAATTATAGTTATCACTTTTGTAAAGCCTTAAGTGAAACTCTCAACATGGAATCACATGGTGGATGTTCAAGTGTCCATGATTGAACATCAACACGCATCTTCTAGGTAGAGTTTGCATTGTTTGTAAATGGATTTATAGGTAAGAAGATAAAGTTTATTTTGAATTAAGAAGTATTGGCTTCATATAATCCCAACTACGCATGTGGGTGCAAAGTTAACAGAAACTTAATCAGCCGTTAGTTTTTGGTGACGTGACCGTTGAGTTGTCATTGATTACAAAAAGTTAATAATAATAATATATAACTAGTTTAGAGCCTGTGTTCCACACGGGTGAAAAATATAATAAAAATAAAACAATATTATACGTGATACGTAAATTCAATTGTTTCATTTAATAATTTTTATTTATGACTTTTTTATTAAGTTTTTGATATATTATGCAGTATAAATTTTAAGTTGAAAACTAAATCTTGATGTTTGATTTATTTCAAATAAAACATTTATACCGATATTGTTATATTAAATATTGTGTGTATAAAAATGATATTTATAACAAAATGTTGTCACAGATTTAAAAACTAAATGCACAAAGACTAAGTTGTAAAAGAAAATAAATAAAAATATATTATATTATAAAATAAAGAGAGAAACTATATACAATTTTAAATGGTTGTGTTAAAGTGATATGAGAAGGCGTAGGAATAATAATAATAATAATAATAATAATAATCTCCCCATCTCCGTTGCTAAGGACGCCAGGCTCACGAATATATTGGCTAATTCGTTATACCCACCGTAATGTAATAATATGAATAATCTTTAACCTGACTCTCGCGTCGAAGTGGTGATGTGGCCCTCCGGGTCCAGGTGCTAGAGCCAGCGACGGACCCATCGCCATTGCGTTGTAATGGGTAAAACCGGCGGGACAAAAGCTGATATGTTCTCGAATCCACCACCGGTGGGTTCTCAGATCCACAGCTGATATCGAAGACAAACTTCTTCTCTGGTTAAACTCCTCTTGTACGGACCGTGGGATTAACCCGTTGGGTCAGGTCAGTTTCACTGTACCCTGTTTTCTGACCATACCTGATTTCCAAGGGTAGATGATCTTCAACTTCTTCAACGTTTTTTGATGATCCGACCCGAGACGGGATAATGTGGAAGAGTAGTAATTTTTGTAGTGATTTGAGATTACCGGGTTCAAGTAAGACCCGTTTGAATTCGGGATCCATTTGTTTCTACATTATTATTATTATTATTATTATTATTATTATTAAAATTTTTGTAATCAATGACAACTCATCTTCTCTGTCAGCTGGTTAATGACAACTCATAGTCCCCGTCAGCTGGTTAAGAGACAAGTCAGCGGCCACGTCACCAAAAACTAACAGTTGGTTAAGTTTTCATTAACTTTGCACCCACATGCGTAGTTGGAATTATTTTTTGTTATTTCAATATATATAGTTAAGACTTATATTTGCCAATCGGGTATAGTTGGAATTATATGAAGCCATTCTATCTTAAATTAAATACTCGCATATTCTAGGTTTTATATATTTGACGGTTGATTGATTGAACTAAGTTATTATTCCTTAAATCAAAAGAAAAGGATTTCGCACTGCATCTCCACACATAAAAAAGACTGATATTGAGTCGTTTACAACTTATTTTTAGTCTTTTCATATATAAGGTGTCACAGTTTGGTGACAGAGTTTTACGAATGAAATATTGTGGTCACTAAATTTGTTATTATTTTTCTATTGGCCTCACTAATACTCACTTGCATAATCAGAATAATTATCCCAACTTCAACTTAAATATAATTAAAAATAAATGAAATATTAAATTTAAAAGATTCGAACACTACCAATTAGATAAAGAAGTATAATTATAATTATAGGAAATAAAATACATGTTAAGTACTTAAATAATGTTCGTATAGAGAGGAATCATGGTTCGTGATGACCTTAAAAAAGACAATTAAACTAAAGAAACAATTAATAAAATTCTTTTAAAAAAGAAAAGCAACAATGGGGCTGATTACAAAACGAGAAACTCCATTGGCCCATACCAAAGAACCTGATAGCACCTTCGATATTGTTGAATCCACTGTCACCACAAAAGATTGCTTCTCCCCAACTGCTTTGAACACAAGACTACTTGGGTTAACCTTCACCACTAGCCCTGATGGCACATTCACATCAACCATGTATGATGAATTTGCTGCACCTACATTAGTAACCGTCCTGTTAAACGTTCGGCTAATGGTTCCTGGTTGTTGAGCCGAGAGAGCAAACGACGGATAGTTTAAGTTCCAAGCAGTCGCGTTATTAGCGGTAGAGCAAGCACTTGCATCACCAGTAATGATTTTCAAAGCGGAAAATTGTAACCCTGCCCACATAAAAACGACACGAAATCTTGTTCTCCGGCATCATAGACTAAACCTGGGTCAACCGCCTTTGATGGGTTGATATGGCCGGAACCGTATACGAATTCAGCATCTATGTTTTTGGTTGGGTCCATTGGTGTAGCTGTAGTCATAGGGGCCGACTTTATGGCAGCAGGGGACCAAGTTGGGTGGAATGATTTAACATAGGCAGCCGCACCAGTGGCGTGTGGGCAAGACATAGATGTTCCAGAGATAACATTAAATGGGACAACGCGTGTGTCTCCTACTTGTCCGGTGACGGTTGAACCCATTGACCAGGCAGCTAAAATGTCTACTCCCGGAGCGGTTAAATCGGGCTATAACAAGATCATTGTATTTCTTTTGTGAGAGGCATAGTTATACCATATAACTACAAAATAAACACCATCAACGGCCGGTTTTGTCGGAAATTCGTCGGTGAAAATGCTGAACGACGAGATTCCGTTGATGATGAAATGCTTACCAGACGAGATTTCGTTGATGATAATCCTTTAGAAATTGGCTGTGGGTAATCTAATTACCAACATAGCCGACGTTGCTATTTTTAGGTTTTAAAGACCAAAAGTGGCAACAGAAAGCTTGTGTGACAATTCTCTATTTCGGGTCAAATTGTATTTATTTTGTATTTGTATTTATGTTGTAAACCGATCCGATTTATATCCCGAACATTTCAAATATATAAAATATTGGATTTTATGTTACTAAAACATTCCCGCTTGTCTAATTTGAAAAACCCCTTTTACGGATTCGAAAACGAACTTAAAACGCTCAAGATACATCAAAAACGAACTTCCGGACGCGAACCGATGTGCTGACCAACAGCAGACCAGCAGCCCATTTTTTTTATTTTTATTTTTTTGTTGTTTTGTGACTTGTCTTGACCCCTCTTGCATGCAAACATTGATATCACACCCCATGCTTGACCCTTTCAACCCACTCTATATATACACCCCTATCCCCTTCATTAATCCTTGCTCATTCATCTCTTTCTCTTCCAATTCTCAAGCATTCAAATGTGTTCTTCATATTTTTTTTGGCAGTTTGACTTTCCAAAGTCAAACTGACCATAGTCTTACATTATAATCAACTTGTTAACACTTATTTATACTTGAAGATTGTTATACAACATATATATAATAGCACCCTTTGTACCTTCGGTGGGCATTTCTCTGGTCTCAGTCGGTTAAGTGTCCGGCCCATAGGACAAAGCTACATGGAGGACTCGTAGTAGTCCTTGATTATATATATTTTCCGCATCTAACTATCAAACTTGTTATACTTGTTTAACTTCTGCTCATCTTAGTTCTATTTTACATTTTGAGTTCCATGGTTATGGGTTTGTAGAGACTAGCCTCGGTTATTCCGTACATAGCTCCAAACCGGAAGCCGAACTCTTGTTTACTAGTTTGTTTAAATAGTTGTATAAACATGTTTTATGTAATATTTGAATTTCTAAAATCATTTTAATTAGTTCCAAGGTTATGGGTTTGTAGAATCTAACCTCGGTCTTATCCCGAAACAAGATCCGAACCAGAGACCGAACTTTCGTTTAAAGACTTTGTTGTACAACATATATATAATAGCACCCTTTGTACCTTCGGTGGGCATTTCTCCGGTCTCGGTCGGTTAAGTGTCCGGCCCATAAGACAAAGCTACATGGAGGACTTGTAGTAGTCCTTGATTATATATATTTTCCGCATCTAACTATCAAACTAGTTATACTTGTTTAACTTCTGCTCATCTTAGTTTTATTTTACATTTTGAGTTCCATGGTTATGGGTTTGTAGAGACTAGCCTCAGTTATTCCGTAAATAGCTCCAAACCGGAAGCCGAACTCTTGTTTACTAGTTTGTTTAAATAGTTGTATAAACATGTTTTATGTAAGATTTGAGTTTCTAAAATCATTTTAATTAGTTCCATGGTTATGGGTTTGTAGAATCTAACCTCGGTCTTATCCCGAAACAAGATCCGATCCGGAAACCGAACTTTCGTTTAAAGACTTTGTTGTTGACTTTTTGTATGTAAAACTTTGGTATTATTATTTATAAATTATTTTACAAGTTCTATGATGTTTGGACATGTGGTAACCATTCTTGGCCTTATTCCAAGATAAAAAAACCGAACCAAACCGAACTAAACCAAGTTTACTCGCTTAAGACACACAAGTGTGTTTTTAACCATTAAAGCTTATATATTTCTTTAAAAATACTTTATAAACTGATTTTAATTATTTTCACAAAGTACTCGGAATGTTGAATCCAACTTGATCCTATAACAAAGTTTGGACCGACTAAACCGAACACTCGATTAACGGACGTTGTTAGTTCTAAAACAATAGAACTACATACTTGGTTAAGTCTCTTTAAGGTTTATTGAGTTATCTCATACATTTATTATTTTGGGAAAGTTGACTTTGGGTTTGGTCAAGTCACCAAGACCCGAACCGACCACCCGAACACTCGTTAAAACCCGTTTTAGTATCTATATTATAAAGGGACTTGTTTTCTTGCATTTTTACCCACCTTATTACTTAACATAGGTTGAGTAAAATTAAGGGCTAGATACTTTAACCCGGTTTCGAGCAAACTTACATTTTTAAAGGACTATTATTATAATTTCTTAAATATTTACATTTTAAACCTTAAACTTTAAATTGTTTATATTTCTTATCATTTATTTTCATTTAAAGACTTCCAATACAACTTTTCTAATACAAGACTTCTTCTCCTTTAGGCTTCGTTCGTTAAACTCATCGTTCCGGTTAATCTCCAAATCATCAAATCTTTCAAGTTTATTACTTGAATGTGAGTACTTTCATCCCCCGTTTTCGCTTTTTTATATTTTCGGGGTGACATTGCAAACTTATTCAAATCCAAATGATTTATACTTGAGTCTTAAACCACAAACTTTATTGTATACTTCACTTAAATAAATGCTCGATTTGGTGATTATATGCTTATATGTTTAAGTGCTAATGTGTTTACCGCTTTTGGATGGTTGATTCATAAATCTGAGTATATCTGGCATTCCCTTATAGAAAGGTGTCGTTAATGTATTCTTATTAACGATTTCATACAAAATCCGAGTATATTTGGCATCCCTTTATAGAAAGGTGACGTTAATGTATTCTTATTAACGATTTCATTTATCTAAATTGTTGCTATTATTTATTGTTTTGTATACAAGTTGTGGAATTTCATATTATATATCTATTGTTCAAAAACTATGAAATTGCTCACCAACCTTTGTGTTGACAAAATCTATTTATGCAATGTTACAGGTTTGACTTTAGGTTGACTCGAGGACTTGAAGAAAAAAAAACGTTATCGAGACTATTAGGATATTAGCAAAACGAACAATATATTATTTACTATGATTTGAATTTGGTTATTGTATGAACAAGTTATGTGACTCTTTGTGTTTTTATGAATTTAAATGAGTTGATTAAATATTGTCACTTAATAGTGTCGTGTGCGATGAACAATCGGTTGCGCCCCGACGTTTCCGTCATGGTCGGGGTGTGACAGCTTGTGTTGCTATTTTTGGACAATATTACTGACAACTTACCAACGGTCAGGTTGTCGTAAATGGACCCCCACACAGACAGAAGACTACAACTTTTGAGCAGGAATGTTATCAAAAAATATATCATCTATAATGGATAAATTATTTGTGGATTTTCTGTCCGTAATGAGTTCACCAAACCCACTAGAATCTAGAGTTTGAGATTTTTTTTTAAATTATTGGATTCTTCCAGAATTCCGTTGTTAATTTTTAGCGGTGTTAGTGATACTTATTTGTTTAATAGTGATACCTTAAGAATATCAGGTGTGATTTGGTTTGGGCCTCTTGATGAGAAAGAAGCCACAACTAGTGCGTCTTTGTCTAGAGGCTCGTGACTCTTTAGGATGCTTGCACTTGGGGTTCTATCAATGCAATCACAAAAAGTTAATTGGTTTATGTCCCTTGTTATTTGTCCATAGATGAATATAAGGTACGAGTAAGTAATCGATATGGTATACTTACGTAGTCGAGTTTATGTAACTTAGAACTCCATTGCCATCTTTGCTACTCAAATAAGTTGCTGGTAGAGGGAAAGCAAATGCCACATCTTCAAAGCCGATATCGCCTGTGACCACCACACCACTTGCACCCGACAATGACACATTCTCAGGTGCATCAAGATCCTCACACAACAATTCTATTTTGTATCAAGGTTGGGTCCAAGTAAACAAGTAGGCAGTATCTGTGATCATTCAATGACAATGTTTAGTTTTTCTAATGATGTTGGCAGCATTTTTGATAGATTTTAAGTACTTTTAGACTGTAAATGTCACAAACTTGGGACAGAATTCTTTCATTATAAGTTGACGACTTTTCGTTTACCTAGATTCAAACGATGTAAATCCTTTCTTTGTATTCGGCACTGACGCGCCATAAACTATCGGATGTATCACACCATCGAATGTGTTTATTGCCGGCCCATATACAAGATACAATTATAGCAAACATTTGTCATGATATGATTGCAGTTGTTCCAAAAATCACTTTTAATTACTTGAACCAACTAGACAAGGGAAACAAAGTAGAAATTGCTCAAACTTAAAAAAAAAGGGTGAGCATAATTTGGATAACGAGTGGAGTTATGGGGACCATAAGGAGCAGACCAAAGGTCTTGACGAGAAGGATAATGTGCAAATCCCTTAAACAATTTGGACCGTCAAACACCCGAGTTCCACCAATTAAAGCTCTGATTTTACCACTAATGGCTTTTCATAAATTTTAACTATATTCATTTATGCCCCATCTACAACTAAAACTCTTAAGTCACTAATTGACTCAAGTACGCGTTTTTGTTGCCCAACACAATTTGTATTTCAAGTATGCATCTTCATATCTCAAAATCAAATGATTATGATTTCTCACCTCGTAAGTCATATTGTTGCCCAACACAATTTGAGTTAGAAACTTCCTGTCAATGGTGCTCGCAGCAACCGATAATAACCAGGGTGAAACACTAGAAATTGATCCAGGACTAGCGCCGCTGTTTCCAGCTGAATGGGAAGTAAGAATCCCGATCTTCATGGAATGGAAAGCTCCAATGGCGATAGGATCTTCAAAATAATTTAAAGGCGTAGGATTTCCTACTGATATTGAAATGATATCAACTCCATCAGCAATTGCATCGTCAAAAGCCACTAAGATATTAGCATCTGAGCAAAACCCTTTAAAACAGACCTTATACACAGCTATGCGTGCTGACGGAACGCCGCCTCTGGCCGTCCCATTTGCTAGACCGAACAAACTTGTGTTTTCAACGCATGTCCAGCCACCGTGGATGTAGTGTGTGTGCCATGTCCCCCACTGTCTCTTGCTGATAGCTCCTCAATTCCAACTTCACTTGCCTGAGCATTGTAGTATCTTGCTCCAATGAGTTTGCTGACAATATGTATAATGTTAATAGCGTTGATAATTATAACGGAAATGATGAGCCGCAAAATTTCTTGGATCAGTAGGTAGTTAAGTTCCTTAAGGTTTACTATCGTTCCAAGTGAACTCATGTAAGTTCTAACAATCTCTGTTAGAGTTTGTTGGTCTGGCAAACGAACTCACCAAGTTCATTTGAGTGACAAATGAACCCCATAGAGTTTTTCATAAAGTTCCAGGGAGTTTTCTAGCCACAAGCAAAGTTGCCGAGTTAATTTGCTTGCTTTCTAGGGAAATGTCTAAAGATAAAAACTTCTAATAAAACTACAAATACTTAATTGAATCCTAAACCATCAGCTAATTCAATAGTTCTGAAGTGTATCAATTAGATTACTTGTTGCATGTGAAGTTGGTGGAATCGCATGATCCCTTCCATTTGGCCGGTGGAGGACCGAATCCGTCGTCCTTGAAGCTGTCTGATTCAGGCCAGACACCACTGTCTAGCATTCCGACGATAACATCGCTTTCAAGAGGTGCTCGCTTGATATCTTGAGGGAATCCCATGAAGTCCCATGACCTTGTTGTAAGTAGTTGCTTTTGTTGGTTGGGGAATACCGACACCACACCCTTCAATCCTACATGCGAACACGATTTTATTAATATGTTTTAAACCATCATGTGCAGCTTTTCCGTTGTCTATTATTAGTTTTGTCTAACTTGTGATAGTTGACTTTTTTATATTGATAGATGGTTTAGAATTCAGCTAAGTATCTATAATTATTTTTGAAAGTCCTTGTACTTTTAGCTTGTTTTGGAAGTGAACTCGGCAACTTTATCTGGTTGGTGAAAAATGTAAACAACAGTTTAAGTTCGGTGAAAAATTCTATCAAACGACCGAACTTGCTGAGTTCTTTTGCCAAACCAACGAACGCCATAAATGTTACTCAAAAGTTCGATTGCAGGAGTAGCAAATTGTCTTGAAGTACAAGAACTTTAGAAAAGTCTCATAACTAGATCCTAAATCTATCTACTAATCCAAAAATAATGTGATAATTCACTCACGGGCTATCTTGTTCTTCTCATCTTCTGTTAGCTTGGCGACAAAACCATTAAAGCTCTTCTTGTAGCTCCAGAGTAAAGATTTTCCTGCTCCAGTGCGACCAAAAAGTGTGAGTGATAAGTGATTGATCATCAAAAACAAACAAACTACCCAATGTTGGGTTCGTAGGCCTTGTTGGCCCGGTTTATTATATGAAGTCAAAAGAGGAGACGGGTGTGGGCGGTCAGGCCCAAGCCCGGCCCGGTTTAGATTTCTTGCATAATAATTTACTAACCCTAGTTCAGTCTCTATATAAACAACATTATGTACTTGTAATCTTTGGTCACTCAATAAAGATATACCTAGTTGCCACCCGTGGACGTAGGTCAGTTTAGACCGAACCACGTTAAATCCTCGTGTTCGTTTATTGCTTTCGTGTGTGTGTTCGGTTTCGTGTGTGCGTTTAATCCTAACAAGTGGTATCAGAGCTTAGGTTCGGATCACGCGAAGAACACGTTGAACCAGCCGAGTCGCCGCCAAATCATCCAGCCGCCGCCACCCTACTGCGCTAGGGTTCCGCCGCTGCTACGGTTTTCCGATTGTCGTTAGGGTATACGCCGCCGCCGCCACCCTACTGCGCTAGGGTTCCGCCGCCGCCGTCGCCGTACGACTCTCGCCGCTACAACAGCCGTTGTCGCGCTCGTTGTAGTTGTTGGGGGTTTTTTTTTTGTTGCGCCAAAGAAAGAAAACCCACAGCCGATTCAATTTGCAATCTTAAACCAAAAAGTCAAACCCCACCTTTTGCAATTAATTGATCAAATATTATACTACAGACATCAAAATCGAGGAGTGGACGATTTTTTTTTTTTTTGGTGTAATCTATATTAGTTCAAGGTTGCTATTTGGGTGGGAGTTCTTTTATCAGTTTTAATATAGCAAAGAACAAGTCTAGATTCTATTTTTGTTGAAGAACAGTTGTTAAGTCAGAAGAATCATTTAAAGAAACGGAGAACCAGTGCCAACCGCGTTTGTCAGGTTTTATCGTTTCAGTTTAAAGTTTCTGTTTCTGATTTACAGTTCGTATTTCTGCGTATAAATAGGTTGATTTTTAACAGAGTTCAGTAGAACAGTTGTTAAGTTCAGGCCCGTGCCATTGTTGTGTATGTCTCTGTTTTTATCCAGTTTTTTGTTTTAGTCATTGTTATGGCAGAAGACGGAAAGGTTTCGATACAGAAGTTTGACGGACAGAAGTTCGGTTGGTGGAAAATGCAGATTGAGGCATTACTTTGTCAGAAAGACTTGGATGTAGTGCTTGAGGATGAAAAACCAGAAAAGTTGTCAGAAGCAGATTGGAAGAAGTTAGACAAGAAAGCTAGGGCTTGTATTACATTGTCGTTGTCGGAAGATGTGGCGTTTAACGTCATGAAAGAAACCACAGCCCGTGGTATGATGGACGCACTATCCAACATGTATGAGAAGCCTTCGGCAGCGAATAAAGTCTATCTTATCCGAGAGCTAGTGACAACAAGAATGAAAGAGGGTGGGTCCGTTACAACTCATATCAATAATCTTAATTCGATCTTGTCCCGCTTAGTGTCAGTTGACATTAAGTTTGATGATGAAGTTCAAGGCCTCTTGTTATTATCCTCTTTGCCCGACAGTTGGTCGCAAACAGTGACTGCAGTTTGTAGTTCGTCTACAAATATTACTTTCGATGGGATTCGAGATCTGATTCTGGGAGAAGATTCAAGACGCAGAAGTTCAGGTAAATCATCAGGCAATATGCTAGTCACAGAAGGTAGAGGTAGGGGAAAACAGCGAGGCAGTGGGAGCAGGAAGAGGAGTCAGTCTAAGACTCGTAAGGATATTGAATGTTGGGGTTGTAAAGAGAAAGGACACTTCAGGAATCAGTGTCCGAATGGTAAGAAAGAGGTGAACGTTACAGAAGACGACACAGATGACGGGGTCAGTAGTGATGAGGCTTTGGTTTGTAGTGTTGAGAGTAGCGTTGATGCTTGGGTGATGGATTCTGGTGCATCGTTTCATGCCACTCACTGTAGTGAAACGATGAAGAATCTTAAATTTGGGGATTTTGGAAAGGTTCGACTAGCGAATGATGATATTTTAGAGGTTACGGGTATGGGAGACGTTGATTTGATAACTTCAGCCGGTACTTCTTAGACTTTGAAAGACGTGAGGGTTATTCCAAGTTTGAAGAAACGTTTGATTTCAGTTGGGCAGTTGGATGACCAAGGGCACGATGTTAAGTTCGGGAATGGGCAGTGGAAAGTAGTCAAAGGGAATCTTGTGGTTGCTCGTGGCACGAAAATGGGTTCATTGTATATGGTCGGCATGTCATCGAAAGGAGTGGATCCAGTTTTGGTGAAAGACAAAATCCGGTTCACAGAATCTCGTGGGCAAAAGAAGGTTCGTTTTGCAAGTAACAAACCCAGAGCCAAAGTGAAGATTCAGGATGAACGAGCTAGGAAGGTTAAATCAGTTGGGGGACATCGTGACAGTGGGAGCACAGGTCGTGTTTCAGTTACAGTTCCAGGTCGACAGTGGATTAAGAAAACCAGTATTCCAGCTGTAAAAGTCTCTCCAACTTGCTGAATATGGAGAGTGTTTGTTCTCAGGTTATCTCAGGATCCGGTAGTTCGTTACAGTGGGAGCAGGTAGGGACAGAGAATGGGTCAGGGGCAGTTTCAGCTGTGCCTGACGTGTTGGAGCTCCGGGGAGCTTCAACGGGCCTTCTGGTTAATTGATGAGAAGGCGGTGGCAACTAGAAGAAGTTTAATGTTCAGATTACAGAAGTACAATCAGGAGTGCAGACGAGAGTACTCAAGGCCTCCGAGTGGGAGATTGTTGGGTTCGTAGGCCTTGTTGGCCCGGTTTATTATATGAAGTCAAAAGAGGAGACGGGTGTGGGCGGTCAGGCCCAAGCCCGGCCCGGTTTAGATTTCTTGCATAATAATTTACTAACCCTAGTTCAGTCTCTATATAAACAACATTATGTACTTGTAATCTTTGGTCACTCAATAAAGATATACCTAGTTGCCACCCGTGGACGTAGGTCAGTTTAGACCGAACCACGTTAAATCCTCGTGTTCGTTTATTGCTTTCGTGTGTGTGTTCGATTTCGTGTGTGCGTTTAATCCTAACACCCAATATGACAAAGCTATTGGTAGGGTGTTAGCGATCGTCACACTGTCATAAAAACGACACTTGGTAACAAACTAGCGGTCTAAAGAAATCATAAAAATGTAAACCTGGAGGTAACTTTTTGTAGCATGTTAGTGTGAAGTGATGTTAGGGAGTAATGACGAGTCTTTGGAAGGTCACCCATGTACACAATGTATGTCTGCCAAACATAAATATATGTTAACCAAAAGAAAACTAAAACACATAAAGTTTTATATATATAAAAGAATTGCCTTGAGATAATTGGAATCGGCTGCAAGAGTGTCGCTATAGATGAAAGAATACGCGACGATTAGTAAGAAGAGCAGCTTTATTGGAGATGCCATTGGTTGCAAGATGTTGGTATGCAGATAAAATTGAGATTTTAATTGTTTATATGTAGCAAATAAAACCTCATTGTTTTCTCAGAAATAATCCGACGTTGAAATCGTCAAATATACTTCAAAAGCCGTCTCTAATGGCTTGTTTGGTTGGGCATGAGAAGGAATTGGAATTGGATTTCATTTCCAATCAAATCCATCATTTAATGGAATTTAGATTCCTTACATATATCAAAGGATTTCAATGGATTTTAAATGAATGTTCACAATTTACTCAAATAACCCTAGCAAGTAGCAACACATTCACCAACATATTCATCAACTACCACCACCATTTTTTCCGGCCACCAACATTTTATTCCGGCACCACCATTTTTTCCGGCCATCACCAATGCAATTCCGGCGAGGTTTGAATCATGTTTTTCTGAGCCGGAAACAACGGTTAATCAACGCGTTTTCCGGATAGATGTAAGCGTGCGTTTTCCGGCCGGATCTAGACCCACCTTTTCCGGCCATGTTTAAATCAACGCATCCCTTTTTTTTCGACAGTTTTGATTGCTAGCGGTGGTCGGAGATGGTAGTTGACGGTGCCGACCGACGATGGTGAGTAACAGAGGAGCAGTGGTGGTGGTGTCGATTGTGACCGGCGGTGGTGGTCTGTAGCTTCAAAGAAAAAGAGGGAGTCTGATATTCAAATCAAATGGGCAGGATTGGTTATATTTGATAGTTTGAAAGGGTAATTTTGTCTTTTTAGGTTTCTTTACATTCCAATTCCTTTAACAAATGTATAACCAAACAAGATAAGGATTTTCAATGGAATTCATCAATTTCCCATTCAAATTCCATTTCCCATTCAAATTCCAATTCCAATTCCATTAGAATCCACGAACCAAACGCACCCTAACAATGTTACATTGAGAATCCCGCACAGGCAAATACTCTTTTATCTCAAGTGTCAAATTTAGTCAAAATACAACACGGTCTCCATTATCCAAAACTATTAAACAATCCTGACCATTAAAAGAAACATATAACATATTTACTTATATATATATATATATTGTATACTAAAATTTTAATTAAATTTAACCCATCTTGGCTGGTCTTGCCTTTGGGGATGAGCATATATAGTTAAAATCGCATACGTGTAGATTTTAATTAGATTATAACCTGAAGAAACACGAAGTCGAACTGGATAGTCCGATCCGATATTTCCTCAAATGTGAATATACTGAAGCGCTATGAGGATAGATCCAAGCTAGTGCCTGCAAAACAGAACACCGTTGAGTCTCGTTACAGGAAAGACAGAGTGGGGGGTCTTCCCGTAACCACCCTTCGGCGTGAGAATAAGTATCGTACTCTGGTCGGAATAAAGTAAGATACAGTATGTAATTGCTTGAGGCTTGAGCGTGTGAATGAATACCTTGAAGAGATGATCTTCGTATTTATAGCCGAAGGTGGGGAAAGGTGATTGGTGAAGTTGTCACTGTCGATTTATTCCCTCTCTACCTAAATGGACACGTGTCGAGCCTTTATTGGATGTAACAGCCTGGACCTGTTTATGGGATAGCCATTATCTGTGCACGTCGTGGGGTGGCCATTACGTGTCCAAGTATCATCTTTCCATTGGCTGATGTCGCTATCAGGAGGTATTTAGAGGAATCTTCTAGAAATAGTTTGTTACAACTGCTCTTCCTTATCACATGGGGATCATACGTGTAATGAGTCCCTTGTATTGTTTGCGGATTCCTTCCGCGGATGTTCGCATGGTAATCCGTATGGTAACCTATAGGTGTTCGTTAAAAATAATTTAGTTACTAGTTGAAATAGTTTGGTATATTTGGCTAAGCATCAACTTTACTAGAAAATATCATAACCAATGATTCATTTGTATTTTTATACTAAACTTGGTTACCGTATAAAGTTGTTATTTAAATAAATTATTTATTTTACCACACTAAGATTCATGATTTGTTAACCTTTAACATGGAGTGTGGGAAAAAAAATTCATCAACATCTATTACCATCGTATCGCATTGGAATGGTTCATCAACTAAACGAAAATGGATGTCACTGACAATATACCAATTGCATGTCATGAACATATAAGAGAAGACAATTACTAAAAATAGGAAAACAATAGTTAAAAAAAAAAAAAAGCTACACAATGATCCATTTTTATAATTTTGGTCCTTCAGTATAAAGAAACATATGAAGATAGTTACATAACAAAGAAAACATACAATAATATGCTGTTTATTGAACTGTTGACACTATGTCATATGAAGCTAGTTATATAACAAAGAAAGCAATTAAGCAACATTGTTTTGAGAAAGAAACGCAACAATCGGGCTAGTAACATTGTGAACTCCATCAGTCCACACCAATGAACCCGATAACGCCGTTGAACCAATTGTTGCACCCACAGTCACCACAAAAGATTGCTTCTCCCCCACTGCTTTGAACACAAGACTGCTCGGGTTAACCTTAACCATCAGCCCCGATGGTGCAACCACATTAGCCTGGTATGTAGAAGTGGACACCCCTACGTTAGTGACCGTTCGGTTAAAGGTTCGGCTAATGATTCCAGGTTGTTGAGCCGATAGAGCAAATGAGGGATAGTTTAGGTTCCAAACAGTCGCGTTAGTAGTGGCAGAACAAGCACTTGCATCACCGGTGATGATTTTCAAATTGGTAGCATTATAACCTTGGCCACATAAAAATGACACAAAATCTTGTTCACCAGCATCGTAGACGAGACCTGGGTCAACGGCCTTTGATGGATCGACATGGCCAGAACCATACGCAAATTCAGCGTCAGTGTTTTTCGTCGGACTCATTGGTGCAGCTGAAGTCATAAGGGCCGACTTTATGGCAGCAGGGGACCAAGTGGGATGGAATGATTTAACATATGCAGCAACACCAGTGGCGTGTGGGCAAGACATAGATGTTCCGGAGATGATATTAAACGAAGCAACACGGGTGTCACCCCCTTCTCCAGTGATGGTTGAATCTCTTGACCAAGCGGCTAAAATGTTTACTCCCGGAGCGGTTAAATCAGGCTACAACAAGATTTCAGTTTAACAGAAAGTAGTATATTAATTTCTTTTGTGTGACACATAATTCCATAAATGATAACTACAAACCAAAAGACTACCATTGATGGACCATTTTGTTTAAAATGCTTGTGAAGGTGACTACCTACTAGCGAACCAACTGACTATCTTGATTCTGGTGGAATGTACGGACGGACCACACCCAAGCAATGTTCTAGGGTGTTTTAATTACAAAGATGTTTATACACTTAAGTTTGAAATATGGACAGTGGCCACACAAAGATTGTGTTACTGTTTTTATAAAATTATTACCGATGGTAAGGCCGTTGTAAATAGACACACGAATCTGTAATCTTAATGAAAATCTTATCAGAAATTATATCCTCAATTACAGACAGATTGCCTACGGATAATCCGTTGACAATAAGTTCCCATCAACACCGCCAAAATCTAGACTTTAAGAACTTTTGTTATTCTACCGGATTTCATCGATTTTGGTTTGTAATTTCCAACAATTAGCAGTCATCGTTGACACTCATTTGTTTAGTTAACTGTGATACCTTTAGAATGTCTGGAGTGATTTGGTTTGGGCCTCTTGATGAGAATGAAGCCACAGTTGGCGCTGTTTTGTCTACGGGTTCATGACTCTTTAGGATGCTTGCACTTGGTGTTCTATCAAACACACACACACACAAAAAGTTGGTTTATGTAACTTGTCCATCGATGAATATACTTATATACCAGTACAAGTAAGCAATGCATATGGTAGACTTACGTTGTCGAGTTTATGTAGCTTAGAATTGCGTTACCATCTTTGCTGCTCAAATAAGTTGCTGGTAGAGGGTAAGCAAAGGCCAGATCTTCATAGCCGAACTCACCTTTAAGCACTGCACCGCTTGCACCAGCCATCAACACATTCTCGGCTGCATTAAAATCCTCACATACAACAATTGTATTTTTTACCGAAGTTGGGTCCAAGGAATCAGATTGGCAGTATCTATGATCATTAAATTAATGGGCATCTTTAGTTTTTGTTATTGCTTTTAAGTACTTTAAGATTGTAAAAGTCACTATTTGGGATGAAATTATGTCACTATAAGTTGATATTAAGGGAATGAATTTACCTAGATTCATTTGATGTAAATCCTTTGTCTGTATTAGCCACTGATGCCCCATAAACTATTGGATGAATCGCACCATCGAAAGTGTTTATTGTTGGTCCCTACACAAGATACAATTACACCAAGGAAAAATCACGAAAATGGCCTATGACTTTCGTGTTATAAAGAAACATAAAATTCCCCAAATATCATATTTTAACCAACACTTTTCAATTTTAGCCATGGTTTTAAAAAAAAATACTCAAAATAGCCTAATTTTTTTCATCAAATCTGGCAGAATTTCAACACCGTCCGACAGAAGTTGTGGGCCTTTAAAATCGCGCCACGTGTCAACGTGTTAATCGATCCAACATAATTCGTTAAAAAACCTTCAGATCTGACAGAATTTATAATGGATCCGATGGTATTCTTCATCTTCTATCTCTCAACCCTAAACCTCCATAACCAACATCCATCTCCATTTTTCTTATTTCTCCACAAAATTAAGCAAATTCTTATTGTAAATCTCTTAGTTTTTTCCGTAGAACACAATCATAGTGTTCAATTCTACTCAACTCAAAATCAAAACCCCCAAATTGAAAATCTAGGGTACGACGGATAAATTAAACAATCGGATCTGACGAAAGCATGAACTGAACCGTCGGATCCGACTGTTTATTATTACGTCGCCTAGAACATGAATCCGTCAGATGGCTTAAAAAACATCTGATCTTCCAGAAATTTTGAATACGTGTCAACATCTTATAGGCTATACTAATCCGTTGGGTCAGTTCTTGTTTCTGTCAGATCCGACGGAATAATATGGCCATTTTAGGAATTTTTCCAAAACCTAGGTTATTTTTGAAAAGTGTTGGTCAAACAAGGCTACTTGGAGAATTTTCCCTATAAAAAATCTCTTATTACTAATTTATTCGATGATTTTTAAGTATAGTAAACAGAATATCTCAGTCAAAATATTATAAGTTTTCACCTCGTAAGTTTTATTGTTGCCTAAAACAATTTGAGTTAGAAACTTCCTATCAATTGTGCTAGCAGCAACCGATAATGACCAAGGTGAAATATTCGTGATTGATCCCGGCCTAGGACCACTGTTTCCAGCAGAATTTGATGTAAGAATCCCGTTTTTCATGGAATGGAAAGCGCCAATGGCGATAGAATCCTGAAAATAATCTAATGGGAAAGAACCTCCAACCGAAAGCGAAATGATATCAACTCCATCAGCAATTGCATCGTCAAAAGCAGCTAAGATATTAGCATCTGAACAACCCCCCGTAAAACAGATCTTGTACACAGCTATGCGTGCAGATGGAACTCCGCCTCTAGCTGTCCCGTTTGCTAGACCTAACAAGTTTGCGTTTTTAACTGCACTTCCAGCAACGGTGGATGCGGTGTGTGTGCCATGGCCTTTGGTGTCTCTTGCTGACAACTCTTCTTGTAGGGTATCTCCTGCCTCAGCGTTGTAGTATCTTGCTCCGATGAGTTTGCTGTCATTATGTATAATTTTGGTAAACCGAAATTTATGACCGGCAATAAAATAAATGGAAGCACAAATTTGCGACTGGAATTAAATGGTTACAAAATTAGCTAGCGAGGCAAATTGGTCGCAAAAGTACTGATAACAGTCACAAAATTAGCAACCGATAGTGTTCCAACTTCCAATCATAAAAAGAATTCTATATTTAGCGAAGGCGATTTGGTCCAAAATACATTAGCTATGTTTATAAAGTAATAAAATAAAAGGTAAGTTGGTCGTAAAACGGTAACATATATTGATTACGAACTCGTTTAAGTCAAAATGAATCCTCAGTTTTAAAAGTAAGAAAAGGTAAATAAAATTGATTTGGTCGCAAAAACAGTGCAAATATATATTTAATGCAATAAATGGCCACAAACTTTCATACCGAATATGATTTTCTCTTCTTTTGTTTTACTAATTAGATATGAAAATACATATGATTTTTTTTCTTTTGTCTCACTAATTAGATATGAAAATATCTGTTAGCAACTTTTATTTTTGAAGCCTTAAAATAAAAAAATGGTTGAATGACAAGCGCAAATCTGGTGGCAAACAGAAATCAAAAATAAAACATTTGCAAACGCCAAAACAAAATTCCAGTCGCAGTAGTAGTTTTGTCGCAAAATAGTTGCAAAATCCATCATGGTCTAAGAGACAACCAAAATAGCTTGCGACTGCTTTCGGACCGTTTTAAAGATCACAAATGTTGTTGTTGTAACAGGGAAGGCTGTAATTATAGCAAGGAACTATTTAATTACTTGTTGCAAGTGAAGTTGGTGTAATTGCATGATCCCTTCCATTTAGCTGGTGGAGGACCGAATCCGTCATCCTTAAAACTATCAGATTCAGGCCAAACTCCAGTGTCTAGCACACCAACGATGATGTCGCTTTCAAGAGGTGCTCTTTTGACATCTTGAGGGAAGCCCATGAAGTCCCATGACCTTGTTGTATGTAGTTGCTTTCGTTCACTAGGGAATACCGATACCACACCCTCCATTTCTACTTGCACAAGTCGATTTTAATAATAATTTTTAAAAGTTTCTTGAACAAAACTTTTACCATAAATAACGTTATGAATTTATTCTTAGTTTTATCTAAAAGCAACCTTTGATAATGGTTTTTCTATTTACCTTTTTTTATTAATTAGCTGGTTGTTTAGGATTCCACTAAGTATTTATAAGCGTGCTTTAAAAGTTCTTTTACCTTATGCACTTTGCTACCCCTGCACAGTAACTCAACAAGTTCGTCTGGATGACAAGCTTGCAAACCATAGAGTTTTTTAAAAAACTATTATGATGGGTCAAATTCAGTGAAAACTCCATGGACACCCAAGTGAACTTACACCCAAGTGCGCTTGCCTATATGTTTGCCAGATCAACTTGTACCAAGAGCGATATTTTTCGCAAATTATCGTAAGCATGCTACGATCACAAATTTGCGACGAATATTATTCATGTAAAAAAAGATGCGGGAATCATATCAGTGACAATCTTGCGACGAATATTGTACATGATTACGACAAAAAGTTTTCTTGTGCTATATTTTTGCTATATTTTCGACAATGTTCCAACTTTTTCAAACTCTTTTTAAACCAGTGTATGACAACCTTGTGACAAATCTCCTTTTATCTTAAAATATTTAGATTTGCGAGGAAGTTGCGACATCACTTTTATTATGTGACTATTTTGTTGGAAACTTGTGGTAAATTTCAGGGTTTTTATTTTATTTTTTATTTGTTGTCAAAAGTTTGTGGAAAACTTGTCGCAAGTTGAGTGAAAATTGTAAGAAACGTTTCTGTCTGAAAATACAAGAACCTTTAAAGTACACTTAAAAGTACTTGGCTGAATTCTAAACCACATCGTAATCAAAGAAAATTTTAAAGATCATTCAATTTCTAGAATTGGAGTTCAATAGGTAACTAAAATCGTGATAAAATTAAAAGTAATTCACTCACCAGCCATCTGGTTTTTCTCATCTTCTGTTAGCTTGGCGACGAAGCCATTAAAGCTCCTCTTGTAACTCCAAAGTAAAGAATCTTCTGCCCGGCTACTCGAATGTAATCAAAGCTATTAGAAATCATGATGTCATAAAAACTGACATGCAGACATGTACTAACATACACTTTTGTATAAAGGAATCATAAAAATTTTAAAAAATACAAACCTGCCAGTAACTTCTTGCAGCATGTTAGTGTGAAGTGATGTTAGGAAATAATGATCATGAGTCTTTGGAAGGTCCCCCATGTACACAATGTATGTCTGCCAAACATATAGATATACATATATTTTTGTGATAAGTGATAACTTTTGTATAAAAGAATGTTGATATAGTTATCTTAGAAAAAAGAATTGCCTTGAGATCATTGGAATCAGCTGCTAGAGTGTCGCTAAAGATGAAAGAATATGTGACAGTTAGTAATAAGAGCAGCTTTAGTGGAGATGCCATTGATTATAAAATGGTACGATGCAATAAAACTGAGACATTGTTTTATGCATTTATAGAAAAATAGTCCGATGTAGAAATCGTCGGATGTACTACAAATGTCGCCTTTAAGGTGAAGCTAAGGCATGTTTGACAATGCTAAATTGAGAATCCCGCACGTTTTGTCCTAAGTTAGTCAAAAAACGGTCTTCATCGTCCAATAAAGTATTAAGCAATCCTTACTATTTGAAAGAATTAAAAAAAAAAAAAAAGAAAAGAAAATTACTAATCTTTATATTTTCAAGTCTTTTCACGATCATATGTTTTCTTGTCGGTCATATTATATCAAGCCCGATTTTAACTTATACGGTTTGATTTTCAGTTATGCTCGACTTTTCTTGAAGTGGTCTCGCTCAGAGTAAGCATCGTAGAGGTAAATCTATATAGCGCGTAAAAATCATACATGAAGTCGATCTACAACTCCACATCAAATTTTATATATATATATATATATATATATATTTATAAAAGATACTTTTAACATTGCCCGACTAGATAATTCGTCCAATCATTATTGTTCCAATATGGATAGCTTTGAAATAGTTTGGAGTTAATGTTATTGGTGGCGCATTGTTACTTATCTTTAAATCCACTCAAACTCTCTAAGTAAGAAACTATGGCATGATTATTTTTCTTTTGACTTAAGCACATCACAAATAAAAGGAGGGTTGGTTTTGGGTTGAAGCTTTTCTTCTACAACGAAGACTAATAAGTCTTCTACTGTTGTTAGGCCTTACAAGTTACATCATCATGATCGTATTATCAGTTGACAAGTCACGATTTTCCATTCCGTCTAGGACTCATAGTGCATGTCAATGTTGATAACAACATTCTATCAGAGAGAATATAGAATATATTATTAGGATGCATAATTATATCGATACTGAAGAGGTAGGTCCCAGCAGAGCCCAGTTGGACCCGCAGGACTCACCTTGAAGAGGGACGTCTGCGCAGAAACCAACTGGATCCGCAGGACCAACCATGCTCAGAGACGTGACGTCCTTACGCGCAGTACGCAAGCTGGTCCCGCAGGAAATGCCTCCCGATGGTGAAGGACTCCGCCTGTCCCCGCAGCCTCGGATACAAGCCATCAGGGAAGACCACCCGCGCAGCAAGGCTACACGCACAAGGCACTTAGCTCTCAATCACTCAGTGTCACCTGAAGGAATGAGCGAAGCCGGGAACAATCCCGCACAAGGGCGGGAGGGGGAATACTCCCGCCCAAATAAGCCAGTCCGTACGATACGGGAAGATCTTCTGTACTGTACCTGACGAGGTATGGGAAAAAGATCTGACTAAAGATACGACAGCTTATTGACAACAATATGGCGAGCAGCATGCTCCTGTACTGTGTCACTATTAGCCGCTGCCTACTCACCAACTCCTGTCATACCACGTGCGTAGCCGGCAGTTGGTGGAAAAGGAATGGTATACAGCAGGCCTGGTCATTATCAGCCGCTGCCTACCCACCAACTACCAGCAGGGCACGTGCGTAGGCTACTGTTGGTTGAACAGGAACACTGTTGCAGCCGGCCACACCTCCTTGGAAACCTATCTTCGGCTATAAATACCACAAATGGTATGACCATCTCATCTTATCATATCTTATCTTGTATCATCATAATATACCTGATATCTGCTCTAGCAATCTCTTAATATACGTTTATATTTAAAGAGCAATCTAGTCTGATCCTCACGCCGGAGGGTGGTCACAAGGAGGAACCCCCCCCCCTTCTCAGTGACAAGCTCACGGTGTCTGTTTTGCAGGTTATATCAGAACCATCTTCTCAGGGTCTCACCCCTCGTGGGAAACATCTATCTAACCCCCAGGTTACCAGTAATCTGCTCGGGGTCTGGTTAGTGTTTCTTCATTGGCGCCATCCGTGCATAAAGCTAGAACATTCTTCTCCAGTTTTTTCAAACTTCCAAGATGGTTAAAGAAATTCCGGTAACCACAACCCCAGCTACTGGGGGGACTACCGGCTACACAGTTTTTACAAACACTACCCCGGCTACCCAAGCCGGGGCAAGTGAAGTAAATTTTACGAACACTACCCCAGTTACCCAAGCTGGGGCAAGTGCAGTAAATGATCGCCCACTGGGATTCACCGATACCCAGTTTGAAAAACGAACAAGACTCCCCCGCCAAACACTCGATGAAGTTAAGGCATGGGCGGAGGAACGTCAGAGGGAATTCCAAGCCGAGTTGGACGAACGCTTGCGCTCCGTCCAACAGGCTGACGAATTCGAAAATTACTTGGATGACTCGGAGGAATCCGACTCCGACGCGAACCCTCGCCATAGGGCAAAAGGGAAGCGTAAGGAAACGGATTCCCAACCGAGAAGGCATTTTGGACAAGCCTTCAAACCAAAAAGCACAAGTAGAAGTCCACGAGACTTCTCCAAAACATTCAGACCAAACATTGCAAATGCGGGAACGTCCAAATTTGCAAGGGACATTGCGGAAGCAATCGCCCCAAAAAGTGCCAAACAAATGTCCAGCATAGGCACATATGATGGTATATCTGATCCAGACGATCATTTGAACAGGTTCATAGCGGGGGCAACCGTCAGTAGTTGGACGGAACCTA
Source organism: Bidens hawaiensis (assembly GCF_021521415.1). Classification (NCBI taxonomy): domain Eukaryota; kingdom Viridiplantae; phylum Streptophyta; class Magnoliopsida; order Asterales; family Asteraceae; genus Bidens; species Bidens hawaiensis. Next base: position 394,869 of record NW_027491661.1, on the reverse strand, counting down.
CATGGTGTTACATGTTCCAAATGACGCTGGTCGGGGCTGCTAGAGCGTGGTTCGATCATCTACCGGTCAACCACATCTACGACTGGGCTGACTTCCAACAGAAGTTTAGCCAACACTTCAGCCAGCAAAGAAAGTATACCGAGGAGCAATGGACAATCCTCAAGTGCATTCGAGAAAAAGATGAATCTTTGCTGGACTTCATCACTCGCTTCAACTCGAAGAAGCTAGGTCTGGGTAATATCAGCGAAGATCTTGTTCGTGCTGCCTTTATCCAGGGCGCGAACGACCCAGAGCTCATCCGCACCTTAACGGGTAAAGATGGCATGCCATCCACATGGGATGCCATCATGACAGCAGCTAAACGCTTTGCGGAAACGGAAAAGCAACTGGGAAGAGATCTCCCACAGAGCACAAACCTCTACACCCAGAAAACAAGGGAAGAGAACGTCCTTACCGCCCGATTAAACAAAAAGCGGAAGCTAGGCATTTGGCAGTCAAGGGTAAACTTTGACACCTCATCCGGCTTGCAGCATCGGTTAGGCGGAAGGGATAACGTACAGTCCAACAAGAACTCCAGATGGACGCCGCTCACCAAAAGCGTCACCGAGATATTCGCCACAGAGGAGCTCCCATGGCCAAAGCCTAAAATAATCCGACATCGTCACAATGCTGATCGGAGCAAATACTGTGACTTTCACAGGACAAAAGGCCACAACACCGAAGAATGCATAGACGTGAAGGACATGGTCGAAGCATTCGTCAGAGATGGGACGCTCGCGCACCTCGTGGCGCAATGAACGATGAGCAGGCTGATGCGTGTAGAACCCCAGCTGGGGAAAACACGAATAAAATTCCAGCTTCAATGTGGAGACTACATGCTGCGTAAAGAACGAGATCCCGAACCAGGTGCGTATCGGCTCGATGGCACTCCCATCCCAACAACATGGAAGGGAGCTCATTTACACAGTTTGCATGTAAATCAATTCCAAATTTGTAAAGAAAAGGCCAAGAGCCACTTCTAATGGAAACGATTCTCCTTAAAACATTGACGCTGATGATTTTACATTTTTATGAACTATCAACACGGATATGCCGGTTTTCACCGCATAAAAACGTGGAAAGTCGTTGCGTGGGGAAGGCGGCAAAACCCGCATAAACCCAAAAAACGACAAACCTTCACGCAGGTCAGTCGAAGGGGAAAAGTTCAGTCCTCCCATTAAATGAAAGTGCCGGTCTATCCGCATGAATCATGAAAAAGGGAACTGAACACTAACCTATTGACAACCGCGCGTCGAACGGTTAATTTATTTAACACGGATATGCCGGTTTTCACCGCATAAAAACGTGGAAAGTCGTTGCGTGGGGAAGGCGGCAAAACCCGCATAAACCCAAAAAACGACAAACCTTCACGCAGGTCAGTCGAAGGGGAAAAGTTCAGTCCTCCCATTAAATGAAAGTGCCGGTCTATCCGCATGAATCATGAAAAAGGGAACTGAACACTAACCTATTGACAACCGCGCGTCGAACGGTTAATTTATTCAACACGGATATCCCGGTTTTCACCGTATAAAAACGTGGAAAGTCGTTGCGTGGGGAAGGCGGCAAAACCCGCATAAACCCAAAAAACGACAAACCTTCACGCAGGACAGTTGAAGGGGAAAAGTTCAGTTATCCCACAAAATGAAAGTGCCGGTCTATCCGCATGAATCATGAAAAAGGGAACTGAACACTAACCTATTGACAACCGCGTGTCGAACGGTTCAAAACAGAATTTCTAATAAAAAGATAAGGAAAACCTACACGCAGGTCAGATGGTAAAGTTTAGCCATCCTACTACGTGCAAGTGACGGTCCTACCCGCACAATCACGGAAGAGGAAGCAAAACTTCACACCTATCTACCACGTTCAAAGGTTAACTTATCCTCAAAAGATAAGGAAAACCTACACGCAGGTCAGATGGTAAAGTTTAGCCATCCTACTACGTGCAAGTGACGGTCCTACCCGCACAATCACGGAAGAGGAAGCAAAACTTCACACCTATCTACCACGTTCAAAGGTTAACTTATCCTCAAAAGATGAGGAAAACCTACTCGCAGGTTAGACGCAGGTAAAGTTTAGCTATCCTGCTAAGTGCAAGTGACGGTTCTACCCGCACAATCACGAAAGAGGAAGCAAAACTTCACACCTATCTACCACGTTCAAAGGTTAACTTATTCTAAAACACTTGGAAAATTGCTAATTTAAACTAAAGTATGCAAGTCATACAACGTTTACAAAGCAAGGAACCCAACGAAAGTAGCTGTCTTACCCGCAAAAAGATTTATATTTCACAATGGTTGATTACAAGAATGGCCGGGTAACTACCCGCCTACAAAGAAAAAAAAAATCTATACAAGCTAAATCTATCCTAGCAGTGGGAAGGGATCTTCATGATCAGGCTTCAGGGCCACTTCCACTTGGACCAGCCCCATCAGTAGAGCGTGGCAGTTCAAGAAAAGCTTTGAGGATAGCTAGCCCATCATCAGCAGCAGCAACTTCGTTTACCTTCTCCACCACCGGATGCGGGAAGGCGGCGTATTGATTTACTGCTTGGTCATATATGGCTTCAGTATCTACATCGAATAAAGGGAAGTTGGAAGGCGGGATGCCTTTCTCAACGAACCCTAGACCAAGCAGGAAGCTGGCCTTTTCCCCGTCCTCGTGAGAAGCGTTGAGGGCTGCGCTCATAGCATCGTCGTAAGATGTCTCTGAGAAGACCCGATGCACAACCTATAAAGAAAAATACAAGTGTCAGAACCTTTTCTATTTATAAGGAAAAGCGTGAAGACATGAAGTTAGACTTACCTGAGACAACGCTTCTCGAAGAAGCCATTCCTTGGCAACCAGAGCCTCTTGGAGGGAAGCTTTAGCTTCGTTACGGGCGCGTTCGGCTTCATTCTTGTTGAGGTTGGCAAGCAACACTTCTTTAGCCGCAGCCTCTTCGACGCCCTTTAGCTTACGCTCGGTATGGTCAAGCACCCCCCTCTGGTCCAAGATTTCTTGAAGCTTCTTAGCATCCTCCATCGCCAAGGCATCATGAGCCTGCTGGAGAGCCTCTAATTTGGCTTTAAGTTCTTCATTCTCCACGCGCAGAGGCTCAGCAACAGCTTCAGCCTTGGTGGCCCTCTCGGTTGCGTTCCTCGCAGTTTCCTTAGCCAGCCGAAGCTGTTCATTAACAGCTTGGGCAGCCTTGGAACGGGCCTCGAGTCGTGCCTGAACTTCAACCTCAAGGGCCTTGAAGGCCTTCTCCTTTTCCGCAGCTATAGCGGAAAGCCTTTGGTTCTCCTCCCGGATGGCCCGCGCCTGAGCAACTTCTTTAAGGCGAGCTGCTTTTAACTTGTCGTTTTCACGACAAAGCAGCTCGACGCGCGGCTGCATCCGGGCGAGGAGAACCCGAAGCTCATTGGTTAGCCTACCCTCCTGGTAGCTAGCCATGGCTTCCCCCAACGCACCACTGGGAGCAGCGTGACGAGCCCATTCCACGCACTCCACAGGGGTGCGAAGGGTTGTTCCTCGGCGAATGTTCCATCGTGGAACATACACTTCATTGGAATCCGACACTGCAAAAAACATAAAGCAGTTAGGAAAAGATGAAGAAAATATATATAAATGGGCCAAAAGAACCCTACGCACCTGTAGGGTCAATTACAGGCCGATAGCCGCCGAACCCATCACCTGAACCCAACGGAAATCCATCCAAGAGGTCAGGCAGATGGGAAGGTGGCGGAGAGATGCGAGAACCACCATGCGTACCTGATGTATCGGCCGTCGTTGCCGATGGCGGGGGCATCGTAGCAGCCGCGGCGGTCGCTGCCGCGGAATCCGCAGCAATTGTAACCGCCGACTCAGTGAAAGATGCTGTAAAAATTGCACTCACGGCCGGCGGTGACGTCATCTCGGCTGGAACAGTCGGCTCAAAGGAATGAGCAACTGAACCAGCGGGCGCAGGCGCAGCCGCCTGGGTCGTCGCCTCAGGTAGGCTGACCGGGCCTACCGTCATTGGCGTGGAGGTACCACTCTGCGCTCCACCCTGGAATGCGTCAACATCCACACCTGCGTAAAGAAGATAAGTGTTAAAATTAAAGCTATGAAGATAAAAGCAAAAGAAAATTGTACTTACGGGTTTTCTTGAGCCTGAAGGTACGGAGAGGCGGGGACGAACCCGATGGAGCCGGCCTCTTTGCGCCGGTTACCGTCGTCTTCTTGGGCTCTCCGGAGGTGACAGTCACAGCCTCCGGAGCAGTGGTCTTATCACCACCGGGATTCCCCGCCACTTCTTCGCTCTCGGTCTCCGAGTCAGACCGAGGCGCTGGATCGGCTGTGGAGGCCACCTTCTCCTTCCCCTTCCCGCCGGCAGCCTTCTTCTTCCGCACCAACGGAGGACCATCTGCGGATTCCTCATCAGAACATACGATTAGAGGAATTCCAGCAGAGGTTTCAACATTGAGGGGTCGAGGGTCGAAGAGCGCCTTACCTGGCCGACGGGCGCTAAGGATCTCATGGCCTTGCGGATAGACCTCCACGAACCGATCCGCCGTTTGTTCTAGGATGGGCAACTCGTTCTCGTCTAGAGCGCGAGTACCCATCCGAGCGGGACCGTCAGCCTCCCGCGGGTTTAGGAGCGACTGAAGGTCGTTCCCCTCTGAAATAAACAGGAAAGAAGTTAGAAGAAATTCAAAATCAACATAAGGGAAAAAGGCATACCGTAAGGAACAGAGTTCGAACCGTATTCGAGGACGATTGGGATCTTTTGCGCATCGGCAGCCTTCCACACCCGGCTCATCCCCAACATCACCATCCCGGACTCCGAAAACCGGTAAACCGGAGATTGGACCCGAGATATCTTCGCAAACCATTCCGCCTCCTGGTAGCTGGAGGCGTGAAGGCTGGGAAGTGCTTGCCCGTTTTTGAACTTCATGGCAATGGGGATGGCGCGAGCGGATATGAAGAAGAACTCCCGCTTCCAAGAGCGAAGACTGCGCTCGGTCGCGCAGATCTTTAAACCCTTGATTCGGGTTGTCAACGTGTACCACCCCTGGATGCACCTCCAAGTGTAGAAGGTTATCAGGCGGTCAACGTAGGGCTCAACACCCAAAATCCGGCACACCCACTCGAAGTGGCGAATCTTCGCGATCACCATCGGATGCAACTCGGTCAGATGAACACCGTGCCTCTCAAGGACACGGTAAACAAACTTTGTCAATGGGAACCTAAGATTCCCATAAACAAAGAATGCTGCATAAACCCCGATCTTGCCTCTGGGGGCATCGTACACAGTATGGTGGGGTTCAGGAAACTCAGGCTCGAGAGACTCGAGCATGTACTTCCTGACGACATACCGGTACAGATCGCCAGGCAGAGCACACTGGCACTCACCAGCAGTACTCTTGTCATCGGCTATGGATTCAACATCACGAGACGACATCTTGTGAAGGAAAGAAGAAAACGATTTCGGGAGAATGCTTGCCTGAAAAGGGGAGTATTCGCCGGAAATCGCTTAAGAGATGAAGAGAAGAGTGAAAGTGTGGATTACAAAGAACCCTCTCCCCCTTTATATACTAATCGCAATTAATGCGATGAAATTAATGCGGAGGAGAGAGAAATCGAAGGTGCAATGAAACTATGACACGTGGCAAAAAGCAAGCTGGCAACAGTTGTTGACAGGACGCGTACCATTAATTTCGCGGCCACGCGCCCGAAAAATAGCGCCCACGCGCCTGAAAAAGCGTCTGGAATGACCATGTACTGTCACGTCACCATAACTTCCTGCACGTCCTGACACAGTCAGAAGAAACCGTCGCACGACGTTTCAGATGTTTGGACTGTTCTTATCCTCACCAACCTTTCGAATTTCAAAATTCAAAATTCAAAAAGATCAAATAATAGGCGGGAAAATACCCCTTACCTTGGCAAACAAGTAACCGTAAGACGGCTGCGGGTACAGTGTTAAGGCAAAACCCTTCACATACCTAGCACCCGCAGGGAATTGAAGCCAAGAAAACCTTGGCGAACAAGTAACCGTAAGACGGATGCGGGTACAGTGTTAAGGCAAAACCCTTCACATACCTAGCACCCGCAGGGAATTGAAGCCAAGAAAACCTTGGCGAACAAGTAACCGTAAGACGGATGCGGGTACAGTGTTAAGGCAAAACCCTTCACATACCTAGCACCCGCAGGGAATTGAAGCCAAGAAAACCTTGGCGAACAAGTAACCGTAAGGCGGATGCGGGTACAGTGTTAAGGCAAAACCCTTCACATACCTAGCACCCGCAGGGAATTGAAGCCAAGAAAACCTTGGCGAACAAGTAACCGTAAGACGGATGCGGGTACAGTGTTAAGGCAAAACCCTTCACATACCTAGCACCCGCAGGGAATTGAAGCCAAGAAAACCTTGGCGAACAAGTAACCATAAGACGGATGCGGGTACAGTGTTAAGGCAAAACCCTTCACATACCTAGCACCCGCAGGGAATTGAAGCCAAGTACCTCGGCAACCAAGTAACTATAAGACGGGTGCGGGTACAGTGTAAAGGCAAAACCCTTCACAAACCTAGCACCCGCAGGGAATTGACGCCAGGAATACCTTGGAAGTAAAATAACCGTAAGACGAGCGCAGGTACAGTGTTAAGGCAAAACCCTTCACATACCTAGCGCTCCGCTGGGAATTGAAACCAAGAAGGATCTTCTGGGCAATGCTTGCGGAAACGGAAATAACATCCCCGCATAGCGGGAACGTCGAGAACTACGTTGTTTGAAGCTCCAGGATGGAATTGGTGGTCTTAACATAATTGATCACTATGTTTAAAACTACCAAAACCTCATGGAGAATCCACACAAGTGGGACTCAACGCTCCTGACTTGCGCGGAGGTTACAGCCTACCCGCATCATACCCAAAGACCAAGCAGGAAACTCGGGCATTTCTGCAAGTGACAAGGACTTTCGCGGGAGGAATCCCCATGGAAAACCTTAAAAAACCCTTTTCAAAACCCTCTACTTAAGTCCAAAAGTTCACCTCACTTTATTAAACACTAATGAGAAGAACATTGGACTGGGGGGACTTGAAGAGGTAGGTCCCAGCAGAGCCCAGTTGGACCCGCAAGACTCACCTTGAAAAGGGACGTCTGCGCAGAAACCAACTGGATCCGCAGGACCAACCATGCTCAGAGACGTGACGTCCTTACGCGCAGTACGCAAGCTGGTCCCGCAGGAAATGCCTCCCGATGGTGAAGGACTCCGCCTGTCCCCGCAGCCTCGGATACAAGCCATCAGGGAAGGCCACCCGCGCAGCAAGGCTACACGCACAAGGCACTTAGCTCTCAATCACTCAGTGTCACCTGAAGGAATGAGCGAAGCCGGGAACAATCCCGCACAAGGGCGGGAGGGGGAATACTCCCGCCCAAATAAGCCAGTCCGTACGATACGGGAAGATCTTCTGTACTGTACCTGACGAGGTATGGGAAAAAGATCTGACTAAAGATACGACAGCTTATTGACAACAATATGGCGAGCAGCATGCTCCTGTACTGTGTCACTATTAGCCGTTGCCTACTCACCAACTCCTGTCATACCACGTGCGTAGCCGGCAGTTGGTGGAAAAGGAATGGTATACAGCAGGCCTGGTCATTATCAGCTGCTGCCTACCCACCAACTACCAGCAGGGCACGTGCGTAGGCTACTGTTGGTTGAACAGGTACACTGTTGCAGCCGGCCACACCTCCTTGGAAACCTACCTTCGGCTATAAATACCACAAATGGTAAGACCATCTCATCTTATCATATCTTATCTTGTATCATCATAATATACCTGATATCTGCTCTAGCAATCTCTTAATATACGTTTATATTTAAAGAGCAATCTAGTCTGATTCTCACGCCGGAGGGTGGTCACAAGGAGGAACCCCCCCCCCCCTTCTCAGTGACAAGCTCACGGTGTCTGTTTTGCAGGTTATATCAGAACCATCTTCTCAGGGTCTCACCCCTCGTGGGAAACATCTATCTAACCCCCAGGTTACCAGTAATCTGCTCGGGGTCTGGTTAGTGTTTCTTCAGATACCATGTTAGAGAATACTATTATTGGGGTGTATTGTTATACCGGTACAATGTTTAAGCAATATAATTTGATTATGTTTTCTTCGTAATTATTCCGACAGTAATTCTATAAATAGTTTGTCAATAATATACGATACCTCAAATGGTTTTTATTATTCTATATGATATTAGAGTTTTAGGTTTTGCCTTTTCTTTCTCTCTTCTACTTCTTGTCCTTTTAAAGGAACACTTGTACACACATATTAGTTTTTCAATCATCACATGTTTTCTATCTTTCTTCTTTAAGTTTTACACAGGCCTGCTTCGGCAAAAAAAATTTCCTTGGTTTTCTGGCTTTCTCACAGACCCTCTTCTTAATCTCCATAAAAACCCAAATCTTAGGGTGCGTTCGTATACATATATTAGTCTTCCAATTACTATCAACTTTCTTTCTTCAAATTAACGTAATTTCGTTCTTAGATTTACTCATCTCAACCACGAATCTGCATACATTTTCACCAGCAAACTCTTAGTTAAGTTCCTGCGATAACTTCAGTGGTTTTCTCAACAGCAAATAGGTTTTTTCTCGTCGTTGCTAAAAAATTATCGACCAGACTATTTTTCCTTTCATCCAAGTCAACAGCTTCGTTTGACTCATTGGTTGAGTAATGTGGTTTCATCTTGTCTTTGTATCTTATTTTATTGTGTGTCTCATTCTGGTTTGTTTTTTTAATGAAAGTCTTATGTGTTGACCGGTATATTTAAGAAAAATAAATTGTTATTTATTAACTATTATTATTATATTTGAAAAAAAAGTGCCATTGTGCCGCCAAGTCATAACTCCTATGTCGTCAACGTCGACGTCACCGGTTTGTGCTGCCTCCTACTCTGGCTGCGGATCGAGGAATATTAGATATGATATATGTTATTAAGGTTTCTTATATGTTAATAGCATGTTTTGGAAAATTTTAATTTCGTTAGGTTTCTTTTGTAAGCATCCATATTCTATTTCTATAAATAGTTTATCAATAATATGCAACACCTCACTGCAACACTTTGAAAACTGGACGGGACGGGTTAGTCAGATCGGGACCCAGATATGAGGATGGTTCGGTTCAACAGCTTTGGACCATTTCTGGTGGGGCTAGCCAATTTGGCGCGGTTGAACTAGTGATCCAGTTTGTGGTTAGACAAAGTTTGGGAAAAAAAATTCATTATCTGTTGACACATTATATTTGAACTTGAGAACTCTCATTTATATTTTTAAGCCCTTACCAATTCTTCTAGCATAATATTAATTATAAATACCATTTATAATACTTTAATTTTTTTTATCTTTCTACTTTAAAATTAAAATTATTATTTAAGAAACCAATGCATTTTTCGTTTCACCTTTTTGTAATATATAAGTAACATAGAAACATAGTTTTATTATACTTTTAATTTGGTAGTATCTTAATTTTATATAATATTTGAATAATTTCAAATTAATTATGATGTCATCCAATTTTAAAATCTTATCCAACTAGTTAAACCGGTGCAACCTGTGAATCGATAAGACGGCCGATTTACTATTCAGTCTCATTCACTTAGATCTTGTTCCTTGTGTTTTACCAATCAATTGAATATGCGTATTCAAAATCAAACAACTTTTTGGCTTCATCTTCGGTTTATGTTCATTGTTGTTGCTAACACAGCATTTGGCTTCATCTTAACTTTTTGATATCCAATCATTCAAATAGTTTAACTGCGTTGGGAATTTATTGTCACTATCAATTGTGTCTTGGAGAAAAAGAACAATAAGAGTGAACGCAAGGTATTTCTACAAATCCAATCGTGAAAGCAAGCAAGAAATGCCATTATCTTTCAATCTCCATTAAGTTTCATGAGTTATGTTTGTGACAGAAATACAATAATAAAAATGATTAATAATAGTATAACTAGTTTACGAAACCCGCACACTATTGTGGGTGTCTTACATGAAATTTGTAAACTCGATTCCGACAACTTATACATTATCAATCATTCAAATAGATTTTACGTCAAAACATTGAAAATAAAAGCCCCAACGTCAAAAGTGAGCAAACCTCATGAACGATGTCGATGTTAGCGGTTTACACTTTACTCTTTCGATTACAATCATATTCTTTGTTATCAATGGTCTTATGTACTTACAACATATTTGAAGGGGTATATAGTGACAACTTTCAATTGAAGTTATTTCCTCGTTCAAACTTCATAGATCCTATTCATTCGGTTATTCTATTTCATCGTATTGAATTCTTAATTATGCTCTCAAACACCTGCAAATCTATTCTTTCTTTTACTGCATTGTCTTCATCGACCAGTCTTACATGGTTAGCATCTTGAAATTTGTTTCCGTACAATAAACACAACTAATGAGAGATGTCACAATTGTTGTTTTTACATATATATTGTGATCAATGATTAAAGTTTCCTTTATTCCCCATTTTTTTAGGTCTGTGACAAATACAAGTTATGGCATATAAGGTGGATCACGAGTACGATTACTTGTTCAAGATTGTCTTGATTGGAGATTCGGGTGTCGGAAAATCCAACATTCTTTCTAGATTTACCCGTAATGAGTTCTGTTTGGAATCTAAATCCACCATTGGAGTCGAATTCGCTACGAGGACTCTTCAAGTTCGGTTCTTCTCTGCGAATCTCGATTTATTTTGATTCACTTTATCATAATTGTTTTTTTTCGAACGACAAGAATTATATTAGAAAAACCTTCACTAGTAAGGAACGAGAGAGGACAAAACACGAGTACACAGCCTAATACAAAACACGTTCCATTGTTATCATAGTAATTAGTCTTGTTTCGAAAAAGATGCAATTTTTGTAGTGCCTAAATGTGTGTAACAAATGTTCCCTTGTGTTATAAAAGTTTGTGTGCAATGTTGTGTAGGTTGAGGGGAAGACAGTGAAGGCTCAAATATGGGACACGGCCGGTCAGGAGAGGTACCGAGCAATCACAAGTGCTTATTACCGAGGAGCAGTAGGCGCGTTTTTGGTTTACGACATAACAAAGAAGCAATCATTTGAAAACGTGACGAGGTGGCTTCGTGAGCTAAGGGACCATGCAGATGCCAACATTGTTCTTATGTTGACTGGAAACAAGTGTGACTTGAACCATCTTAGAGCGGTTTCAGAGCATGATGCGCAAGCATTGGCCGAGAAAGAAGGGCTTTCGTTCCTAGAAACTTCTGCACTTGATGCACATAACGTTGAGAAGGCGTTCCAGTCGATTTTGCTTGACATTTATCATATTGTGAGCAAGAAAGCCTTGGCTGCTCAAGAAGCAGCCGCTTTTGTTCCTACAGGCACTGCCATTAAAGTTGAGAGTAATGCTTCCAAGGGGAATTGTTGTGGTCGTTAAGTGTGTGTTCTTTGTTAACATGTTTTGGTACTTGAAATGACACTTGACGCGATGTTTTGGTGGTGAATTCGTGGCGTGGGCTGCGAGTTTGAGCGTTGTGTGTAACACAATTAAACCAAAGAGGCGATGAAAGGCGGAGAGGGATTGATTAGCGCATTGGGCTTTTGTTTTTTGTAAGTATAAAGAGTTAGGTTCAAGAAAGTTTTGTATGCAGTATTTGATTTCACCTTCATATAATATTGTTTGGGCAAAATTAGGGATTTTCAAATCAACCAATAGTCCGGTTCGATCAGGCCAGGAGTAAACAGTTTGGTTTATGGTTTGAAAAACCGAGTTCCGCAGTTTGTAACCAGTAAACCAATTTTGAGAGAGATTAAAGCAAAAGATTAATCTGTAACATTTTAAAAAAATTAGAAGTCTTACTATTTTGATGTGTATAAATCTAGCATTTATAATATGTATCAGTATTTTAAACTATAATGCTGATAAGTTATTAGTTTAACCACTTTCATGCTACTATTAACCTTTAATACTTACACGGTAAAGCGTCTGGTCTTCTTTCCGGCCTATTATTTTACTTCTAAAATCTTAATGGTATGATGCAATGTTAGCAGATAAAACATGATAAATAAACATCAAAACTAAACCGTTTTCCCTGGTCCGGTTAACCCATACAACCCGACGGGTTCTGTTTAGTTTTTCCAAAAACCTTAGTTACCAATTTGGTCCATAAATCCTGTAAAAACCGGTTGAACTGAGCCGTGAACATCCCTAGTGAAAATGATAGAATACTTCATGATTGTTTGAAGATATATCCATAGTTCTGTTTATGTACTTGGGTATTGTACTATTTTCTACCTAGTTTACTAGTTAATGTTGCTCAGTGTTCCTATTTTGTACCTAGTTATAGTTTTTGAGTTAAATGGGTATTTGAAGTTATGAGATAATCAACAGAGCAGCCCAACAGTTAAGCCTAGTTTCATTTAATTTAATTCGTCTAAACTCTAAACCGGAACTAAAGTATCTATTACCGGCCCGGTCTTCGGGTCACGATTTTCTACTTATAGAAGTGTTAGTAAAAATCGTTAGTTGCTCGTCGCTGGTGGGGCAGGGACTAACGATTAATCGGATCGGACTTCAATGTATGATTTTTAGTTTTATACATACAAAAACACATTTTGGCCGAAAATTAGCTAGAATCTCTTTAGAAACTGTTGATTTTTGCTGAAATCTAGTCGGAAACCGCTGACTTTGGCCGTAATCTCGCAAGAAACCGCCGATTTTGGCCAGAAGCTCATCAAAAAAAGTTGATTAAGTCCGATAATCTTAATTTTGATCAAATTTGACCATTGGCCGATTAACCCAAAATTAATCAGTGAAATAAAGAATAGCGATTAATCGACACTTAGTCGGGATTTTTTGGGACATTGCTTAATAGTACTTTTACAATTGAGTCCATTGCCGGTCCATTCTATCCATAAGTAAATACTACATGTGCCTAATTATAACGTGTATTCGTGTAATAGGCTTCATTTAATTAGAGCAATCTCATGAAAACGAAATAAAAGTATATATTTTAATCTAGTGGTTCCTAGCGTCTCAAGATTACGTCATTTGTTCGGTCAGAAGGCAAAAGAATATCTCGACATGTGGCCTAGGAATATTCTTCATTTATCTTGGTCCTAAAATTTTTTACAATTCTTTTTGTTATTACAAAAAAGCGTTATGCATTTTAAATGTAACATCAAATCCCTATAGTCACACAAAATAACAAATGCTTACTCTTGGATTATTGCTCATGCTATATTAGAAACCCACTCAAATAAGTCCAATTAGTGTAAAATATATGTTTTTTTTTCTAAATGGATTAGAGTTAGACCCTAGCTATTCTTTCTTTGAGGCACCATCAATGAAAATAAGTCCGATCAATAACTTGATGAATGAAATGAATCATCATACTTCTAAAATCTTTGATGCAACGACAGTGATAAAAATCAACAGGGTACACTGTATATACTTTAAACCGATGAAACCCACTGGCTTTCATGAGCATCAGTGATGCATTCAGTTTTGATGTTTGTGAACAAACCTAGTGAAGAAACACAAGTTCAACCAGAGGCTAACGGGGTACTTTCACAGGGTGTGGTGATCGAGAGTCTTGAATTTGAGGGTAAGTTGTGCTGAAATATACAAATACAAAGAGTATTACAAGATAAATATATTAATTGAGGTGTAGCTAGTTACTCCAATATACACCTTAAATTAAAAAAAAAAATTGGATAAAAATAAGATTAAATATTTATTATTATTTTTAATTTATTAACTTATTTCGTTTATTCATGTTTTATTAAAATCCTTTCTAAGTTAAATTTTCAATAATATCTTAAATCTTAGCATGTTTAAAACGACTAAGACAAACAATACAAAAATATCTTAAAGCGTTATACAACTTTCATATTAAAATATTTAACCGTTACTTTTAAATAAAATATAATAAAAAATGATGCAGTTAAAAAAATAAAGTAATAACGGTAGGATAACAGTGAGTGCTGTTCGTCAAAAACCACGCATTTGGCACGCAGAAAACCATGAACTTGGTTTTGGTTTTCTTTGTTTCTTAGAAAATAATAATAATAATAATTCTTAGTAATTCATCAATCAATTAAATTCTCATCATTGTCATTTAGATTTAGGAGTGAATTCATAATTTCAGTTTCCGATCTTACATTCGAAAAATTGATAGATAATATGCAAACGGAGGCTAGGGTTAGGGTTGTGGAAGGCGGTGGTGGATCGGCTCATAAACATAAACTGGTGGCACAGCATCACCGATCGCAGATCGGAGCGGTTTCTCAACTCATCGCCGGCGCCGTTAGCAAAACTTGCACCGCTCCTCTTGCTCGCCTCACTATCCTCTTTCAGGTTTCATTTTGAAATTGAATTCTATTATATTAAATTGTGCATCCGAAATCTTATTATTCAAATTAGGTTTTTGAACTGTACAAGTATTAGTATGATCTACAGTTTGCCTAGTAAGCAAACAGAGTGGTTCTCTCATTTAAGTGATAATATGATGTTGTTATATAATATATATTGTAGGGCTGTAAACGAAGGTTCAACAAACAGTTCGTTTATGTTCGTTTGTTTAATAAACGAACAAACACGAACAAGAAATTTTGTTACTTTTAGTTAAATGACGAACGTGAACAAAGGTTGTGTCCGTTCATTTTTTTGTGTTCGTGAGCGTTTGGTAATGTGTTCGTTAGTTTAAGGTTTGTTTTATATTTTTATAATATTTTATTTGTAATAACCAACCTAACATTTAACTTTTAGAATATTATTGGTTAGGTTCAGTTTGTTTTGTTGGCAGTTTGTTTTATAAAGTTTTGCTTTAACAAATAACAAATCTAGCCCGTGATTGGGTAATGATTTTGTTTAAGATTATTATCTCAAGTTCTTAAATTTATATTTAATTAAGGTGATTATGTCTAATGTTTTAGATTAAGAATGTTTTTTCCCCTTACATGTTCGTTTGCGTTTGTGAACAAGTTCAATTCCTTAACGAACGGACATGAACAAGATTTTTCATTCGGCTAGCGTTCATGAACCGTTCGTGAACAAGTTTACTGCTAAACGAAAGAACATGAACATGGCATCGTTTGGTTCGGTTCCCTTACAACCCTATATATGATGTTGCACCTTTTAAAATGAAATTTGTATCTTAATATTTTTAGCTGTGTTAATAATAAGGGATTTTATTGATTCTGCAGGTGCAAGGTATGCACTCTGATGTTTCAACATTAAAAAAGGCTAGCATATGGCGAGAAGCGTCACGTGTTGTTAGTGAAGAAGGTTTTCGTGCATTTTGGAAGGGCAATCTTGTCACAATTGTTCATCGGTTGCCTTACTCGTCCATTAGCTTTTACTCATTTGAGCGATATAAGAATGTTGGTACAAATGTGCTTAGCTATAATTTCTACATGCAATTACTTTGACCATCATTCAAACTGATAATTTCAATCTGACAGTTATTACAGTTGATGTTGGGAACCGAAGGCCATGAAACAAATCTTGGTGCAGATGTGTTTGTTAGACTTGCAGGTGGTGGCTTAGCTGGCATAACCGCCGCTTCTGCAACATACCCTTTGGATCTTGTTAGAACACGCCTTTCAGCACAAGTAAATATTCATATTTCCCTTTCTGTTAAACAAATGACTTGACTTTCTGTTATTTAAAAATCTCTTATTCACCTTTTGATGTTGCAGACAAATGTACATTACTATAGAGGTATATGGCACGCTTTACGTACCATCAGCAAAGAAGAAGGCGTGTTTGGACTCTACAAGGGACTCGGTGCTTGTTTATTGGTATTGTACTGTTGTTTAATAACTTATGCTATTTCATTTTTTATTCTATTTTGTCGCGTATACCTTTCTTTCTACTAACTACATGACTTCAATTTTTACAGGGTGTTGGTCCCAACCTAGCAATTAGCTTCTCAGTTTATGATACTGTTAGGTCTTACTGGCAATTGCAGAGGCAACTAACTGTCTTATATTTCTTCATCAGTCATCATAAGATATTTGAGTTTTTCTAATTATTATGTTAATGTTGTAACAGGCCGAATGATTCTACTGTTATGGTGAGTCTGGCTTGTGGCAGTCTTTCAGGCATTGCTTCATCAACAGGTTTGTGATTAAAATCTGGTCCTTAACTCCTTATAGATGAAGCCTGTAAACGAACATGATCCTGGCATGTTCATGTTCGTTCGTTTAACTTTAACCGAACAAACGGTTAAACACAAACAATTAAACAAAATGTGTTTTTGTTCGTGCTTGTTTGTTAAGAAAATGAATGTGTTCATGCTCATTTATGTCCGTTCTTTAGCTGTATAAACGAACGGTTCACGAACATAAACAAATGAACATAGCTAAGTTAAAAACTAATTAAAAGTAAATGTGAACATCAATTTGGTGGGCCTAAAATTTGATAAAAACAGACTAAATTGTAATGTGGGATATAAACAAGACTAAGTGATGATGGACCTAAAAAATTTCATTTTATATATACACAAACGTGTAAAATGAACAAACATTTACGAATTTAAATGAACAAATTAGCATCAACTAACAGGGAACACAAATGAACGAAGGAGACATGCGTTCATGTGGCTCGTTTAACTAAATGAACAAACGATGTTGTTCATGCCCGTTCAGTTATCTGATAAACGAACATAAACAAACGTCATGTGGAACAGTTCATGGAAAACTCACTGAACGATTGATTCGTTTACAGGCTTAACTTGTAGCACACATTTCAGCTTATATTCCAAATATGTAATCAATAAGCAGAATTTTTCAGAAAATGCTGGTTTTTGATAACTTGATTAATCTGTCCTTTGGAGGCAGGGAACCAAGCTTGTTGACTTAAGTTTTTATTTGGAAGCAATTTAACATTTTTTTACTTATTATCATAAATATACCTTTAAGCATTACAGCATCGGATCTTGTTTGGAGAACTTCATCTTACATCTAACACGGTTCTTCAAAATCTCAGTTGGTTATTGTAGGTTGACTACAGGCTAACCAACTTTGTTTAAGGAGTCGAAACATTGTGAGAGGCGTCCCTCTTTTGTGTGAGGTATGCTTCTCACTGTGACTCCCAACCGAATGTGGAAAATTATGTAAATTTGGTTACAAAGATATTGGTGGTGTTGTTTTTATTGAAGGGTAAATTCGGTATTTGACGAGCAACCTTTGTTACAGTATCGTTCCCTTTAGATCTTGTGAGGCGACGGATGCAATTGGAAGGAGCAGGTGGCCAGGCCCCAGTTTATAAAACAGGAGTTTTTGGTACGTTCTGACACATACTACGGGCCGAAGGCCCACGGGGCTTATACAGAGGCATTTTGCCTGAATATTATAAGGTGGTACCCAGTATTGGCATAGTGTTTATGACCTATGAGAAACTTAAACAAGTTTTGTCAGGTGACGCTTGCTAAATGCTAATAAATAGCCATTGTTATCATTTTCAAAACGTGTAATGTCTGTAAAAATATTATTTCCCTTGTACAGATGAAGCAGTAAAATGTTTTCGGTTTTTAATGAAATTGGATTTTTGCACCACAGATATAATAATTCATATTAATTTCCAAATACAATATCCCAATACCAATCAGAGAAAGAAATCACTTTGAAATTTATAAAAATAAAAGACTCGTAGTCGTTTGTCACACTGTCACTGTCATATATCATCCCTCGTGTATTCCCGAACAAAAACTTGGGTTCCTTAATGGTTAACTCAATAGTAAATACTCAAGTGTTGGTCAATCAAAGAGGAAAGCTTCTGGTTAAGCGAATGTGGTCGAGTGTTCGACGCAAGCCATACATATTAACAGCTGCATTGGCAGCTCTAAACCCGCCTCCATATGCAGGTGAAGCATCATTAGCGATCTGATGCATGAAAAACTCACCCAGTTTGTTCTCCAGTTGCGATTTTCCACCTTTCTTTGAAGCGGAAGAAGATGATGATGTGGCTGCTGACGTGGAGGTTGACCCTGGCATGATCTCTGATTCTAGCCACATGTATGAAAGCACTTGGCATATACCTTCTTCTACCTCGGGATTTAGGTTTCTATATCCTGTCCAAATTATGCACATTATCATTAATCAAGTTTTAGTGTTTACTGTTTACTGTTTACAATACACGTTTTCTAGTTACCTTTAAGACGTAACCAGCCGTGCATCAACTCGTGAGCAAGAATGGCACCGGTAAGCAACCTGAAACATGTTTTGATTTCATGACATTTGGTTCAGAAACCGGTCTCCAAGGTTCAATAAAAAACATAATAAAAGTGTTTTATCTTTTACCTTGGTAGACCGTAAAGAACGAGAATGGCGGTAACTTCACATAGCCGAGTCAATTTCTGAGGTTGAGTCCTCATTCCTATCAACCCGTGCCCACCAATTTTCGGCCTTTTCAGTATCTGAAATTCACAAAACCAAATAATATCATCATTCAGATCAAATACACCAAGCAAAGAACAAAAGAAACATACAACTTACACTTGCAACAGTCTGCTCTTCTGAAAGACAAAGACCCCGTGTCTCGGGCATGTGATGAAATCCCTGAAAAAAGAAGCCGATTGCGGTCATGAAACTTGAAACTACAGGTGATAGATAACACGACAAATAAAGTTATGTTACACAATTACATGTTTTTCACCGACAATCGCTTCATTAAGGGCGTGTCTTTCAACAAGTAACATGGGAATTTGTTGATCAAGTCTCATGTTCATTCCTTCATAGTAGTCTCTAATACTATGGTAAAGTGGTTGGCAGTCACCGGTATCCATTATTGCAGATTCCATACACTCCATACATAAGCTCCGCCCAACGCCCAGTGATATGAATCTCACATTCACAGACTTTTAACAAAATTGTAAAGACATCAAGCATTTGATAATCAGATTAAATAGACGCTAAATATTACAGAAACTATACCTCTAATCGTTCACAACTACAACAACGCGCTGTGTTATCATGCTCGTGTACGGGACAATATTTTTGGGACCAAAACGGATGGCATCGATACTCAATCAACCCAGCTCCATTTGTCGGAATCTTTATAAAAAGTTAGATATTAGATTCACAAATTAGCATATTATAAAGTTATAACCATGTTTAACAGTCAAAAGTAATTGAAAGTTAATTAGGGTTTCATAAATCATTACAAATTGAAAGCAGACTTCACACTTTGGATGTGTTAACTCTTTGAAACAAATCTTGTGGTATGCATCTTTCCCTGATAAAGAGAACTTGAATCAACAAGAAAAAAGAATATTAATAAGCATCCAACTTGACTTCCAAAACCACCAACCAAATAACTAAAAATGACTACCTCTTGTTCTGTGATCGGGTACCGACAAGCACGACAACAGAAGCATTCAGGGTGAAAAAAGGTCCCCATGCATCCTAGGTAATTTCCATAACCTATGTCGCGATTGCAGCCACCGCATACTCTGAAAATTATTATAAGAATTTGGTAACCATTTTGGTAGAAAAATGCATATTAATTAAGGATTGTTCTAATTTCTAAGTACCTATATCCCATTGGTTGATACTCTCTAGGAACACAAGGAGGATATGAAGAATGAGGATCATCCTCAACTGATTTTGCAAGATCTTCATCGTTATTAGGTCGCCACCCGTATCCTAAAAGTAAACACAAGAACCCTTATTTACACTCGATTTTCAAATACAAGAACAGGATTAGAATATTCAACTAAACAACTTACCATTTGGTTTCTTCAAACCTTCAGCCAAAGAAAGTGCAATTGCTCGATCCAACTCTTCCTTTTCTTTATTGGTTCTTGGTCGATTATCCTGATGAAATTTCAAAGTGTTTAATATCAATCAAGGTGGGGTTTTCAGATCAAGAAAGGTGCCTGCTTTTTAGCACTATGTACAAAACAAACTTTTCAACTTTTTGTTACAAATTAGCATATTAAAATTTAAGCAAACTTTATTTTTATGTTTTGTTTTTCTTTCAATATAAAGCAATCCCATATCTAATACTTACCAAGGATCTAACAGGAGCACGCAAAACCATGTTCTCGTCTCCGTTAAACTGTGGAGCGCGATGCGTACCACCAACGAGCCCGTGACTACTGGAACCACCTCTGAAAAGCCTGCTCAACCATCTCATAAACCAAGATTTCCTCTCTACATGTAAAGAAACATAAACTTCACATGTGAAAATGGTAACAAGATCCAAACTTTATCAGATTATATTCCAAGATTAACAAAACCCATAAGCTTGTTAAACACCGGGTACAAAAAAGACGGAGATTATAAGTTTAAGATTCATTGAGGCATTTTATCGAACACTTGGCGGGTGTTGTTAATAAAGGTGAATAAGAAAGCAATACCGTAAATACCGGGCTGGTTGACGTTCCCTGAAGACATAATTGGTAGGTATGTATAGATGAAAAGGACTTTGAAAGAGAGAGAGAGAGATAGGTATGCAGAAGAGAAAGAAGAAGAATGGCAGGCAGGCATCATTGGTGATAAAGGCTGTGTTTTTAAGAAAGAAGGTAATATAATTAAAGAAATGGGGAATCTCTGATGGGGAAAAGAAAGCGATAGGTTTCATGGGGAGAGATTCTTCGCTTCACAAAACAATTAACCGAAATCGAAATCGAAATCGAAAGAAAGATAATCGGAGAATCTTGATATCAAAATCAATCAAGAAAGTTAACGGTTGGTTTTTTTACAAAACAAATCCAGCAATTGAGATTAATATTATTATCATATGTCATCATCTCTGTATGTATATTGGGAGAATTGAGCTTGAAGCTTAGCATCTCTGTATCTGATTGCTGTCTCTATTTATTTAAATAGTATTTGAAAGTTAATTTTGCCGGTAAAAGAGAATATCTAATTGCAGAATGGTCCTTGAAGTTTTACAGATATACATAATTTACCCGTGCTTTTGCTTTTTCTTACTTTTTATGTCAACGGCTCATTATAATTTATAAGTCTCGTGCTATATGCGTTTGACGAATCTTTTGTTTTCTTATTGAAGTAAGAATATGGTTTTTTGGCATCAATAAAAGACGGTGTATGGTGTTATGCTTTAATGTTTGATAGAGAATGTCACAACCGAGTATTTTACGGACTTATTAATTTACTCTCTATAAGGTTATTTAGTCTTTGAATTCTCTTAGGAGGAAATTTTTGCGGGGAGGGACCAAGGGAGTAATAAATAACAAACACAAAATAAGTTGGATGGCTTGAGACCTTGTCGTTGCTCCGAAAGAATAAGGTAGGCTAGCGATTGGCTCTCTTATTGACGCTAATTTGGGTATTCTTGCAAAATGGTCATGGAGATCTAGGGCAGATGAACTAAGTTTATGGAGAAATTATTGTTGCTTTCTATTACTCACCATATTGTTCCTTGATTCTTTTGGTGAGAAATGTTAAGACGCGTCCGAAGCTCCATAGTCAAAACGGAACATCAATTAATCCATTATCATCCTCGTAGTCCATCTTAATAATATGATCCAAGGAGTGTTTGGATATGGAAGGTCTATTCGATTCTAGATTAGTACTTGGTTGGCGGATAAACCTTTAAGATTTCTTTCCTTTCCTTGTACATTGAGGCAGCAAAAAATAGGTCATTTAGCATATTGCCATACTCTTGAGAGTTTTAATTTAGTTTGGTCGTGAAAGAGCAAAGACAAGTAGCGGATTGTATCTCTTTTAGGAGGTGAAGAGGTAGCCCATGAATTTGGAGGTGAAGAGGTATCTCAATAAAAGATACAAGTAAGGTTGAGACCTAAATTCACTTTGTGTTTGGAATGGACTCTTGTCTAATCATGGAGGGAAAGGATTCTCCGGCTCAGATCCTTTTGATCTTGTATTTGGACGAACAAATAAAGTTAGTGAATTTGAATTCTCTCCTACAATGTGCATGATTTTGCAGTTCGAAGTTTCACAATTTAAACACATTACACAAATAAAACATGTTTTTAATCTTTTTTACATTAGCATTTCACTAAGAACAAGAGTTCAACAAAAGTGGCAGCAAGGTTTGCTTTGTCGATTCTTTTGATTTTGTATTTCCAGTTTCATGCTAGCTTGGTATTTTAATGAAGTTTAAAATCTTGACGGTTAAAAAAAAACAATGGCAACGGCATGTTATTTATGTGAGTTGTAGTTATTAACGTTTTGAATATATTATAAAACCACAAATTGTTCAATTACAATGACCGAGACTAATACAATACAATGACTAAAATCTAGGAATGATATTAAATACAAATTATATGCAACCTAATTGTGTGAAGACAATCACTCCAATATATTAACCAAGCATGATTTGCTCTTTTATAATCAATTGATTTGATCACTATGAAGGAAGGCTAGTAAAACTACCCACAGACCCCTAACCCAACCCACAGATCACCATAGAGCATCCGCAGGGGGAACCCGCGGACCAGCATACAGTCATGATAATAGGACAAAGGCCGGAAGTCACCCGCGGTTCCGAAGACACGCTTCGCGGATCTCCATCACAACCCGTGGATTACCATTTGAGCATCCGCGAGAGGAACCCGCAAGCAACACAAGGGACATCACACGAATGATTCTCACGTGATTTGGAAGAGCGGTTGTAACAAACTACTTCTAAAAGATTCCCCCAATACCCCATGATAGCGACATCGACCAATGGAACGATGACACATGGACACGTAATGGCCATCCCACGACGTGGACAGATAATGGACATCCCATTAACGCGTTTAGGCTATCACATCCTGTAAAGGCTCGACACGTGTCCACTCAGGCGAAGGAAAAATATTACGATAGTGACAACTCCACCAATCACCTTCCCCCACCTTCGGCTATAAATACTAAGGACATCTCCTTATTCATTCACTCCCACACGCCTTACGCAATTACTTGTATTCGCATCGATTATTCTGATCAGTACTTGTACTTATTCTCACACCGGATGGTGGTTACGGGAAGACCCCCCACCGTGTCCTTCCCGTGACGAGACTCACGATGTTCTGTTTTGCAGGCAGTTAGCTCGGATCTGACCTCGTTGTTATTCAGTAGACTCACATCTGGGGCAAACGTAGGTTCTGGATATCCGGTTCGGACTTGTGTTTCTTCCTTGATAGTAATATTAAAGAGTCTTTGTTTCAATGGTATAAGTGTGTTACTGTTATTCAAGAGGTGTAGATTTAGAATGTGTGCGGATTTCTCTTAAAAAAAGTTGTAGTGCCTTGTCCCTAGTAGGCAGTAGCATCTGGTTTATAAGGGATATGATATTCGTACACCCTTTCAAAACTCACACACCCTACATACGATAGTATATGGGTTATACGATCGTATGGAACACTACGTGAAAGGGTATGTGAACAAGTCAAAGGTGTGTGGATAACCAAAGCCGTTTATAATAATATTCCTTATAAATTTTTATGTAGTGAGTTGACTTTACATAGTGGATATTGACTTTATGTTGGCTTGGGATTCTATATTTCTACGTGACCTACCGAAAATGCTAGAAATATTGACTTTGTTTTGGAACAACGAAGAATTCCTGAATCCTAGCTATCAAAAATTTCAGTATGGCTATTTGAATTCATTTAAAAGTTTAATACTATCGTTTTGGGCTTGGATCTTTACTTAAATTGTTTGTTCATGTCAAATGAGGTTTTATAAATGTTTATTGGTGAATTAGATTCTAGTATCTAAACTTTTACTCATTGATTGATTATTACAGTTAACCAATTATATTTCGAACTTTCACCTTCTTATTAACAAGCAATCTCACTCACATAATCATCATGTTATGTGCGAAACGGAGAAACATACCTTATTCGGTTATCCGATATTGAACACCCATAATTCATAATTGAGATTGTCCTCAAACACTATTGAAAGTTAAATGTGCAATTGGTTAAATTGTTATTATAAATTATTATAAAAAATTTGAATTATAGGCTTACAGCTTAGACTATAAATCCAATTTGCTTTTGTATAAATCTAGAGGCACACTTTTATAACAAAACCAATTTAAAATGAGAATCAATAATGCAGCCGTACGTAATTTTGTAATGTGATGTATGTAATGTTATGTAAACAGTTACATAACTCGTCTTACGTCACACTTGATATAAAAGACATGCTGTTTATTTTTATATGATTTTCAAAATTCTAAATTTGTTATGTAATGAATATGTTTTTAGAAAAAAAAAATCAAACCTTTGTTGTTATATTATTGAAGAAACACTAACCGGACCCCGGACAGATTACTGGTAACCTGGGGGTTGGATAGCTGTTTCCCACGAGGGGTTAGACCCTTGGAAGATGGTTCTTCTGATAACCTGCAAAACAGACACCGTGAGCTCGTCACTGAGAAGGGGGGGGGGTTCCTCCTTGTGACCACCCTCCGGCGTGAGAATCAGACTAGATTGCTCTTTAAATATAAAAGTATATTAAGAGATTGCTAGAGCAGATATCAGGTATATTATGATGATATAAGATAATGTAATGTGTTTAGATGATCATACCATTTGGGGTATTTATAGCCGAAGGTAGGTTTCCAAGGAGGTATGGCCAGCTGCAACAGTGTTCCTGTTCATCAACAGTAGCATACGCACGTGCCTTGCTGGTAGTTGGTGAGTAGGCAGCGGCTGATAGTGACCAGGCCTGCTGTATACTATTCCCTTTCCACCAACTGCCGGCTACGCACGTGGTATGACAGTAGTTGGTGAGTAGGCAGCGGCTAATAGTGATACAGTACAGGAGCATGCTGCTCGCCATACTGTATCAGTGAGCTGTCGTATCTCTGATCAGATCTTTCGCCCATACCTCGTCAGGTACAGTAAAAGATCCTTCAGTATACAGACTGGCTTATTTGGGCGGGAGTATTCCCCCTCCCGCCTCTGTGCGGGATTGCTCCCGGCTTTGCTCATTCCTTCAGGTGACACTGATCGAGAGCTAAGTGCCTTGTGCGTGTAGCCATGCTGCGCGGGTGGCCTTCCCTAATGGCTTGTATCCGAGGCTGCGGGGACAGGCGGAGTCCTTCACCATTGGGAGGCTTTTCCTGCGGGACCAGCTTGCGTACTGCGCGTAAGGACGTCACGTCTCTGAGCATGGTTGGTCCTGCGGATCCAGTTGGTCTCTGCGCAGACGTCCCTGTTTAAGGTGAGTCTTGCGGGTCCAACTGGGCTCTGCTGGGACCTACCTCTTCAAGTCCCCCCAGTCCAATGTTCTTCTCATGCGTGTTTAATAAAGTGAGGTGAACTTTTGGACTTAAGCAAAGGGTTTTGAAAAGGGTTTTGTAAGGTTTTCCATGGGGATTCTTTCCGCGGAAGTCCTTGTCACTTGCAGAAATGCCCGAGTTTCCTGCTTGGTCTTTGGGTATGATGCGGGTAGGTCTGTAACCTCCTCGCAAGTCAGGAGCATTGAGTCCCAGTTGTATGTATTTTCCATGAGGTTTTGGTAGTTTTGAACATAGTGATCAATTATGTTAAAACCACCAATTCCATTCTGGAGCTTCAAACAACGTAGTTCTCGACGTTCCTGCTATGCGGGGATGTTATTTCCGTTTCCGCAAGCATTGCCCAGAAGATCCTTCCTGGTTTCAATTCCCAGCGGAGCGCTAGGTATGTGAAGGGTTTTGCCTTAACACTGTACCAGCGCTCGTCTTACGGTTACTTTACTTCCAAGGTATTCCTGGCGTCAATTCCCTGCGGGTGCTAGGTATGTGAAGGGTTTTGCCTTAACACTGTACCCGCAGCCGTCTTATAGTTACTTGGTTGCCGAGGTACTTGGCTTCAATTCCCTGCGGGTGCTAGGTATGTGAAGGGTTTTGCCTTAACACTGTACCCGCATCCGTCTTTCGGTTACTTGTTCACCAAGGTTTACTTGGCGTCAATTCCCTGCGGGTGCTAGGTATGTGAAGGGTTTTGCCTTTACACTGTACCCGCATCCGTCTTACGGTTACTTATTTGCCAAGGTTCTTGACTTCAATTCCCTGCGGGTGCTAGGTATGTGAAGGGTTTTGCCTTTACACTGTACCCGCATCCGTCTTACGGTTACTTGTTTGCCAAGGGGTAAGGGGTATTTTCCCGCTTACTTTTTAATATTTTCGAATTTTGAATTTTGAAATTCGAAGAGTTGGTGAAAAGATAAGAACAGTCCAAACCTCTGAAACGTCGTGCGACGGTTTCTTCTGACTGTCAGGACGTGCAGGAAGTTATGGTGACGTGACAGAACATGGTCATTCCAGTCGCTTTTTCTGGCGCGTGGGCACGATTTTTCGGGCGCGTGGCCGCGAAATTACTGGCACGCGTCCTGTCAACAGCTGTTGCCAGCTTGCTTTTTGCCACGTGTCATAGTTTCATTGCACCTTCGATTTCTCTCTCCTCCGCATTAAATTCACCGCATTAATTGCGATTACTATATAAAGGGGGAGAGGGTTATTTGTAATCCATACTTTTCACTCTTCTCTTCATCTTTAAGGCGATTTCCGGCGAATACTCCTTTATTCAATCGAGCATTCTCTCGAAATCGTTCTTTTCTTCCTCTGCAAGATGTCTTCTCGTGATGCTGAAGCTATAGCTGACGACAGGGGTACTGCTGGCGAGTGCCAGTGTGCTCTGCCCGGCGATCAGTACCGGTATGTTGTCAGGAAGTTCATGCTCGATCATCTCGAGCCTGAGTTTCCTGAATCCCACCAGACATTGTACGATGCCCCCAGAGGCAAGATCGGGGTTTATGCTGCATTTTTTGTCTATGGGAATCTTAGATTCCCATTGACAAAATTTGTTTACCGTGTCCTTGAGAGGCACGGTGTTCATTTGACCGAGCTGCACCCCATGGCGATCGCCAAGATTCGCCATTTTGAGTGGGTGTGCCGGATTTTAGGCATCGAGCCCCATGTGGACCGCCTGATGACCTTCTATACCTGGAGGTGCATCCAGGGTGTGACATCTGCCCGATCCGACCCGACCCAGGTACCCGTTTCTCTTACCCGAACTCTTTCTTTTATGATTTAATATTTATTTATACTTATATTTTACTTTTAATAATAATAATATACTTTTCCTTCCCGCCTCTTTCTCTCTTTCTTTCCGCCGTCCCGTCCCTCTCCTCCTCTCTTTCCGCCTTCTTTTCCCTCTTGTCGCCGTCCCGCCCTTACGCCTTGTTTCCCTCTTTTTCTTCTAACTCTTTGCTTATCCTTTGGTTCTTCCCGCCTAAGGTTGTCTGCGCAGCTCCACGCGCCAGACTCCTTACATGGAAGCCTGCGTGAAGACATCTTGTTCCTGCGATACGTGAAGAGAACTCTTCTCGCAGCGCGCTAAGAATGCATGTTCTTCCCGCAATGCGCTTAGAATTCTAGTTCTTCACGCAGCACGCTAAGGATGTGATTCTTCCCGCAGTGCGCTACGGATTGTTGTGCCAGCCTTCGCGCTCGCGCACTCAGCCTTCTCGCGCTTGACCCTTTAGTCTAGTCTTCTGTTTTATCCAGCCTGTATGCTTTTGTGTTGCCTTTTCTTCTGAGCTGTTGACCTAACCTATCTAATGTCTGAATAAGTTACTTTCGGCGCAGCATGCGTACCAACCCCATTGGTTGGTAGAAAAAGTGACTGACATTATCTTTTGAGATCTGCTTTTGCCATGCTTGACCAGTACCTTTATCTGAACCGCCCATGCCTTTTTACTGTTCCCTGACAGCTTTATCTTGCCCCCTGCAGCTGCCATATCTTTTGATATCTTTTGTTATCTTTTGTTTTGTCTTGTTCTGTTTGTCTTGGAATCTTTTCCCTTTTTTTCTGGATTTATGTCTCCTAGGGTTTCTCTATAAATAATAGTATTATTTTTTCCTAACACTACACACACAAAACACTTACTCTCTCCTGACCTCCTCCTTGCTCTCTCTGCCGCCTCCCTCTCTGCCTCCGTTTTCTCCTCTCCTCTGCCCTGTTTTCCGGTAATATATATAATAACTTATTAATTATGCTAACTTGTAATCAAGACTTAAAACCGATCATTAAAACAATAATCTTTAATTATAGGTTAACTTGTGCTTGTTTAAAGTTGGTTCTTGCTTTATCTTACACCGCATCGTTTATCAAGTGAGTAATCTCGTATCTAATCCCTTTTTGCTTTTAATGTTTTGGGATGTTCATGTGTTCATACAAACTTAGAGTCTTAAACTGTTTATGAACTTTAGTCGCGCAGTATCCCATGTGTTGAGGACGTAGACTTGGCTGTTTATTTGTATGTGTGGATCATTAACCGTCTTGTCGGTCTATTCCGCAGTTTTCATGGTACCATTAGATGAACACGGGAGAACTATCGTTTATGATTTTCTCTTTTGTTACACTTGCACAGTTAGTCTTGTTTGTGAGCTCAATTGTGAGCACTGGCAGTCTTGTCTCTTAGAGTTGGTCCCGATCAGATTACACCCTTGTTGAAAACCAGACATACACATGTTGCGCGCAGATTTATTGTTATCTATGTATTGTATTAAACTTGATTTCTCACCAACACGCGAGTGTTTGACGTTTATTTTAACACATGTTCAGGTTTGCAGTAGCTGTTTTGGAGCTTGTGGACACGTAGGAAGTTTTTACTTTTGGACCTAGAATTAAAATGTATCAAGACAAGTTAATGTTGTTTGAATGTTGTAATTTATAATATATTGATTTATGTTTGATTTATGTTCTTTACTTCCCCCGCTGCGCGTGCGCGATAAAATGTGTATTAATAAATATTGACACCAATAGTGTCGCGAGTAATGAAGCAATATGTGGCGCCCCGATGTATAATCCGCCTTTGGTCGGGGTGTTACAGATTGGTATCAGAGCTCGTTGACTTTAGGATAGGTGGTTAGACGTAACGGCCTAGAATACCTAAGAGTCCCCTCTCGCGCATGAGAGAAATCTCATGTTTGCGCGCTTATTGTTAATTACTCGTTATTTATGAATTTGCTCGCACTTGCGCAGTATATGATTTTATGTTTTATTTCGCGATATTTCGATTTTTGCTGAATTTCGATTTTTATTGATTTTACTTACATATTCGTTTGTGGGATTTGAAAATCCGAAAAGTCATGGTGATACATGAATAGTTGATTTTCAATTTCCATTTACGATTATGTTCTGAGGTTGGAGACTTGAAAAGTCATGGTGATACATGAATTGTCAACCTCCAATACTCATTTTCTTGTATATTTTATATTGAAGATTGGAAAGTCATGGTGATACATGAATCGTCAATCTCCAATACTCGTTTACTCGTATATTTTAAATTGGGAATTCGGAAAGTCATGGTGATACATGAATTGTCGATTTCTGATTCGAATTTGTTACCTTTATTAAGTCTGCATTTAGGATCATTTATTTTACTTTAACTGTTGACTGTAACTGACTCCGTGAAACCAAGCTTTATAAGATTAAAACTTTGCGCTAAAACCAAGATATTAACTAAAATTAAAATTTTTATAGAATGCCTCCGCTATCTCGCCGATTTCAGAGAAGAGAAGCCTCGCGCATGCGTAGACAGCAACGTTCCCAGGAAATGGCCGCCGCGATAGCCCAAGCTTTGAGCCAAAACAACACCTCGAGTTATAACATTAAGTCCTTTAACGCGGGTAACCCTCCAAAGTTCACAGGTCTTGAAGGAGCCACCGTGATGCTCCAATGGCTCGAAAAGATTGAAAACACTTTCCTCCACACCCAATGCCCCTCAGACAGACGAACCCTATATGCTTCCAGCGTCCTGGAATCCAGAGCGCTTACATGGTGGAATGGAGTAGCTCATGCGCGTGGCGCAGAGGCTGCTTCTAGCATGACATGGGAGGAATTCAAGGAAATTCTTACGCGAGAATTCTGCCCTCCCAACGAAGTTAAGCGCCTGGAGGAAGAATTCTGGAACTTGAAGCAATACAGTGGCGAAGCGCGCGAGTACGCGACGCGCTTCCACGAGCTAAGCTTACTGGTCCCTCACCTTGTTACCCCTTCACGCCGAGCAATCGAGAAATTCCTTGGGGGTCTCCCCATGGAAATTCAAGATTCTGTATGGGCCAGAAACCCAGTAACCCTCTCTGACGCCATTGAGTTGGCCGCTGTGCTCAGCGACAACCATGTCAGAGCAGGAACCCTGTTCCTGCGGGGAACTGAGAAGACCAAACTCACCAAGACTGCCCCTGAACCAACAGAAACCAAACCTGAACACTCAAACCATAACAACCTCAAGCGCAGGCGCAAGGCCTATGCGCTTACCAACCCGCCCATTGTCCAGCAACCCGCATACCAACCCCCAGTTTACGCGCCTAACCCTCTGTCAGCTTACCCAACTCCCCCTGTAGTTCACAACTATGCCCTAACCAATCCGGCACTCCCTGCCCCGCCTCCTAAGAAACCTTACACAGGAAACCATCCCTTTTGCCCAACCTGTAGATTTCACCACCCAACCCAAACCCCGTGTCGACTTTGTACCCGATGTGGCCGTACTGGTCACACTGCTGAGAACTGTAGAGTCCTTCCCGCCAATCCAATTGCGCCAACACCACCAGTCTACCCGCAGAACCCACAATCAATCTACCAAAACCCACGACCCAGGTCGTGCTATAACTGCGGTGATCCCAGTCATTTCCGGAACGCGTGCCCGAGACTACAAGTTCAGATTACGCAAGCGAATCCGGTGAACCAGATTTCAAACCAAGTAACGCGTGGACGAGATTTTAACATAACCGCGCACCAAGCGCAAGCGAATAATGACGTAGTTAATGGTACATTTTTACTTAACGGATTTTATGCTTCTGTACTTTTTGATACTGGCGCCGATCGAAGTTTTATCTCTCGCGCCTTCGAGCAGAAGCTTGCGCGACCGCGCAACAATTTAAAAGAAGATTTTTCAGTTGAATTGGCTAACGGTGAAACTGTTTTAATAAACTCAGTGATTAAAGATTGTACGCTTAACCTTAACGAAAACGATTTTCTGATTAACCTCATCCCCATGCCTCTTGGAAGCTTTGATGTTATTATTGGTATGGACTGGCTCTCGCATAATCGCGCCGAAGTTATTTGCGCCAAGAAGATGATTCGCATTCCTCGAGAAAATGGTGATCTTCATATTTACGGCGAAAAACCCTCCAGTGGTCTTAAGCTTATGTCTTGCGCCGAAGCCCAAAGACTCATGCGGAAGAAGTGTGTTGCCTTCTTAGCCCATGTGGTTAAACCTGCTGAAGAGAAGAAGCTTCGCGATATCCCTGTTGTGCGTGATTTCCCTGAAGTTTTTCCTGATGATCTTCCTGGTATCCCTCCCGCTCGTGAAGTCGAGTTCCGTATTGATCTTGTCCCTGGTGCTTCCCCCGTAGCTAAATCTCCTTATCGTCTTGCGCCCGCTGAGATGCAAGAATTGGCCAGCCAACTTCAAGAGTTGACTGCTAAAGGATTCATCCGCCCTAGCTCTTCGCCCTGGGGTGCTCCGGTGTTGTTCGTTAAAAAGAAAGATGGATCGTTTCGCATGTGTATAGATTACCGCGAGTTGAACAAACTCACCATTAAAAACCGGTATCCCTTACCGCGTATTGACGACCTCTTTGATCAACTCCAAGGTGCCTCTTGTTTCTCGAAGATTGATCTCCGCTCTGGCTATCACCAGTTGCGCATCCGCGATAAAGATGTTCCGAAGACTGCTTTTCGAACTCGTTATGGCCATTTTGAATTCTTGGTCATGTCCTTCGGTTTAACCAACGCACCCGCCGTTTTCATGGATCTAATGAATCGGGTGTGTAGGCCTTTCTTGGATAAATTCGTGATTGTGTTTATCGATGATGTTCTGGTGTATTCTAAGACCAAGGCCGAGCATGAGCAACATCTCCGATTGGTATTGCAAAAGCTCCGAACCGAGCAGCTCTATGCTAAGCTTTCCAAGTGTGAATTCTGGTCTGATGAAGTACAGTTTCTTGGTCATGTTGTAAACAAGATGGGTATTCATGTCGACCCATCCAAGATTGAAGCAATCAAGAACTGGATTACGCCATCTTCTCCTTCTGAGATCCGTTCCTTTCTGGGCTTAGCTGGTTACTACCGGCGATTCATTTCGAACTTCTCGAAGATCGCTTTGCCTTTAACAGCTCTAACGCACAAAGGTAAACCGTATATTTGGGGCTCGAAGCAAGAAGAAGCCTTTCTAACGCTCAAGCGTTTGTTGTGTGAAGCTCCTGTTCTTGCGCTACCTGAGGGTAATGATGATTTTATCGTGTATTGCGATGCATCCAACCAAGGTCTCGGTTGTGTTCTTATGCAACGAGGCAAGGTTATCGCTTACGCATCGAGGCAACTTAAGGTTCATGAAAAGAATTATACAACTCACGACCTCGAACTTGGTGCAGTTGTTTTTGCCTTGAAGATCTGGAGACACTACCTTTATGGTACTAAGTGTATCCTTTACACTGACCATAAAAGCCTTCAGCATATCTTTGATCAAAAGGAACTTAACATGAGACAACGCCGATGGAACGAACTCATCAGCGATTACGATTGTGAGATCCGGTATCATCCTGGTAAGGCTAATGTGGTAGCCGATGCGCTCAGCCGAAAACCCTGCCAGCTTAACTGTATTTTGCCGCGCACGCATCTTCACTTTGCGCCGATTCAAAGCAACCTTGAATCGCGTATTCGTGACGCGCAGCGCGCATCCATCAGTAATGGTAACCTTCGCGCCGAGTTAGCGTGTGGCGCGGAAGCGCATTTTGTGCCCAATCTGAGTGGAATTCTCTGCTATCTCAATCGCATCTGGATTCCCTTTGATGAGAATCTTCGCGCTGATATCCTGAGTGAAGCGCACAAATCTCGGTATTCTATTCATCCTGGCGCTGATAAGATGTACAAGGATTTGCGCATAACTTATTGGTGGCCCGGTATGAAGAAGGATATTGCTGTGTTCGTAGCTAAATGTCTGACTTGTTCTAAAGTAAAAGCTGAACACCAACGCCCATCTGGTTTGCTCGAACAACCAGAAATTCCTACGTGGAAATGGGAAGGTATAGCGATGGACTTCATTACCAAGTTACCTTTGACAGCAAGCAAACATGATAGCATTTGGGTAATAGTGGATCGTTTGACTAAGTCTGCTCACTTCCTGCCCATTCGTGAAAACTACCGTGTTGAGCATCTCGCGCAGCTTTATGTCAAGGAAATTGTCTGCCGCCATGGTACTCCTTTGAGCATCATATCCGATCGCGATGGCCGTTTTATATCTCGCTTTTGGAAATCTCTCCAATCTGCGCTAGGAACTCGCTTGGACATGAGTACGGCATATCATCCTCAGACTGACGGTCAGTCTGAGCGAACTATTCAAACTCTTGAGGATATGCTCCGATCTTGTGTTCTTGATTTTGGAGGTAATTGGGATTCGCACCTGCCTTTGATCGAGTTCTCTTATAATAACAGCTATCATTCCAGTATCGGTATGGCCCCATTTGAAGCACTTTACGGTCGTAAGTGCCGCTCCCCGATTTGTTGGAGCGAAGTGGGTGAAACTCAAATCACAGGACCCGAACTTGTTCAAGAGACAACAGATAAAATCGCCAAGATCCGTGATCATCTGCTGATTGCTAGAAGCCGACAGAAGAGTTACGCAGATCGCAGGCGAAAGCCTCTCGAATTTCAAGTTGGTGATCTTGTTCTCCTCAAAGTGTCGCCCTGGAAAGGTGTTGTCCGCTTTGGGAAGAAAGGTAAGCTTGCTCCTCGTTATGTTGGTCCATTCAAGATTCTCGCGCGTGTGGGAAAAGTTGCCTACAGACTTGACCTGCCGCCCGCGCTCAGTAATGTACATCCAACGTTCCATGTATCCAATCTCAAGAAGTGTTTAGCTGACGAGAACCTTCACATTCCACTTGATGAAGTCCAAGTTGATGAATCTATGCATTTCGTTGAGAAGCCTGTTGAGATTATGGATCGCGAGGTTAAGCAAACCAAGCGCAGTCGTATCCCTATCGTGAAAGTTCGTTGGGAGTCCAAGCGCGGAGCCGAGTTTACATGGGAAAGGGAAGATCAAATGAAGATCAAGTACCCGCACCTGTTCTCTGCGCAACCTACTTCGAGATAAATTTCGGGACGAAATTTCTTAAAGTAGGGGAGACTGTGACATCTGCCCGATCCGACCCGACCCAGGTACCCGTTTCTCTTACCCGAACTCTTTCTTTTATGATTTAATATTTATTTATACTTATATTTTACTTTTAATAATAATAATATACTTTTCCTTCCCGCCTCTTTCTCTCTTTCTTTCCGCCGTCCCGTCCCTCTCCTCCTCTCTTTCCGCCTTCTTTTCCCTCTTGTCGCCGTCCCGCCCTTACGCCTTGTTTCCCTCTTTTTCTTCTAACTCTTTGCTTATCCTTTGGTTCTTCCCGCCTAAGGTTGTCTGCGCAGCTCCACGCGCCAGACTCCTTACATGGAAGCCTGCGTGAAGACATCTTGTTCCTGCGATACGTGAAGAGAACTCTTCTCGCAGCGCGCTAAGAATGCATGTTCTTCCCGCAATGCGCTTAGAATTCTAGTTCTTCACGCAGCACGCTAAGGATGTGATTCTTCCCGCAGTGCGCTACGGATTGTTGTGCCAGCCTTCGCGCTCGCGCACTCAGCCTTCTCGCGCTTGACCCTTTAGTCTAGTCTTCTGTTTTATCCAGCCTGTATGCTTTTGTGTTGCCTTTTCTTCTGAGCTGTTGACCTAACCTATCTAATGTCTGAATAAGTTACTTTCGGCGCAGCATGCGTACCAACCCCATTAGTTGGTAGAAAAAGTGACTGACATTATCTTTTGAGATCTGCTTTTGCCATGCTTGACCAGTACCTTTATCTGAACCGCCCATGCCTTTTTACTGTTCCCTGACAGCTTTATCTTGCCCCCTGCAGCTGCCATATCTTTTGATATCTTTTGTTATCTTTTGTTTTGTCTTGTTCTGTTTGTCTTGGAATCTTTTCCCTTTTTTTCTGGATTTATGTCTCCTAGGGTTTCTCTATAAATAATAGTATTATTTTTTCCTAACACTACACACACAAAACACTTACTCTCTCCTGACCTCCTCCTTGCTCTCTCTGCCGCCTCCCTCTCTGCCTCCGTTTTCTCCTCTCCTCTGCCCTGTTTTCCGGTAATATATATAATAACTTATTAATTATGCTAACTTGTAATCAAGACTTAAAACCGATCATTAAAACAATAATCTTTAATTATAGGTTAACTTGTGCTTGTTTAAAGTTGGTTCTTGCTTTATCTTACACCGCATCGTTTATCAAGTGAGTAATCTCGTATCTAATCCCTTTTTGCTTTTAATGTTTTGGGATGTTCATGTGTTCATACAAACTTAGAGTCTTAAACTGTTTATGAACTTTAGTCGCGCAGTATCCCATGTGTTGAGGACGTAGACTTGGCTGTTTATTTGTATGTGTGGATCATTAACCGTCTTGTCGGTCTATTCCGCAGTTTTCATGGTACCATTAGATGAACACGGGAGAACTATCGTTTATGATTTTCTCTTTTGTTACACTTGCACAGTTAGTCTTGTTTGTGAGCTCAATTGTGAGCACTGGCAGTCTTGTCTCTTAGAGTTGGTCCCGATCAGATTACACCCTTGTTGAAAACCAGACATACACATGTTGCGCGCAGATTTATTGTTATCTATGTATTGTATTAAACTTGATTTCTCACCAACACGCGAGTGTTTGACGTTTATTTTAACACATGTTCAGGTTTGCAGTAGCTGTTTTGGAGCTTGTGGACACGTAGGAAGTTTTTACTTTTGGACCTAGAATTAAAATGTATCAAGACAAGTTAATGTTGTTTGAATGTTATAATTTATAATATATTGATTTATGTTTGATTTATGTTCTTTACTTTCCCCGCTGCGCGTGCGCGATAAAATGTGTATTAATAAATATTGACACCAATAGTGTCGCGAGTAATGAAGCAATATGTGGCGCCCCGATGTATAATCCGCCTTTGGTCGGGGTGTTACACAGGGGTGGTACACCTTGACGACCCGTATTAAGGGTCTGAAGATTTGCGACACCGAGCGCAGTCTTCGCGCGTGGAAGCATGAATTCTTCTACATTTCTGCCCGCGCCATCCCCCTTGCCATGAAGTTTAAAAATGGCCAAGCGATACCGAGCCTTCACGCCCCCAACTACCAGGAGGCGGAATGTTTTTCGAAGATATCCCGGATCCAATCTCCGGTTTACCGGTTTGCGGAGTCCGGGATGGTCATGTTAGGGATGAGCCGGGTGTGGAAGGATGCGTCTCAGGTTCCCATCTTTCTCGAATACGGTTTGAACTCTATTCCCTATGGTATGTCTTGTCTTTCTTTTTGATACGCGTTTGTCTTCTAACTGTTTATTCTTTCAGAGGGAAATGATTTGGAGTCGCTTCTGTACCCGCGGGAAACCGACGGTCCTGCGCGGATGGGTACTCGTGCTCTGGACGAGGGCGAGTTGCCCATCCTGGAGCAAACGGCGGATCGGTTTGTGGAGGTCTATCCGCTGGGCCACGAGATCCTGAGCCACCGGCGGCCAGGTAAGGCGATATTCTTTCCTCAATCCCTCAATGCTGTACCCGCTGCTGGAATTCCTGACCCGTCTTCTTCTGAGGAATCCTCAGATGCTCCTCCGTTGGTGCGGAAGAAGAAGGCTGCTGCCGGCGTGAAGGGGAAGGAGAAGGCCTCCACAGCTGATCCAGTGGTTCTATCTGACTCGGAGTCAGATAGTGAAGAAGTGGCGGGGAAGCCCGGTGGTGAGAAGACCACTGCTCCGGAGGCTACGACCGTTACCTCCGGAGAACCAACGAAGACGACGGTGACCGGTACCAAGAGGCCGGCTCCATCGGGTTCCTCCCCGCCCGTCCGTACGTTCAGGGTCAAGAAAACCCGTAAGTACAATCATAATGTCTGTAGATTTATCACTTCATAAATTTATCCAACACTCTCCTCTTTGTGCAGGCGTGGATGTTGACGCATTCCGGGGTGAAGCGCAGAGGAGTACCCTTCTGCCAATGACGGTAGGCTTGGTCAGCCTACCTGAGGCGTCGACCCAGGTGACCGCGCCTGCTTCCGCTGGTTCAGTTGCTCCTGAGCAGACTGTTCCAGCTGAGATGACGTCCCCGCCGGCCGTGAGTGCGATTTTTACAGCATCCTTCACAGAGCCGGCGGTTACTGCTGCTGCTGACTACGAGGCGGCGACCACGGCGGCTGCCACCATGCCCGCGCCACCGGCACCGATGGCCGGATCATCAGGTACGCGCAGGGCTTCCCGCCGATCTTTGCCACCTTCCCGTCTGCCTGACCTGTTGGATGGATTTCCTTTAGGTTCAGGTGATGGGTTTGGCGGCTATCGGCCTGTCATTGAC
Source organism: Bidens hawaiensis (assembly GCF_021521415.1). NCBI lineage: Eukaryota > Viridiplantae > Streptophyta > Magnoliopsida > Asterales > Asteraceae > Bidens > Bidens hawaiensis. Next base: position 357,468 of record NW_027491661.1, on the reverse strand, counting down.
CCTACAGGTGCGTGGGGTTCCTTTCTTTTTCCCTTATGTTTTTTTATTATCTTTTCCTTACTGCTTTTGTTTCTTTTGCAGTGTCGGATTCCAATGAAGTGTATGTTCCACGATGGAACATCCGCCGAGGAACAACCCTTCGCACACCTGTGGAGTGCGTGGACTGGGCTCGCCACGCTGCTCCCCCGGGTGCGTTGGGGGAAGCCATGGTTAGCTACCAGGAGGGTAGGTTAACCAATGAGCTTCGGGTTCTCCAGGCCCGGATGCAGCCGCGCGTCGAGCTGCTTTGTCGTGAAAACGACAAGTTGAAAGCAGCTCGCGCCAAGGACGTATCTGAGGCGCGTGCTCTTCGGGAGGAGAACCAACAGCTGGCGGCAGCTGCCGCCGACAAGGAGAAGGCCTTCAAGGCCCTCGAGGTTGAAGTTCAGGCGCGACTCGAGGCCCGTTCCAAGGCTGCCCAAGCTGTGAATGAACAGCTTCGGCTGGCCAGGGAGACTGCGCGAAACGCAACTGAGAGGGCTGCCAAGGCTGAAGCCGTTGCTGAGCCTTTGCGTGTGGAGAATGAGGAGCTCAAGGCCAAATTAGAGGCTCTCCAACGCGCTCATGATGCCTTGGCAATGGAAGATGCCAAGAAACTCCAGGAAATCCTGGACCAGAGGGGGGTGCTTGACCACACCGAGCGGAAACTTAAGGGCGTCGAAGAGGCTGCCGCAAAGGAAGTTTTACTTGCCAACCTTAACAAGAGCGAAGCCGAACGCGCCCATAACGAAGCTCAAGCTGCCCTCCAATGGCTTCTTCGAGAAGCGTTGCCTCAGGTATGTTTAGTTTTATCTTCACGCTTTTCTTTTGTAAGAAAAGGTTCTAATACTTGTGTTTTCTTTGTAGGTTGTGCGTCGGGTCTTTTCAGAGACCTCTTACGATGATGCTATGACCGCAGCCCTCAACGCTTCTCATGAGGATGGGGAAAAGGCCGGCTTCCTGCTTGGTCTAGGGTTTGTTGAGAAAGGCGTCCCGCCTTCCAACTTCCCTTTGTTCGATGTGGATACCGAAGCCATTTATGACCAAGCATTGAACCAATACGCCGCCTTCCCGCATCCAGTGGTGGAAAAGGTGGACGAAGTAGCTGCTGCTGATGATGGGTTAGCTGTCCTCAAAGCGTTCCTCGAACCACCCCGTTCTTCTGACGGAGCGGGTCCAAGTGGAAGCGGCCCTGAAGCTTGATCCTGAAGATCCCTTCCCACTGCTAAGATAGACTTGTTTTATTCTTTTAGGCGGGTAGTTACCCGGCCATTCTTGTAATATATTCTTGAAATATTAATCTTTTTGCGTATAAGATTGTTATTTCCTTCTTTGGGTTCCTTGCTTTATAAACTTATGACTTGCATACTTAGTTTAAATTAGCAATTTTCCAAGTGTTTAGAATAAGAACCTTTGAACGTGGTTGATAATGGGTTAAAGTTCCGCTCCCTCCTTCGTGATTGTGCGGGTAGAACCGTCACTTGCACTTGGTAGGATGGCTAAACTTTAACCTTCATCTGACCTGCGTGTAGGTTTTCCTTTTCGAAATTTCTAAGGCATTAAGATAAGTTAACCTTTGAACGTGGTTGATAATGGATTAAAGTTTTCGCTTCCTCTTTCGTGATTGTGCGGGTAGAACCGTCACTTGCACTTAGTAGGATGGCAAAACTTTACCCTTATCTGACCTGCGTGTAGGTTTTCTTCACCTTTTGAGGATAAGTTAACCTTTGAACGTGGTTGATAACAGGAAGTCTTGCTTCCTCTTTCGTGATTGTGCGGGTAGAACCGTCACTTGCACTTAATAGGATTGCAAAATTTTACCCTTATCTGACCTGCGTGTAGGTTTTCCTCACCTTTTGAGGATAAGTTAACCTTTGAACGTGGTTGATAACAGGAAGTCTTGCTTCCTCTTTCGTGATTGTGCGGGTAGAACCGTCACTTGCACTTAGTAGGATGGCAAAACTTTACCCTTATCTGACCTGCGTGTAGGTTTTCCTTATCCTTTTTAAGAATTTTGTTTTGAACCGTTCGACGCGCGGTTGTCGATAGGTTAGTGTTCGGTTTCCTTTCATGATTCATGCGGATAGACCGGCACTTTCATTTAATGGGATAATTGAACTCTTCCCCTTCAATTGACCTGCGTGAAGGTTTGTCAAGTTATTGGGTTCGTGCGGGTAGGACCGCCTTCCCACGCAATGACTTCACGTAATGTGAACGCCGTCACCAGTGTTGCATAGTTTAACCGTTCGACGCGCGGTTGTTGATAGGTTATTATTCAGTTTCCTTTAATGATTCATGCGGATAGACCGGCATTTTCATTTTTGGGTGCTGAACTTTTTCCCAAACTGACATGCGTGAAGGTTTGTCACGTTATTGGGTTCGTGCGGGTAGGACCGCCTTCCCATGCAATGACTTCACGTAATTATGCGGTGAAAACCGGCATATTAGTGTTCAGAAAAGTATAAATGTAAAATCATCAGCTTCGATGTTCTTAAAAAGAATCATTTCCATTAGAAGTGGCTCTTGGCCTTTTCTTTACAAATTGGAATTGATTTACATGCAGACTGTGTAAATGAGCTCCCTTCCATGTTGGGATGGGAGTGCCATCGAGCCGATACGCACCTGGTTCGGGATCTCGTTCTTTACGCAGCATGTAGTCTCGATTTTGAAGCTGGAATTGATTCGTGTTTTCCCCAGCTGAGGTTCTATACGCACCCGCCTGCTCAGCCTTTATTGTGCCACGAGGTGCGCGAGCGTCCCATCTCTGACAAATGCTTCGACCATGTCCTTTACGTCTATGCATTCTTCAGTGTTGTGGCCTTTTGTCTTGTGGAAGTCACAGTATTTGCTCCGATCAGCATCGTGACGATGTCGGATTATTGGAGGCTTTGGCCATGGGAGCTCTTCAGTGGCGAATATCTCAGTGACGCTTTTGGTGAGTGGCGTCCATTTGGAGTTCCGGTGCGACTGTACATTATCCCTTCCGCCCACTCGATGTTGCAAGCCGGATGAGGTGTCAAAGTTTACCCTTGACTGCCAAATGCCTAGCTTCCGTTTTTTATTTAGTCTGGCGGTGAGGACGTTGTCTTCTCTCGTCTTCTGAGTGTAGAGGTTTGTGCTCTGTGGGAGATCTCTACCCAGTTGCTTCTCTGTTTCCGCATAGCGTTTTGCTGCTGTCATGATGCCATCCCATGTGGATGGCATGCCATCTTTACCCGTTAGGGTGCGGATGAGCTCTGGGTCATGTGCGCCCTGGATGAAGGCAGCGCGAACAAGATCTTCGCTGATATTGCCCAAACTTAGCTTCTTTGAGTTGAAGCGAGTGATGAAGTTTGGCAGAGATTCATCTTCCTCTCGTATGCATTTGAGGATTGTCCATTGCTCCTCGGTATACTTCCGTTGCTGGCTGAAGTGTTGGCTAAACTTCTGTTGGAAGTCTGCCCAGTCGTAGATGTGGTTGACCGGTAGACGATCAAACCAAGCTCTAGCAGCCCCAACAAGCGTCATTTGGAACATGTAGCACCACGTGGGTTCCGTCCAATTGCTGACGGTTGCCCCCGCTATGAACCTGTTCAAATGATCGTCTGGATCAGATAAACCGTCATATGTGCCTATGTTAGGCATTTGTTTGGCACTCTTTGGGGCGATTGCTTCTGCAATGTCCCTTGCAAACTTGGACATTCCTGCATTTGCAACGTTTGGTCTGAACGTTTTGGAGAAGTCTCGTGGACTTCCACCTGTGCTTTTTGGTTTGAAGGCTTGTCCAAAATGCCTTTTCGGTTGGGATTCCGTTTCCTTACGCTTCCCTTTTGCCCTATGGCGAGGGTTCGCGTCGGAGTCGGATTCCTCCGAGTCATCTTCCCAGTACTCGAATTCGTCGGCCTGTTGCACGGAACGCAAGCGTTCGTCCAACTCAGCCTGGAATTCCTTTTGTCGTGCCTCCGCCCATGCCTTAACTTCATCGAGAGTCTGGCGGGGGAGTCTTCGTTTCTCAAACTGGGTATCGGTGGATCCCAGTAGGCGATCATTTACTGCACTTGCCCCAGCTTTGGTAAGTGGGGTAGTGTTCGTAAAATTTACTTCACTTGCCCCGGCTTCGGTAGCCGGGGTAGTGTTCGTAAAAACTGTGTTGCCGGTATTCCCCCTAGTAGCTGGGGTTGTGGTTACCGGAATTTCTCTAACCATCTTTGTAGAAGTTTGAAAAAACTGGAGAAAAATAAAGTTCTAGCTTTATGCACGGATGGCGCCAATGAAGAAACACTAACCGGACCCCGGACAGATTACTGGTAACCTGGGGGTTGGATAGCTGTTTCCCACGAGGGGTTAGACCCTTGGAAGATGGTTCTTCTGATAACCTGCAAAACAGACACCGTGAGCTCGTCACTGAGAAGGGGGGGGGGTTCCTCCTTGTGACCACCCTCCGGCGTGAGAATCAGACTAGATTGCTCTTTAAATATAAAAGTATATTAAGAGATTGCTAGAGCAGATATCAGGTATATTATGATGATATAAGATAATGTAATGTGTTTAGATGATCATACCATTTGGGGTATTTATAGCCGAAGGTAGGTTTCCAAGGAGGTATGGCCAGCAGCAACAGTGTTCCTGTTCATCAACAGTAGCCTACGTACGTGCCTTGCTGGTAGTTGGTGAGTAGGCAGCGGCTGATAGTGACCAGGCCTGCTGTATACTATTCCCTTTCCACCAACTGCCGACTACGCACGTGGTATGACAGTAGTTGGTGAGTAGGCAGCGGCTAATAGTGATACAGTACAGGAGCATGCTGCTCGCCATACTGTATCAGTGAGCTGTCGTATCTCTGATCAGATCTTTCGCCCATACCTCGTCAGGTACAGTAAAAGATCCTTCAGTATACAGACTGGCTTATTTGGGCGGGAGTATTCCCCCTCCCGCCTCTGTGCGGGATTGCTCCCGGCTTTGCTCATTCCTTCAGGTGACACTGATCGAGAGCTAAGTGCCTTGTGCGTGTAGCCATGCTGCGCGGGTGGCCTTCCCTAATGGCTTGTATCCGAGGCTGCGGGGACATGCGGAGTCCTTCACCATTGGGAGGCTTTTCCTGCGGGACCAGCTTGCGTACTGCGCGTAAGGACGTCACGTCTCTGAGCATGGTTGGTCCTGCGGATCCAGTTGGTCTCTGCGCAGACGTCCCTGTTTAAGGTGTGTCTTGCGGGTCCAACTGGGCTCTGCTGGGACCTACCTCTTCAATTATAAAAAGCAACCAAGTAAAAGGCTTTAAATGAAAGTGGTTCAAAAACCATGTCATTTGTGGCTCATTTAGTCACTTTTAGGTTTGAACGACCTTGAGGGATCTTATGATTAACATAAAGCTAAGAATATCTACTCGTTGGGTTTCTTGGAATTCATTCGAATAAAAGTCTACTCTTCCTTTTAGCTGTCATTTCCTTTTTTTATTTTTTTCCTATTTCTTATTTCTGTGTCCGCAACTTTGCTTGATCCAAGGTATTATTACTTTATATATAGTTTTTTTACTTTTACCGTTTTCTTCAACTTCAGAATATTTTTGTTACTTCTATTGAAGAATATAACTTTTTATTACTGTTGGTGAGCTTTATCTCAATTAGCATTGGATGGAAAATGAAGATTTGGATCGGAGCCCGTAAAGTATCAAATTCGATATGATCCCAACCAGGTTTTATCGTAGTGTGCCTTCGGACGATGGGTTTTTCCTGGAATAGGAGATGGTGAGCTTGAGCTATCTAGCGCTGTTTGCGATCGCGGGCATATTGGATCGTCTTTTTCCATTAAACTACCCCGGGTAAGTTTCGTTATTTTAATTTGTTGGTTCATTAACAAATAAATTTTTTGTTAATTTTATAAAATAAAAGTGATAAAAGAAGAATAAAAGGGGAAAAAAAAGAAAAGAAAGTAAAGTTCAACATTTATAGTTTCAGTGGCCGAAACTGCTAACAAAACTAGACGTAAATGTCTCATTCTTTAAAAATTTTCATTTTGGGTTGAATGAACTATGAAACATAAACTAATAACATTATAAGCTTCAAAACAGATCGAACCGTAAAATTAGCAAAATGTTCAAATCAATCTGTTTGGATGTCAAACCAGTCTATTTATTTTGGTTTGAACGCTTCAATAGGTTAACGATTTATAAATACCACTACTTTGGAACAAACTTTTGAGCAAATGCTTGATTAAGAATATGCCACTATGTAGACAAAAACTGTTTTCCGTTCGTTTAAATTAATGAAAAGGGAGATTAAAAAAAAAGTCGACCATGGTCCAAGAGTGGATTTTACAAAAGCAAAAATTGAACCCCTTTTGAGTTGTGTCATGTGTCATACGAGCATAAAAACACCCACATATCACATGTGCTTGTGACCTCATAATCACCTTTTTGTTTTTCTAATTACGATTTATCGAATCTTAACAATTACAACTAACTTTTTATCATGTTTTGCATGGATTTTTTCTTTCTAGGAATACAATTCCATGTGAAAATAATATTATATATGGTATTTGTATACTTCTAAAATTCTGGAAATTTCAATAGCCACACGTATCGGCGTGATAACTCACGCATCACGGCATGCTAAAACGTGAAATATCGAAATATAGAACAAAACGTAAAACACTATTTATAAAAGATTATATTCTAAAAATTATAAAAGAAAACCAAAATATGCTTTCAAATAAGTTATAATAATAAAATAACAAAATATGCTTTCACATTTTTGGAGAGTGTCACCTTGCTTCAATGGAATGATATCGATCGTTGGTTGGATGTGTCTCTTTCGGAGGATAAAGGGCCTAAAAGTATTTTAGAATGGTTGGATTCTTCAGGATGAGTGAAAAAGAGAAAAAGATGTTATTGAGGTGATTATCTATACGACATGGTGGACTATTTTGAGAGTTCGGAATGAGATTATTTTTTGTCAACCCAGTGATAACAGAGACACTCTATTTGATTAGATTGTTTCAGTTTCGTATTTGTGGTTATCATCTCGTAATTGTAAGTTTTATTTGAACTGGGTGGCGTGGCTCAAAAACCCGTTACTTAGCATGTAATTTTTGTCTTGTCCTAGTTAGGTATTTATTTCTGGGTGTGGTTTTTATTTCAAGCTTGCCTTTTAAAAAAAAACAAAAAAACATCCTTAAAAAAAGTGTCCACATGAACCACTAAATACTAAATCTTGTAATTGTTAGGAGCATTTCTAGTGGGTTGTTTAAATTATGTGAGGGAGTTCTCTATATTTCAGAGAAGGTTAAAAATGATTGTGAGAGGAGGAGAGAGAAAATATTACTGTTCATGGTTAAATTTGGAGAAACACACTGTTCACCTCTATAATTTTATAATGTTTTTTAAAGTGGTTGTGAGTGAAGGAAAGCGAAAATATAATGATAAAAGTATAAAAATATATTATTTAATTGAAAATGAGAGAGAAAATATAGTATGTTTAATGTAATTATAAAGATGAAAATGAAGAATAAATGAGAATGCTCTAAGTACTATACATATTTACAGCATATTTTCACTTTTGTAAACCTTTTACCAAAAAAGATTTGCAATATATTATTCTACCACTGAGGGCGAAGAATCAAACTAAAAATACTAGAAAAAACCGTTGGATATGCAAGACAAGTTTGTGGCTGAGGCTGATCATAACACTTTTCAAAACGAATATTGTCATCAATTTAACGGTCTACTAGAATACTTGTGTATGCAACAACGTATAGATTATTCTTTAAAAAAATATTCTTTAGATTTGTTTCCACATTTGACATAAGAGCGTATCCATGTGATAAAAATATACTAACATTTAAGTATCAAATAATGACAAATGAGCAAGAATATCAAATATATTTGCAAACGTTAAGGATGGTAAAAAACTAAAAATATCAAATAATTTTGTTCAGCATTTTACCTGTTTCTCTAAACTAAATCGTTTTTTTCCAAGCCGAAACTTACACCAACTTTAGGTGAATTTGGTATAACAATCCGAGGTGGGATATGAAACTCCTTTGTTAATAGAGTTGGTTTTGTCGAGTCAAATCAGACCAAATCAATAAAATACAATGTTAAGAAAATGATCACAATAAAAAAATAATAAAAAATAGGCTGTTATTAGATGGTTAAAGAAATTACATTTTTAGACCATGTGTGGTTAAAATCGCACATGGGTGTTTTACGACACGTGACACCTTAGTCAGCAATGAAAAACTTTACAAAAAGTGATGTAGCTAGTGGGAAAAGTTTCCTACAATAATTACTCAATTGTTATAAATAAATAAAATATAAATAACTTAAATATTTGATAGTTTGAGAGGGGGGGACCTGATTTGTTGGAGAATTTAGTGGGTAGTGCTTCTTACAAAACACATGAGGCTAAAACTTGGCTCAAAACTTTAAAGGAAGTGGTGTTCATAAAGTTTTAAGAGATTTTGAGGTGGAAAGCACCCCATTACAAATTATCAAAGTTGTTCTATGTGAGTTTTAATTTTTTGAAAATGATTCATTACCAAACACATGTTCAATGCTAACAATTATTCAATTATTGTGTAACCTTTTCAAGTTCATATTTATTATTCGTTTTACATTAATATTGAAATGATTCTTTTTGTACTATCAGGCAAATATCTATTACACGTTTATTATTAAACATGACACAAAGTCTAGGTGCTATTTATCACCGGTTACGACTACTTTTCTTTGCACGTTTTTGTAGTCATATTTTCTCGTCAGTAGAATATAAACCCCAAATTTAACCGCATTCATAACCGCCAATAGCCAGTAGAACTTATCGAGCCGACTGCTATTTATATCCTTCCCGAACCAACTAGACCCAAACCGCCCGGTCACACGACCAACAACAATAATCAGAGAACTACTATAAAAATTCGCAACACCGAGCACACTCGAATATAAAGCTATCCCAATACTTCTCATCGAGTCGGGCACTTGCTCATAAAAATACTCCTGCAAACCCACCAGCGTAAACGCGTCCCCAATCCCCTGAATAAAATACTGCGGAGTTAACCAAAACACACTCATTGGCAAAACCCGACTATATTCTCTCTTCGCAACCATTAACCTCTTTTTCTCAACCAATGCCGCAACAACCATACCCAGAATAGAAAACACCATTCCGATCCCCACTCGCTGGAGGATCGGAATCCCCCTTTCCTGTCCCGTTACTTTCCTTAGTATCGGGACTATCATTTTATCATAACATATAATACACAACAACATACCAAACGCCGCAATCGCGTGAATACTCGCAGGTGGTATCACAAAACCATTAATATTTCGATTCATCGTACTACTTTGTTTCACGTAGAATGTCGCACCTTGCGCAATACACACACCAAACAACAACGAAACGAACCATATTGGGACCACTTTCACCACGAGTTTTGTCTCTTCAACTTTGGTAATCGTCGATAGTTTCCAAGGAGACGGTTTCTTCCCTTCGAATACAACTTCGTTTTCAATAATACACGCTTTATCAAGAAACCTAAACTTATTAGTATGAGACAGTAGCCTCGTATTCGGGTTTTCAGATTCATAAAACGAATCTTGGTTCGATGGATACGGTAGGTTTCTTTTTCTTATGGATGCAACTAGAACTTGCACTATTGGTGTCAACGGACTACTTTGTGGCACACGGTACCTATAAAACGGTCGTCCGAGGTAGAATATAACGGTAGTTAAGAACATGGAAACAGTTAGGATAAGGTTTGCTGTTCCCCAACCGAAGTTGTCTTGAACATAAGCCATGACAGTTACTCCCAGAACAAGTCCAGCACACAATGCTACATTCCAGTAATTAAAATACGACATCTTTCCTTTCCGTTCGTTTGAATCGTTGTCGTCAAACTGGTCAGCTCTGAAGGATTCTAGTGACGGTTTGTGGCCGCCTGTTCCGATAGAGAGGAAGTACATTGCGGTGAAGAAGGCGAGTTTGTGAAGCTTTGTTGGGTTGATGCAGTTATTGTCACTGACTCCGCATGGTTTTAAGGGTGGTATGAATTGAGTCATGGTGAGGATTGTTAAACCCTCAAATTAAAAAACAGAAGTGTGAGCATGAAACCGAAAAAATGAACTGCAAAACCGGAATTAAAGTAACTAAACCTGAATAAAACTGACGGTTTGGTTTTATGTTTTTGTGAAAACCAAACTTCGGATATGGTTTTGGTTCTGCGTGTAATTAAAACCAAAAAACCGAACAGAACCAAACCAAATTTATGTATTTTCATTTTGAATTTTAAGTAATCATTAAGAATTTAATAAATAGTGATACCACTAATTAGTTATTAATTAACAAAAAGATTTATGCTCAAGTTCACTATTATGGGCCAATTTTTAACCAGCCAAAAATGTCAAGCCCAATTGGTAAAACCGAAAACCAAAAAGAAAATATAGAAAGATTTCAAAACATAATTTTTGGTTTTTGGTTCGGTTTGAGTCCAAAACCAGCCCATGAACACAAATTAGAGGGGTGGTGATTAATGATGATTATATGTACTGCGATATAGATGGAGGAAGAAAGTAATATCATGAGGAATCTGCCAGCATAGGCGTCGGCAATGAAGCCGCCAAGTAAAGGCATGCTGGTGGTGACTCCGGCCCAGCAATTTACAGCCTTGGCTGCGGTTGTGAGGTCTTGGTGCAGCACTTTTGTTAGGTACGTGATGAGATTTGATGAAAATGAAAAGTAACCAAGCCTCTCGCTTACCTCGATCACTTAAATCAAAACAAATTAAAATTAGTCAAATCTTGTATATTGTGCTCCCCTGTAGTCTAAGGCGCTAGCTGCACTCAAAGCACAAAGTTTAAACATATCATTTTTAGGTGTTTATACATGTTTTAAGCCGGTTTAATGCTAGTTTTGCTGGTTCCATGCCATTTTTTTTGAATATTTTTGATAAGTTTTATGTCTTTCAGAACTCTTCGCAGTTTGACCATAATTAACCAAAATGTGCGCAAGGTGCGCACAGGGCACGACCCTTTGACTATGTTGTGTACGTCTATGTGTGCTGTGTGCATGTTTGTTTTCAAAGACACCACTCGTTTGGATGAGCCATAGTATCTTTGTTGCTACAAAGACACTTGAAACCTTGGTTTGGATGGGTGTTAGCTCACTACGATACTCGATTGCGGAGGTAGTTCTGTGTGTTTGGATGGTGTTCGAACAAATTCCGCATTTGAATAGTTATAGTTTTATATATGTTCAAAATCCTATTACCTTGCTAGGAAACAAACTGGTATGCACCATACTCAATGCACCCAACACCTCTGCTTACAGGCTAGCCACCAAAGCGCTCCCAGTTCTCAACAATTCGTATAACTTTAATGCCCCCATACGAGTCACTGGCTGGCTCGTGTTACTGAGCCCGGCAATAAAATTGGCCGTTAAAGAAATATATGTTTAAAATCAAGTGACATGATCAATTATGAAAAATAGTCTTTTAAGTTTCTGATTTTGCTTCATTAAAATAACCTAAGAATTGCATGATCAGTAAGACCTTTCGCATCAGGGTCATCCATGGTTTATGTAGAGGAGATTTGTGAGAATAATGGAAAAGGCAAGTTTTATATAGGTTGAGGTGGAGGTCATCCATCCTTAAAGATTCTTTCTCATGAATGGTGAAGAATGGTGGTTGGTGGGTCTCCTATATTTGTTGATGTGAAAATTACAAGATTGTTTATGAGAAGAATGAATATGTTATTGTTGTAGGTATAAAGTGTTTACAAAAAGATAAAATAAAAAATTGATGTGATATACTTACTAAGCTATTTTCTAAAAAATGTGGTCCTGAACTAATAGTCCAAGACAAACAATAAATTACAACTTTCATGCAAAAGTTTACAAAAAGATATAACTTACAAAGTCAACTCTTATAATAAATGTTTTTTAGTCCCAAGTTAAAGTCACTAAATGATTGAGAGAACCAACAAATTTTCCACCAAGTACCTTAATGTTACCCCGCATCTATTATTAGAGCAATAAATGTTAAAACAAAATATTTATTTTCAAGTAAGACTTTAAATTACTTTGTAGAAGCATAGTTTTGTAGCATTAAAATTTATAATACGATATAAGATTACATTGGATAAAAATAGGTTGAGATTGAAAATAAAAAAATGACAAATGTATAGTCACTACTAATATTAATATTGTTAGCGAAATGGTCACAAGTCTTCTTGTAAGAAATAACATATTAGTTCATGGATGTTTCCTATGCCATTGATCTTCTCAACTTATTTTTTCATTTTTTCATAAAACATGTTTTGTTTTATTAATTTATCTTTTGTTTTGCTATTACACATTTATATACACATTACCCGAACTATACTCGTAAACCTTGTGCTTTATTTCCTTGGCTTTACTATTAGGTAGTGGAGTAATCTAATAACCCAGTGACTTTTTAGCCTTTTTATTTCTATTTCCTTGAATAATTAAAATATACAAAAATTAGAAATGCAAATGGAAATCATAATATAATTGATGAATTTTAACCCTGATACCAGTGAGCATTTCCAATATCCGATAATAATCGGGTACTCGATGGACATGAGAATATGTATGGGACATGCTTTTACAATACTTGCATGCAACTGCGAAGGTTGGTGCGCAAAGATAATCGTAAAACAATGTCAAAAATGTGCTCACCGATAATGAAGAATGACGCCTTCCAAGTACCAGTAGAAGATCGCAGAGGAAGTCTCCCTTTGTGATCCAAAGATGAATCACAAACCCACTTGGCATCTTCTCCAATTTCACTCATATCTGCCATTGTCACTTCAAAATAAAACAAAGGATGCTAAAACAGGGTGAGAGTGGTTGTGTTTTATAAGTGTGTAGACTCAAATGTGACAGTTTTTTGTCTTTTATGTTATTTTCTTTGTTTTTTTGTTTTGTATTAATAATTAGTTTTATCAAAAAAAATTATATCGTTTTTTGTTTTTGCATTATTAATTTTATAATTTAATCAATTCATTTATTTAATACAAACGTCCTCTCAAAACCATCTCCCCACATTGCTTTCATCTCCAACATTGGTTTTCAACCACCATATTTTCCTGCCACCATATTTTCCAGCCACCAATGTTAAAGATCTGGGTGAAATTATAATAAAGTTACAAACTTTGATGCTGAAACAGATCTGGGTAACATAATTGTTAAAGAAGTATATGAGACGTATGACTTACAACATGGAAAGTATAACTGATAAGGCCGGTGAATGGATTAAAGCATCAAGATGTGATTTTGAGAAGTGGGTTGGTTTTAATTTTTGGGTTTGATGAGGGTACCTACCGCCATTGTTGGATGGGAGATTGAGGAAGAAAGAAGAAGAGGGTGTCGTTAATTAATGAAGACAAAGGACAAAGGTTAGTAACACACAGTATATGGTGGCCGGAAAATATGGTGGTTGAAAACCAATGTTGAAGATGAAAGCATAAGGAAAGCAATGTGGGGAGATGGTTCTGAGAGGAGATTGATTTGAGGGGAAAACCATCTGAATGGGGTATTTTGAGGTGAAAATCAACGGGGGTAGGTGGGAGTGGGACACTTGACACTTTTTCACTGGACCGCGAAACCAATCGGATTTTTTGGAAATCTATCGGGCCCGATAGATTTGGTTGGACTATTTTGGGAATAAATTTAAGGGACTATTATGAGAATCTCTCTCTAACTTTGGACTATTTTGGGAATTTTCGCAAAAAAAATTATATTTTATTTTTGTTTTTGCATTATTAATTTTATAATTTAATCAATTCATTTATTTAATACAAACGTCGTTATCAAGAATTGGCTCGATTTCAAATTTTCAACCTAACAATATAAATTAAACGTTATTTATACAATCACTGCAACCAGTCCGCAGAAATAAAACAAATTGTACGAATCTATCTAAACAGCAGCGTCGCCAACGCCATCATAATCGCGTCTAGCACCAGCGTCATGGGTTCGTATAATATAATATTCTTATTATATATACTGTACTGTAGTGTATTGTATTAATAGGGGAGGGTTCAGTTGGGAACTCCAAAAAAGTGAGGAACTACAAATCATGCCTTTTATATTTAAAAAAAATAATATAAAGCTCGATTTCATACGTAAAAAGTTAGTTTTAGCATAAACCTTTTTGAAACTTTTGCTTATAAATAAATCTAGAAGACATTCAAATAAAAAAATTTCAAAAAAATATATTTTTTTACCTTTTTTTAGCTGATTTTTTATTAAAAAAACTTTTTTATGAAAAAACATATGCATATGTTTATATGTAAAAAGTTCTAAAAAGATTATGAAAAAAATAATATAATATAATATAATATAATATTGTATTATATTATATTAATTATAATTATATTATATTATAACGTATTGTGTCGTATTGTATTATATTATATTATATTATAAAAAGAAAATAGTATAACATATAATATAATATAGTAAACGTATATGTTATAACTAATAAAATATTATATACGTACCTGTACAAGGGGTCCTTGATGGGCGAGGCCTTCACGCTGCTACGCCTAACCTCGAAAACACCATTTCCAAACACTTTGTACCAACACCACAACTCATCGTCCGGGTCTCGTGTATGCCCGCCGTGTACATCGGCTGGCATACCTACTCCGCCGTCTAGAAGCCGATCGCCACCGCAAAACTGTTCCAAGGATAGGTAATGCCAGACTCCGAACATGCATAAAAAAAACGATGATTTGCCCCGGGGAGCATCGGCACCTCCGACATTCATGCCCTGCATGGCCTAAAACAATTATATCAAGTATCTGCATATTGGTAAATAATCGAGTTTGACAAGTTAATTTAAAAAGAAAATACCAGAAACTGAACGTAGAGTAAAACTCTAGCGTGAACTCCCGACGCGCGAAATGGGCTACGATAAACAATCTGGACCAGGGCGTACCATCTTTGGTAATCTGTGTAATCCGATCCCTCTCGCCACAACTGTATATAAGCTCCAAACAGATGATCGTGTTAGGATGCGGCTGCATTGCCAGAGGTGCTGAAACCGGTCGAATGGGGTATTGCCGATGTCAAATTGCATATGGGGTAATCCACTAAATCTGCATCCCCCTCGATATGAACCGGTACCTGCTGCTGCTCTATCTCCTCATCGATGTTCGCCATCTTTATTTTAAAATTTTGTTTAAAAATTAATTAGTTGTTTATATTAAAATATTAACAAATATTTTTTTCAAAATTATTAATTTACTTATTTTAAAAACTAGGTTATAAACCCGTATAGTACACAGGCCGGTTGAGTACAAAAATACTGAAATTAAAATAAATTTATTAATAAAAAAATACATATTGTATTTCAATATTTTGCATTTGCAATTTTTTTTATTAATGTTACATTTACTATATTCGGTCGATAGCAACGAGTTAACATAACTTCGACTGATATTATCTACATTCAATAAAAACTATTTTCTAAAAAGGTTAAATTCTTTCTGAAATATAATTATTTCATGACAACAAGGAACTAATTAAAATTATATATTTATTTAATTTAACATTAAATGTTTGTTATAGATTTGTAGAAATAAATCTACTTTGGAACAATTAAAGAGAGAAAATATATTTTTTTAAAATATTAAAAACACAAGTTCTATTTTTTTCAGAATATGTTTTATTTTATTAACAATATTTCTTTTCCAAAATACGTTTTATATTACAAAATAGAGATTTTATTTAAAAAGTGTTTATATTTCACTTCAAAAGTTTAAACTCTATAATTGTTAAGATATAAACAAGTTTTTAAAACCAAATAAGCATATTTAAAAGTTATAAAAAGAATTTAATTATACAAGTTAAATTAGGTTTTATTTTAAAAGACAAACATGATATATAGAAAAGAAAGGGAGAAAGAAAAAAAGGAGAAAACATATAATTGTATAAAAATAGTATTTAAATTTACGTATAGGGTTAGGTTCATATAAGAAGTTTGATTTTTAAGAATGCTAGGAATGAGGGTATTTTATACTTAATACTTTAATATCAAAACCCACTTACTTTAATCTCAAAACCCACTTAAATTAATTTCAAAAACCTATTTACATAAAACCCACTTACATCTTCACTCATCTCCTACAACCACCACCACTCCACCGCCCAACGCCACCACAACCGTCACCCACCATCGCCACCTCGCCGGAAAAGTATATGGAAATTTCGCCGGAAAATTTCACCCGAAAAGTCGTCAGAAAGTAACCGGAAAACAATCCCCAAGAAATTTCGCCGGAAAAATCACCGAAAAGTCGTCGTAAAAAAGTCACTGGAAAACGGCCGTCGAAAAAAACACAATGAAAAAAAACACAATGATAAAAACAGTTGTATGGCACAATGTAAAAAACACAATGGAAAAAAACACAATGATAAATACAATTGTATAACACAATTTTGTAAACCACAATTTTGGTAAAACACAATACGTAAAAAACCCACTAATTTTTTTTTAATTTTTATGTAACAATATGGTATTCATATAAAAGATAAAAAGACACTCGTTATTATGGTTAAATTGTTTTTCAATAAAAACGTCGTAAAAAAAGTTATGGACGTTTCAAAATGATAGAGGAATTTGGCATGTGCCTTGCATATGGAGAGAGAAAGTCAACAAATGTGTTATTCTTTTTATGCTATTCCCCTTATTTTCACACATGATTTCCACCTAAACTAATCTCAACCCTCCACGTTCAAAATCAATAGACAATATTACTTCTTATCCTTCCTACAAAAACTATACTTCCTATTAAAACCTAACCCTTTAAGTATATATTATTATTATTATTATTATTATTTGAAAAAATGAAAGGCAAGACATGGGTCAATCTTGGTATTACATATTATATATATATTAAAAAGCAATTTTTACTCTTCTCAGAAAAAACACTATTCATGGTTATGTGAGCCGCACACGTGTATTTGTGATTCAGCTTATTCCACCACCGTCTGGAATGTACTCTCACCTTTTCCACCATCTTCAAGTATTGTCGCTGCTGTCTGTCTCTCTATGCTTCATCGCCAGCGACTTTGGCGATGCCAGGTTTCAATTTGGAACCCTCGGTGACGCCGGACGTAGCCCTAGGTGTCGTTGTCTCTTACTCTCTCTACTTCATCCTCGCCGATGTTCCCAAATTGGAATTGTCGTTGCCGAGTTTCGGTTCGGAACCCTTGGCGGCGTCGGTCGGCGGTGGTGTGGTGGTACGGTGGCAATTGGCTTTTGTGAACTGCTTCTACAGGTTTATTGGTTCGATCTGTTTTTCTAGGGTTTTCAAATAACTCTTCAAAATGCCGCTGATAGTTTGCTTTTATTATACTTTAATCATTATTAGTATTTGTAGATTTTGCTTGGCCTAATGGAAATGGGGATAATACTAAACATCAGCAGTCGGTAAACTACAAACCAACTTACACTTTCTTACTGATTCTAGCAAATAATGATCTGTTGAATTGATGATGTCGTATTTTTTATGAACGTTTTGCCTTTGAAGTTTGTAGATTTGTTTGGGTGTAGAGGTTCCACTTATCAAATATGATGATTATTACAGAATGGCCATAAATGAGTTTATGTTCCACAAAGTATACTGATAACTTTATGATCACGATCTTTTATTGTTGTCGGGTTCTGATTCGGAACTCTTGGTGGCGTTGGAGTCATGGTGGCCCTATGCTATTGTGTTTGCCGACTGCTGTCTGTCGCTTGCCGGCCTGCGACTTCATGTAGTTACATTTGTGTTGGTCTATTTGGTTACTATGTGGTCTAACGTTTATTGCAGGCTTTATGGTTACCCTATGGTTGATGTAATTGCTACTGGCTATGATGATCATGAATCTGAGCCTACGATGATTATCATTGATCGTTGCCGGGTTCCAACTCAGAACCGTTGGTAGCCGGGAAAATCGTGTTCACTGTCTTTGATACTGAAGAAACGTGGATCTCCTCGCTGGTAGCAGATCTACTTTCCTCGGGTGTGATTATACTATTTCACCGATGGTTCTTCTGGATCTGTGTTCTTCCACCTACAAAATGAACAGCGCCGTTACTTACCCCTCAGAAAGGGACAGAGGGGTCCTCTTTGGGGTAACCCTCCGGCGTGAGAATCAGTATATTTGTGGAGAAAGATAATAATGTGTGTAAGGGAATCTCAAGAGTATTGCTGAATAGCTGAATACCCTCTGATTATGAGACTGTGTTTGTATGTAACTGACTGTGAGTGAATGTAATTCAATATGATTGAATGTGATATCACTGCTTGTAACTGTCAATGATTGAGAGTGAATGTGTCATCAAAGTGGAGTTGATGCTGTATTTATAGTGCTAGGGTTACCACCGGTTGGGCTCAACCTCGTTGGCTTCCTCCAATCGCACTGCGCCACGTGTCCTCTGGGACACCTGGCGCTTTCTCGTTGGTTGTAATCACGTGGCAACACATGTGTCATGCTGAGTTGTCGACCTTTCATTTGGCAGCTGTCAACATCAGCATATTCTTACTCCTTAAAAAGATGCCTTCTGGAAGGTTGTCTGACGTGCACAATCAAGGTTGCCCTAATCCTGATTTGGATAAGGACGAGGTTGATTATGCGCACGTGTGATATGCGCCCATCCTGAGGATGCGCGAGGTCTTCTCTTTATTCTCACGCGCAGATATTTCATGCGCAGATGTGATATGCGCCGCGCGCTGATGCGCTGCGCGCATATGTGATGCGCGAGCATATGTGTGCCTGGGCAGATGTGATATGCACGAGCATGTGATATGCGCCGCGCGCTGATGCGCCGCGCGCATATGTGATGCGCGAGCATATGTGTGCCTGGGCATATGATGCCTGAGCATGTTTTGTATGCGCCATGCGCATAGGTTTTGGCTTTGTGCCTTCATAATGTCTTTATCTTGTGGGTTGACCCGCCTTGCTCGGTGTTGAGGCGGGTACATACCTCTTCAGATACATATCTATTATTGAACTATTTTATCCCCCATTTGTTGTTTTGAATACTTTGTAAATGCTTTTACAGATTATAATTCTTTTGGTTTATAGAGATGCCTTTGAGATTTCCTTGATAAAGGCTATGATGATAATATATCTTAGCCTATGATGTTTTACTTAAAGGAACTTTGCGTTAGAGTTGGGAGGCTTTATCATTGACCATTCAAAATTACCGCTATCGCTATCATTGACCATTGAAAATGACCGCCCCAGCAACGCGGGGTCAAAATACTTGTTTAATAAGAAGAGGAGGGAGAAACACAAATGGTGTTAAAAATACTATTTTGATAAGGTAAAATTCTCAAAGTGGATCTACTTTGAAAAGATATTTTATTTATATCTCTCAAACTTTGGAATTTAAAAAATGTACCTTTCTAACTCATCTTTGATCATGTGTTAAAAATTATAACACGTCTTTGACGGCGTGCTATACACTTCCTAACACATCGTCAAAGATGAGTTAGGTCTCAAAACACATGGTCAACGATGTGCTAGCATCCAAACACATAGTCAAAGACATGCTAGCATTTTGTTTGTTTTTTTAATATTATATTACTATAACTAATTTCATTTATATTTGATTTTTCTGTTATAACTTTTAATATATTACTATAACATGTCTTTGACTATGTCGTTGGCCTTACGTTTTGAAGCCTAACTTATCTTTGACCACGTGATAGGAAGTCTAACACATCTTTGACAACGTGTTACTATAGCACGTTGTCAAAAACGTGTTATACTTTCTAACACATGGTCAAAAATGAGTTAGAGGTGGACATCTTTGGAATTCTAAATTTTGTGATATAGAAATGGAATATCTTTTCAAAGTAGATCCATTTTAAAAATTTTCTCTTTTTGATAAATATTTTTTAATAAAGATCATTTTAGTAAATAGTTTTTCATCAACATTTTTTCAGAAAAAAACTCTCAAATACTATCACATTTATACATATGCTACATAAAGTAAGTACCTAACTAATAATCAAATAAAACTTTAATTTTTGAGCTTCATATTTTAATGGTTATTAAGAATGCTTTGAAAATCTTATTATTAAACCTTAGTAATCCTGAAGTGATATTTACTTGTCCAGGACGCATTGATGGATTAACACCACATTTTAACCAACATTTTTTTTAACGGCATCAGCTCCGGGGAGGCAGTGTCTGTCTCAAAGAGTCGTAACATTTACCAACCTTTTCTTATTCAAGTTCAATTCAAGAATTGTGGTATTCTCCCATGTTTAATGGCGCAATTTGGCATACACTTATAGGCAATGTTTTCAGACCCGGCCCGGAGGTGGACCCGGACGCCTTACCGGGTCAAAGGTCGGACCGACCCGGGAGGGTGGACCGGTGTTTGACCCGGATGACGTCATAAATAATTTAAATATATATTTACACACATATATATAACTCATATACATATAAAAAATAATAATAATAACAAACTTTAATGTTTATTTATGTTTTATATATTATTTTTTAAATATATATGATTTATGTTTGATCAATAGAGACATCAATGAGGCTTGGTTGGTTAGCTTATGGGGTAATTATTAAAGCTTTTATCTCTGAAATGACTCAAGTTCGAATCCTGGTATACACATTTCATTTTGGATTCAACAAAAAATGGTTTTTATCGGTCCACCCGCCGGGTCAATCGGTCCAACCGCCACCTGCAAAACCCGGCCGGGTTTTTAGAAACGTCCCAAATACACTGACCCAGCCCGGTATAGGGACTGGGTCCCGGTCGGACCGATCTGACCGGTCGGGCCGGGCCGGGTTTCAAAACATTGCTTATATGAGTCGAATCTACGACTTTTCCACAGGAAACCCTAATGGCAAAACCCCCTGACAACTCGGACGAAACTCCGATGGCATTTAACTGACAACTCAGCTCCTTTAACAAGTATGTGAATCATTTAATGTCGTTAGAGGAAGGATCGTTGTCGTTTTGAATCAGTAAAATTAGTGATTAATTTTGAATTAATATTTAAAAAGCAAAATTCTAAAGCAATATTTGGAACTTCATATATGACTTTTATAATTACTATTTGGGACGGGAAAGGTGGTGGTGGTGGTGGTTAAGGCGTATAAATGTAAAAAATATATTTTTTCAAGAATTTGAAAATATGAACAGGAAAGGTATGAAACATAAAAAAACAGTCTCTTAAGACGGTTTTTTGAATAAAAAAGATTTGGAAAAATATGGACTTTTGCTCCAAGATTACAAAATAATTTGGACTTGCACGACATTATTTCGCAAAATCTTGTCTTTTACCTGACTTTCTTTCGAAATTTAGCCTGCTCTCTCTTTATTTTTATCTTTTCCTAAAGCGTCTTGCAAGTCCAAATTATAAAAGATTTTGAGGAAAAAAGGGCTAAAATGGGACTTCTCTCTCTAAAAGGGGCTATTTTAGTAATTTTCCCTAAAAGAAAACTTTGGTGACAATGAAACGTGATTGGTCCACTTGGCAGGATATTGTATTATTTTAGTTCCGATATCGACATACCGTAACGACCGTGACACAAACTGACCTAATTCGCATAAGCTTACTGCATTTTGTTTTAGTTCTAATACCATAACGAAGGTAACAAAACCAACCGGATGCCAATTCTTTTTTTAGTCCGGTTTCGTAACGAACGTGAAAAAACCAACCGAATTTGCATGAACTCACCGCTAGCAGCTAGGGAACAACAACGCTCAGGTTTTACTAATACTCGAGTTTTATCGACCGATGCCACCCAATTGGTCTGTCACACCCCGACCAAAGGCGGCGGAACATGCCGAGGTGTAACGATTGTCCATAAGCACATGACACTAATTAAAGTGACAGTATTTAATAAACTCATTTCATTTCACAACATCGAAAATGTCACATAACAATTATCCATAAAATAACCATAAACAAGATATCACAAAATATGGCAAATTTGATATTGTTTATTTTTACTAATATCCTAAGGTCTTTGATATCGTTTTCTTCACAATCATAAATCAACCAAGATGCAAACCTGCAACATTTCATAAAATAAAGTTTTTCAACACAAAGGTCGGTGAGCAATTTATAAGTTTAATCATATTAGTATATAATAAAGATAGCCACAAAACTTGCATACGAAACGATAAATAAAAGTGGTAATTTGGATAAATAGATATCGCTAAACACATTAGCGACACCTAGCTATAAGGGGATGCCAAATAGTCTAGGATTTTATAGTTATCGTTAATTGCATTACGTTAATGACACCTTGCTATAAGGGGATGCCAAATAGTCTAGGATTTTATAGTTCCACCAACCAAAAGCGATAAACACATAGGCATATAAGCATAGAACACCAAATCGAACAATTATTTAGGTAAAGTATACAACTACGTTTGTGGTTTAAGATTCAATATAAAGCATTTGTTGAATAAATATGAAATGTCACCCCCAAAATAAAAGATGGAAAATGGGGTATGAAGTACTCACCTTCAAGTAGTAAACTTGAAATATGATAATTTGGAGATTTGTCGGAACTACGAGTTTAACGCACAATGCCTAAAAAGAAAAGAAGTCTTGAATTTAGAAAGGTTGTCTTGAAGGTCTTTAAACAAAATAAATGTTGAGAAATGTAAATAATTAAAGTTCAAGGTTTTAAAATGTAACTATTTAAGAATTTATAATAATAACCCTTTAAAAATGTAAGTTTGCATGAAACCGGGTTAAAATATCTAATCTTAATATTTACTCAACCTATGTTAAGTAATAAGGTGGGTAAAATGCAAGAATGCAAATCTCTTTGGAATAAAGATACTAAAACGGTTTTTTTTTATCGAGTGTTCGGGTTGTCGGTTCGGGTCTTGATAATTGGTCAAACCCAAAGTCAACTTTCCAAAATATTGAATGTTATGAGATAACTCAATAAAATTTAATAAGACTTAACCAAGTATGTAGTTTCATTGTTTTAGAACTAACAACGCATGTTAAGCGAGTGTTTGGTTTTGTCGGTCCAAACTTTGTTATGAGATCAAGTTGGATCCAACATTTTCAAGTACTTAAGAAAATATTTAAAAATCAATTTGTAACTATTTTTAAAGAAATATACAAGTCTTGATGGCTAAAAAAAACACATTTGTGTGTCTTAAACGAGTAAGAATCGGTTTGGTTCGGTTTCCATCTCACAACAAGTTCATAGATGGTTTCCACATGTCCAAACACTAAAGAACTTGTATAATAATGTACAAATAAAAAATACTTTAAGTTTTACAACCAAAAGTTAACAATAAAGTCGTTAAACAAAAGTTCGGTTTTCGGTTCGGATCGGGTTTCGGGTTAAGACCGAGGTAAGATTCTACAAACCCATAACCATAGAATTTGTAAAAATGATTTTAGAAACTTAGATCTAACAATTAGTATGTTTAAACAATTATTTAACAAAACTAGTAACAAAGTTTGGTTTATGGTTTAGAGCTATTTACGGTTAAACCGAAGCATAGACTCTTATAATTCCATAACCATGGAACTTGTAAACATGACAACAAACTAAAATAAGCAAGATTAATATGTATAAACAAGTTATATAGATGTATATATATCAAGGACACAAAGTCCTCCATGAAGCCTTGCCTTATGAGGTCCGAAACCTCACCGACCGGAATCGGAGAAGTAATTACCAAAGGTAAACAAGGGGTGTATATTATATATATGTTGCACAACCATAAACAACTATTAATAAGGCTACATAAACTAATTAAGATGAAAGACTAAAACCTTCAAGAACACTTAAGAAGATAACCTTGAATCTTTGATGTTTGAGAGAGTTTTTTTTTTTTTGAGTTGTAGCAAGGGAAAATGAAGAGGAAATGTGGTGTATATATAGGGTAATGTTGGTGGTCAAATATGGGTGTGAGACACAAGAGTTTTCATGCAAAATGGATCAAGACAAAAACACAAAACAACAAAAATAAATAAATAAATAAATAATAAATAAATAAAAATAGGATGTTTTCAAGACCCAACAAGTGTGAAACAATATTGTAACATAAATCTATCATTTTGATTATAACATAAGCTTCGGTTTACAAATCGGGTCGGTTTACATAATAAACAAATACAAAAATGAATACAGATAAGATCCGAAATTGACGAATGTCACATGGTCCATCTCAATTTTTATTATTTTTTTGTTTTAGTTTCCGTACAATAACACACGTAACAGAAACCGACCGAATTCACATCAACTTACCGCCTCAACACTTAGGCCCGATATTGCTTGTGTTTTGCCAACGTTTGGATTTACTAACCTGTCCGGCGCAACACGCCGGGTAAAAAACTAGGTTACTCTAAATTATATGTATGTAGTGTGAATTAAAATAAAGAAGGATAAGTGTGGTGCATGAGCATAATATAAAAAGATTGAGGATTCTATTGATTAGATGGTGGCCAACGGAAGCACAACATGAGGTTTGGAAGTTTTAAAATAAGTTGCTAGTTGGTGTTGGTGGATGCCCAATTGCCCTAAAAAATATTCTAATTGTTTTTGATATTTTTGTATTAAATTCTAGGGGCATTTACATATTTTTTCTTCCTAAACTTTGAAATTATATATTTTCTCAAACCATGCTTAAAGAGCATTGTACATTTTGCATTAAAGACTTGTATTTTGGGGAAATATGTAATTTCAAAGGTTTAAGAAGGGAAAATATGTAAAAATCTTTAAATTTCTATATAATTAAGATGTATTAGTAGTTTTATTTATTTATTTTTAACGTAAGAATTAGTGAATTTTTGTTTGAAAAAATAGGATTCTACGGCTCTTAGTTTACATCTGCATCACTCAATTCCAGGCTTGATTTGCTTTAGCACAAGTTGGCTCCCCTATAAATCAATTATACGGCTCTTATCTAACATCATGCATCAATCAATTCAAGGTTTGATTTGGTTTAGCACATGTTGCTCCCCTGTAAATCAATGTCTTTGGTTCAAGCTCAATAGAGACTCGAAGCTTCATCTTCTCGTATATATCTGTCTAAGTTTTCAATTATGGTTCTTATCACGTCTTGTCTATGATTTCTCTCTTCCCAATTCAAGTGTTTGTAATTGTTAAGATTGAGATAGTGTTACCGTCTAATCTCATTTGAACATTTGAGTTTATCTACATTTTTATTTGAATAAAATCGATACAACATTTGTGACATAATGCTAGAGGTGAAGGGTCTTTCACCCCATTGCAAAACTGTACATTGACAATGTGTCATCTAATTTGCAAGGTTGTTCTTGACGCATGGAATGAGAACTCAAAGATGTCTTCAAGAGTTTCAAGCGAGCCACTTGATCTCTTTTGTGTCGCTAATATTTAAATTTACTCATGTGAATATTTGCTTGCACCAACAACGACCGATTTACAAATGTTATACGCGACACATGAACAAATTCATGGATTTCTGTGAATGCGCGGTGTTATCAGTTGTACACATGTTGCTTGGTGACATCGTCCAATAAGATGGGTGTGTCACTTAATGAAAGGTGATCACCTACACTCTATGAATATGCTTAAGCGGTAGCCTTGCTAGATTTATGGTTTTTAACTTTTTGGCATGCATTTTTTTGTGTCGTGGGTTCCAATAACGGCATTAGCATTTCCAATCAATGGTCATTAACTAACAATATATTCAATGGAATCATATCTGATTACCTGATAGTTCATTTCAAGTAATTGATCATATTATGGATATTTTCCCTTTCCATACTTTGATAAACAAAAAGGATTCAAGAGAGAACAAGAAGCGAAATTGTGCAAAAAATAGAAGTATCATGAATGGTTGCACCATATTACACAATATGATCTCTAATCACACTATTGTTGTAATTTACACATGTTGTCGCTACCTATTCCCTCGTGCCACCTTTGAAAGCCTAAAACCACCTCTCTATCTTTCCTTTGAAACCGCCAATCACAATGAGAAGGGAGGGTACCATAGGTTTAAGTGAGGATACATTGGGTTGGTTTTTCATCGATTACCAATATCTATAGGGATATAATCACACTCTGTCAACCCACATTTGTATCCAATTTAAAAGTTTAGTCCCCTCACACCCAATTACGAGTTAAATCACATATAAACTATTGAACTCTTATTATTATCCCATACTTTATGTTACATCTAAACCCCACATCTTAAAATAATAACATTACTTTTCATTGAAAAAAAATCCGATGACACGTATAGTTTGATGGTAGAAAAATATACTTAACAAAAGCATATAATGAGCTAAAAGAATTAAAATAAAGTGCACGGAAAATTATAATATGCTTTTTTTTTTTAACTTACAGGATTTAAACCTTCAAGCTTTTTAGAAAGACAAACCTTTTTGAATCCATATATACCATTAGACTAAAAAGGTCTTTATAGAATTGTAATGCCTTAAATGGATAAAAACACACTATTTTTTTAAACAATACTGTTTTTTCATGAAAAAAAAAAAAAACTCATAAAAAGCCTAGTACTTTACATCTTAAATATATATAAATAAAACATTTAAAAGCTTTCTGGTTGCTTTATATATTCTCTCAAGCCACCATATTACTTTATTTGTAAATAGAGGCTTTTTATGTATTTGACTCGAATTCACGGGTTTGGGTCTCACCAAACCCAGATAATCCTTAAATGGGTTATAACATCTCATAATATTAAAAATTAATTTTATCAAATATTTGATATGAAAATCATATAAAATTGGGATAATACTAAAAATTAATATCCAATTTAAAAAAAAAAGATATTATTTATATTAAAAACAATTTTATGATAAAAAAAATAAGCAGGTCGTGGGTCTTAACAAACCCAAATAGCATTTAAACGGATTATAACATTTCATTTATTGTGAAATCCTAATTATATTATTAATTATCTT
The DNA here is from genome assembly GCF_021521415.1 of Bidens hawaiensis. NCBI lineage: Eukaryota > Viridiplantae > Streptophyta > Magnoliopsida > Asterales > Asteraceae > Bidens > Bidens hawaiensis. The sequence goes on along the minus strand of NW_027491661.1, from coordinate 330,533 downwards.
ACAATAAATAAAATTAAAATTCAAAGAATATATAAATATTAGAAACGAAAAAGCGAAAAAAACCTAGTTTTACAATAATGATATAATAACCGACGTGTCACAATCTTGTAGTAAAACACCAGCAATCGTGATTCGTGATCCTTGGGTCAAATCACACACCCTATCATAGTTTAGTTTAAGTCAAAATCTCTTCGCAAAACATGTGTGTCGCTTGATGACTGCATACACCCCCACTCTTATATATATATATACTCTCTCTCTCTCACACACACATACATAAATAACAATTTGCAGACACCGAAACTGAAACCCTACGCTCACGTGCAGCCTCATCTCCCTCTGCTTTCGGTTTCACACACACAATGGCTGCCATTGATCCAACTCGTCGGTTTCTCAAGGATGTTAAGCGTATTGTAATCAAGGTAACTCACTCTTTATTTAATCAATTTCATTTTTGAGTGAAATCTATTGAATTGCCACTTGGGTTTGATTAATTCCTCAAATTCATACGCTTAATTTTAATGGGTGATGATTAAATTTCTGATTGCATTTGTCGATTTGGGTTTTTGTTAATTGAGTAATAATCATGCAGGGTTTTCAGTTTATTTAATTTGAGTGGTTGTTTGGATCGGTCTAATTTGTTATTGTATGTTAATCGGTGTACTTTATCTAAACATTTGGAAAAATTATTATTTGTGGGTTTTTTTTTTAATAATTTTGATGATTTATGTTATATACTGAGGTTTAGCATATAGTTCACCTATAATAATCCAAATATCAAGTGTTTTTGTAGCTTTTGATGAGGATTGAAAAATAATATTAATTTTTATGCAATTCCTAATTTTAATTAGCAGAATCAATGGAATTACTTTTGGTATTGTTTATGGATGTTTTTAAAAAGAATATAAATTTACTCTTTATGAAATGCCAAGTATTAATTGGTAAAATGAATGAATTTTTTCTTTGTAGTGTGATTCGGTATTTGAATATGGAAAATGTAATGACAATTATGAACTGATAAATCTTTTTGTTAAAAGGTAGGGACGGCTGTCGTCACCCGAGAGGACGGAAGACTCGCGCTTGGACGACTAGGAGCTCTCTGTGAGCAGGTATATTTTATCAGAACGCGCTCTAAAAAATATTTTTTGTAGAATGTTTCGAATTTTTATTATTATTAAGTTATGTACTTTATGTTATATTCTAAATGCAGCTCCAAACACTAAATTCTCAAGGATTCGAAGTTATCTTGGTCTCATCAGGTGCTGTTGGTGCTGGTCGACAACGGCTTAGATACAGAAAATTAGTCCACAGCAGGTATTATTTAATTATTTACATAATGTAACCGCACCATAAACTATATTATCTGGTTTAAAATATTAATAAATGTTTACTGTCTTGAAGCTTTGCGGATCTTCAAAAACCGCAAGTTGAGCTTGATGGTAAGGCGTGTGCAGCGGTTGGACAAAATGGTCTTATGGCACTTTACGACACATTGTTCAGTCAGGTTCGATTTATTTCTTTATTTTCGTTAATTCATGTCACCACGTCTGTAACTTTTGTTTAAATGAGACGCTTAATATTGTGTTTGCAGCTGGATGTGACATCAGCTCAGCTTCTTGTGACGGATAACGACTTTAGAAGTCCAGAGTTTAGAAAACAGCTCACCGAAACTGTGGATTCGTTATTGTCTTATAAGGTTATTCCCGTATTTAATGAGAACGATGCGGTTAGTACTCGTCGCGCTCCATATGAGGTATGCTTTCATTAATAAACATTTCCATGTAAAAGTTTCATTATTATTATTAATGGTAATAATAATGTGCACTTATGTTTTATTGTAACGACAAGTGTATTGTAGGATTCTTCCGGAATCTTCTGGGATAACGACAGCTTGGCGGCTCTCTTAGCATTGGAGCTAAAAGCCGACCTTCTTGTTTTGTTAAGTGACGTGGACGGTCTCTACAGTGGGCCCCCCAGTGATCCACAATCAAAGTTGATTAATACATACATTAAGGAAAAACTTGAAAACACAATTACTTTTGGTGATAAGTCAAGGCTCGGACGAGGTGGAATGACAGCTAAAGTCAAGGCTGCGGTTTATGCTTCACAAGCGGGTATTCCAGTTGTTATAACCAGGTATGCATATGATATTACATTATTATGATATTATGATCCTATTTTATTCTTAACTAACCTTTTTTATTAAAATGTTTGGAAGCGGGTTTGCAGGGGATAACATTGTGAAAGTGCTACAAGGTCAGCGTATTGGTACGTTGTTTCATCAGGATGCGCGCACGTGGGTGTCGAATGGAGAGTTGAATTCGCGTGACATGGCGGTTGCTGCACGAGAAAGTTCTAGAAGACTTCAGGTATTATTATTATTCATTGTTTTGCACGTGTGTTATTGATATGTTTTGATTAATTATGATGCATTTTGGTTAATGCAGGCGATGCCTGGTAAAGAAAGAAGTAAGATTTTACTTGATGTAGCGGATGCGCTAGAAGCAAATGTGAAAGTGATTGTGCATGAGAATGAATCTGACTTGGCAGCTGCTAGAGACGCGGGATATGAAATGTCATTAATTTCTCGGTTGGCTTTTAAGCCCGGGAAGGTAAAAGTCATTTTGCTTTTTATTAACTTTCTTTTTTAATTTATTTTACACAACGTGCACACCATATTTTATAGGTGTCTAATCTGGCAAAAGCCATACGTGTGCTTGCAAATATGGAGGAACCAATCGGACAAATATTAAAGAAAACGGAGGTGAGGAATTGACATTTCGTGCTTTACTTTTTTATTTCGTTTATTTTGATCTAATAGCTACTGTTTAATCCAGCTGGCAGATGGATTGATATTAGATAAGACATCATCTCCTTTAGGCGTCCTTCTTGTTATCTTTGAGTCTCGGCCAGATGCTCTAGTTCAGGTATATATGCATAATAATATCTTAATATTCATTTCACTTGCAATTATATTTTATCAATCATATGCAATTGTTAAATTTTGTTACAATGTGAACAGATAGCATCATTGGCAATACGATCAGGGAACGGACTCTTATTGAAAGGGGGAAAAGAAGCAAGACGGTCCAATGCAATCTTGCACAAGGTCTTTTTTTATATAATTTAATCGGTATCTTTCTTTTTATTTTGCTAAATTTTTCCAAAATTATAGATCATTACATCCGCCATACCAGAAAAAGTTGGTGGAGGATTAATTGGACTTGTGACATCTAGAGATGAGATTCCCGAATTGCTTAAGGTAAGTTGTATTATAAATTTCTAATAGCTCTCCTCTTACATTAAGTATTGATAATAATATGCAATTTTATATCCTTTTCAGCTTGACGATGTCATCGATCTCGTGATTCCACGAGGCAGCAATAAACTCGTCTCGCAAATCAAATCTTCAACAAAAATTCCCGTTCTAGGTCACGCTGGTAAGACAAAAAAATGTTATAAACTTTTTTTTATAGGAATATAAAATATAGTAAGATGTGGTAAATCTTTTGCAACATTATAGATGGAGTTTGTCATGTTTATGTTGATAAATCTGCTGACATGGAAATGGCAAAGAAAATTGTGTCGGATGCAAAAACCGATTATCCTGCCGCCTGTAACGCTATGGTATTTTATTTTTTGGAAAACTGTGACTCCTATTAATAATATTTGTTCTTTTTAGCTTATTTTGCTCTTTAAAACCAGGAAACGCTTCTTGTTCACAAGGATCTGATGGATAATGGTGGTGTTAATGAGCTTCTTATTGAGCTTCAAACTAAAGGTGTTAGCATAAACGGTGGTCCACGAGCGAGCTCGTTGCTTAATCTTCCAACCGCACCTTCGTTTCATCACGAGTATGGTTCACTGGCGTGCACCATTGAAATTGTGGATGATGTGCATGCTGCAATTGATCATATACACAGGCATGGAAGGTAGTATATCTTCTTTACCTATTTATTAATATCTTATATTAGTAATTGTTCTACTATTGTCGTAGCGCATAACGATTAATTTTACTTGCAGCGCGCACACTGATTGTATTGTAACACAAGATCGGGAAGTTGCAGACATCTTTCTTCGTCAAGTTGACAGGTTTTCTGAATAATAAGATTGACAATATTCTGAATAATGCATAATTAATATATTTTCTGGTTGGAATGGTTTTATTTTGCAGTGCTGCTGTGCTTCATAATGCGAGCACACGATTTAGTGACGGCTTTCGTTTTGGTCTTGGTGCAGAGGTAAATACTACATTTCTCATGCTATTAGTATAGGGGTTAAAATGAGCCAAGCCAAACCTGCGCTTGACTAGACTCGAGCTTGGCTCAATTAACTTACAAGAGCCCAAGCTCTAATTTTTAAAGATCGAGCTTGGCCAGTGAGTAGTTTTCGAAGCTCGAGCGTAGCTCGGTTATTGGCTTGCGAGACAGCTTTAGTCTATAATGAAGCTCGGCTCATTTATTAAACAAGCTTATTTTCGGGCTTGGCTTGTTTATTATTATTAGCTAATTAATATACATTGTTATTCATTTTATATGTATATATTTAAATCATATTTTTTTATGTATAACAGAATATATATTATATAGACATATAGTTATAATTTTGTCATAGTTTTATATATAAAAATAATTATTATACAAACATATATTTAATATATTAATAAAAGTTTTGTATAAATAATAGGGTCGTTTGTTATTCATTTTATATGTGTACATATAAATCATATTTTTTATATATAACATAATATATATTATAAAGTTATTTTTGTCATAGTTTTATATTTAAAAATAAGTATTATACAAACATATATTTAATATATTAATAAAAATTTGTATAAATAATAGGGTCGTGTAGGCTTGCAAGCCAGCTTGAGCTAGATAAGTGAAGCTCGGGCTAGTTTATTAAACATACTTATTTTTAGGATCGAGTTTGTTTAAGCTCGGCTTGATTCAAGCTTTTAGCGAGCCGATCTCGAGCAGCCCATGAATGGTTTAGCTTGTTTCCCTATTAGTTAATAATGCATACATAGTAATTACTAATGGACTAATGTTGCAAAAGTCGCTAGGCGGACCCTAGGCGGCCGACTGGGGAGTTGGGAGTAGTCGGAGTACTTGGGGAGTCGGAGAGTACTCGGATATGGTAATTATAATGAAAATTAATTTTTGGACAATATATATTTGTCAAAATAAGCATAATTCACGTCAAAAGGGTACTCTAGCTGACTCGACAACTTTTTAATGACTTTTAACTGACTTTTAGAGAACCCTAGCCCGCCTAGCCTGACTTTTGACCGCCTAGCCCGACTTTTTGTCCAACTTTTAGAAATTCCTAGCCCGACTAGGCCGACTTTTGACCGCCTAGCCCGACTTTTGGCCGACTTTGACCGCCTCCGACTAATCCAGCCGACTTGAAAATGTCTCCAAGGTAGGGGTCCGAGGACCGACTAGCGGCCTTGGAATCCGACTTTTACAACACTAATGGTTGTGTGACTCGACAGGTTGGCATTAGTACCAGCAGGATCCATGCTCGTGGGCCGGTAGGTGTCGAAGGACTGCTTACAATGCGCTGGTATATTATTGTTCATATTTTACCTTTTGTCTATTTGTCAGAATCAAACACAACAATTGAAGTGATGTATATATGTAACGTTACGTTTTAATTTCAGGATTGCTAGAGGAAGTGGACAAGTGGTGGATAATGATAAAGGCGTTGTCTATACTCACCGTGACCTCACTCACCAAGCTTAAGTAATGAGTGGTGGTCTTGTTGCGTTATCGAATGTTGTAATGGTATATTAAATGTGTCCATGACTTAAAACGGACTGGGTGGTTGGGTGATTTGTTATGATTGGGGAGGGAGGAAAGTGGTGTTTAGTATCTGTCTAATTGCTTTTTAGCTATTCATGTTAGAACTTAATTAGAAGCAGTAATACCATATTCTGTCCTGGTTCCATTCTTCTTAGTTTTGACTTCTAAAATTCAAACTTGCAACTACATTTTACATTCTTAATATAAAAAAAAAATACCTGGTAAATTGTGAGCCAAGGGTCTTTCACGAGTCAAGCCAAGGCGAGCCAACTTAAGCTTGCCTTAATAATTATTTCAACCCAACTTGGCTCGGCTCAGGTTTAAAACTGGGTTGAAAACTTGAGCTAGAGATTGACTCAGTTTTTAATCAAGCTAACTCGGTTTGGCTTGTTTTAGACTAATTTACTTTGTTTGATTTATCTTTGGAAAGGTCTTGATGCGAAGTTAAAAGTTTGACTTAATTTAAGTGAGTAGACGAGTGAGCCAACAAACGAGCTCAGCTTGGCTTGGTTCATTTACAAACCAAACCAATATCGACCAAGCTTTTATTATCAAGCTTCCAAACCCGAGTTATTTGAATATCCACCGCGCCTTAAGGGGTGTTTGAGTTCTCTTATAAGTTATAAAAACTCCTTATAATTTCCCCTCTCACGTCAAAAGCAATGCCAAACACTTTATTCTTTTTTAAAAAGTTAATTGGTTGTAAGATGGTGAAAATAAGCTCCCAAACGACTCCTTAATCTGCCGGTCCGATTTTAAACTTGGGTAACAATTTACAGATTGTTGTCTATTTTTAAAGGAAAAATCTCATAGAATAGAATAATAACCAACTTTTAAAAGTGTTCCAATTAGGTCACTGATACATATTTTTCTCAAATCGGGTCACTAAATCTTCAAATCAAGTCTTACCGATTTTTTTGTGCGTCAAGAAAGAAATGGAGGATAAGATGTGGGGGTCGGAATTTGCAATATATGTAGCTAAATTTAAAAAACTTAAAAAAACGTTAATTATATTAAAATTGAAAAATAAAAAATAAAATTCACGTTACCACTCAGCGTCAACTTCAAAAAAAAGATAAAAAAGATTTCCTATGTGAAACAAAAAAGAAAAGGACTAAAAAAACATGTTAAAACCTTTAATTTAATCAAGCATGAAAGTCGGGTGACTTAATTGAAACACTTTTGAAAGTTGGTTTTTTGTCGAAAAGGTCAAACTAACCTAAACCACAAACCAATGGTCACAAAATTGAATGTTATGCAATAGACTGCTGAAAGTCAAAAGTTTATGGAAAGTTGGTGATGGTCCAAACCTGTTGTCTCTTAAAAAAATAATAAAACGTCATGCCTATAGTTTAGTCATCTTCCACTTTGATTAATCAAACAGCAACAATTGTTTTTGCATGTTCTTTGGAATGTTGTAACAGTCTAAAATACCAATCAATCATACATATTACATAACATGTAGCAACATCCAACTTTCATTCTTGAATTAGTTAATTATCCAAACACATAGATAGAGATGAAATCGTTGTTTGGTAGTCCAGGGAAGGTCAGCGGGCTCGTGTTGAGGACCGGTCAGTGTTTATTTGCGGCTGCTTCACTTGCTGTCATGGCTTCTGCTTCTGGCTTCTCTACTGCTACTTCCTTCTGGTTTATATCTCTCTCAAATAATCATACAAGAATTCATAGATTTTCTGTTATTATTTGGAGTATGATTGTGTTCCTATGTTGTGTATTTGCTTTTGCTTAAAATATTAAGATATTAGTTTCAGGTATAGGATTTTGTAATAACAGTTTGAAGTAATTGTGGTTTTATTTCAGCTTTCTAATTGCAGCAATGGGACTTCAAGCATTGTGGAGTTTCGGGCTCGCTTGCCTTGATATTCATGCTCTAAGGTTAAAGAAAGACCTGCACAATCACATCGTCTTAAGCCTCCTTGTGATCGGCGACTGGGTTAGTAATATGATATACACTGTTGCTAGAAAATGATTTTGAAATTTGGAATTTGATATTGGTATAATATGTAACAGGTGACCGCGATTCTATCACTTGCAGCTGCTTGCTCGTCGGCTGGAGTGATGGTTGTGTTCACGAAAGACACAGATATATGTACCAGATCACAAATCACATTATCGTGTAACACGTTTCAAGTATCCGTTGGTTTGGCTTTTGTAGCGTGGTTTCTTCTTGCTGTTTCTTCCTATGTCATGTTTTGGCTGTTGGCCACTATTTGATTTTGACTGTAAGTATTGTTTTGTTGAGTGTAAAAGCATAAAACTTCTTTCTTGCCGAATTAACGTATATTTAAATTTACCGACACACCAGACATAACACGTCTTATAATGTCTAATGAGGTCTTTTACACCTTACAAAACAAAACTGAAAAAACAAAAACATATAAAAGAAACATAAATAAAAACACATTATAGAAACTATGTATTGACACAATCTTCAGTACTTCACATCACTATCTCTGGCTTCAAGATACTAGCTTTGATCTCCTTATGTGGCAGCACCACACCACCGTTACTGTAAACCTCGTCACACACGTGCACATCTTCTCCAAGAATCGTCATGTTCTCAACCCGGGCCCACTGGCCGACAGTCGAGTGCCAGCCAATAATACTACTCGATATACACGCGTGTTTCTTGATCCGAACCCCACGCATCATGGTGCACCTCGACAACCTGACACCCGCCTCGACAACACAGCCTGGCCCGATTGCAACATCGGGCCCGATCAAACACCCGTCACCTATCTTTGCACTTTCGTGAACCAAAACGTTGCCCACAATGTGGGACCCGATAGCCAGTTTAGACGGCTCGTTCCTTCTTAATGAGTCAAGATAGAGTCGGAGCCCGGTGATGTAATCCTTGGGTTGACCAATGTCCATCCAGAACCCAGGAAGAACCATTGCATACAATAATTTCTCGGACGCGATCTTCGGGAACGTTTCTTTTTCGATTGAAGTCGGCTTCAGTTCGATTCGGTCAAGAACAGATGGGTTTAACAGATAAATCCCAGCGTTAATCTTGTTACCGACAAACACTTTCGGTTTTTCAACAAATTTTTCAACTTGACCGGTTGACTCTTCCATAACCACCACACCATATTTTGAAGGTTCATCCACCTATACATGTAACTTAATTAGAATAACATCCAAAATTGATTAAAAAATTAACTCAAATGTACCTTGGTCACCATTATAGAGGCTTCACCACCATGGGATTTGTGGAATGCAATCATCTGCTTCAGGGGATATTCACTGATGACATCACTATTGAGAACAAAAAACGGTTCACCAGAATCGTCTATTAGCATGTCTCGAGCTAAGGCCAGGGGGCCTGCGGTTCCAAGTGGCTCAGTCTCTTGTGAACATGAGATTTTTATTCCAAGTTTTGTCTCAAAATCTTTCAAAAAGTTGAGCATAACCTGCATAAAACAGAAGATTATCAAATTCTGTTATATTTAAAAGAAAAGAACAAAAGGTTTAAACTTTATTACCTCTGGCTGATAATTGATAGCAAGAACCACTTCTGTAACTCCTATAGCCTTAAGAGCCTCAATCTGATACAGATCATACGCAGACGAGATTGGTTTAATAATTTCTTTAATACAAGGTTAGTTTTCCAGAATATGAATATGTACCTGGTGAAGGATCATGGGCTTATTGCCAAAATCAACAAGTGGTTTTGGAAAGCTGAGAGTTAACGGCCTCAGCCGAGTTCCAAATCCACCAACAAGAATAAGTGCCTTCATATTGTAACCTTTTGCTGTAGATAAACACAAGAAAGCAATATATGAATATATATGAAAGAGATTCAAATACCTTCAATATAAAGTGATAACTAAGAGAAAGATGAGGAATATACATAACACTATGACAACGATGCTATATAAAGCTAAAATTAAAACGATGACGGTGCTTCGATTGACAAGTGTATATCAATATTGACACGCGTACATTGCATTCGAAGAAGACGATAAGGATTTGAATATCATTCATGAATGAATTAGGTAAGAAATATTGGATAGTTAAGGCCGGAGTTAATACGAAACAATCGAACTTCCCAACAAGCATTGCCACATGAACAAGATAGCCTTGCTGGATACATAATCAAATCCCAGATACACAACTGCCTGAATTCGATTACGTGGCAAGAAACATTTACTTTCCATTTATCTTTTTCATTACCATTTAATACTATAACACTGAATCAATATAGAGCTTTCAGAGAATTTTGCAGTCATGTATCAAGTTTTTAGACACTCAAATTAGACAACTGTTAATAGATAACACTGCAAAACAAAATTCCATAGTGTTGGTTCCAAAGCAGGCTGTACAAACCACTGCAGATATGAAATTCAGGATGATCACATTGTTTATTGATAATCATGGAGGATGAAGAGCTAAATCAAGAGCCAGATGACTGATGAGTATCTTAACTGGCTAGTAGGAGTGTACACGAGCCGAGCCAAGCCGAGCCCCGCTCATGAGTAGCTAGCTCTATTTCTAGTGCTTGGGCTTGGCTCGCTTGCTATTTATTAAATATTTTACTTATATTTATACTTAATTTTTGTATAAATTTTAATTATATATTATATATAACATAATATATATTATCTACTTTTTTATTTCATAAGTTTATACATAATAATAATTATCATAATATTATATATTTGATATAACTAATAAAATTTATTTATTAAATATTTTACTTATATTTATACTTGTTTTTTTATATAAACTTTAGTTATATACTATATACAACATAATATATATTATCCACTCTTTTTTTCATAAGTTTATATATAATAATAATTATCATAATATTTTGTATATAATATTAACTGATAAAATATAAAAAACAGAATAGTTTATGCTCACGAGCCGGCTCAAACTCAACAAGTGAAGCCTGGGCTTGTATATTAAAAAGCCTAGTTTTAGGGTCGACCTCTCTGCTCAAATCAAGCTTTTAACAAGTCGATCTCGAGTATCTCACACGCGACTTGACTTGTTTGCACCCCTACTAGCTAGGCTAATTAATTGTATGGTAGGTACATTACCAAAAGAGGTAAAAGCTAGCTAAAAATGGTTGACTGATTCTTCTTTTCTCAACTGTATTCATCAAATAATTAAACCCAAAACAGATCGATCCAATTGAACGTAAGACTGTAACATAATCAACTCAATAAATCACCAGATCTAACTAAAACACATCAAAATCAGCAATTACAAACAACGATTCAATTTCCGTTAATCAAACCCACATTGTTCAATTAAAACCATATCCAAGATTCAAACAATAAAACGAAGGGTTTACCTTGATCACCACTTCAATTGAGGATCCCTAAATCCACTCTCTCTCCAATCAACAAGAACCTTCTGCGGTGATTGTGATTGTGATCTGGACTGAGTAATGGTGTGTGTATGCATACATATATACACGCCTGTATATGCGTATGGTATATTCCCACGTCACACAGTGTGTGAAACATGAATGGATGATAACATTATTTGGCCCAATTCCATAATTACAAACTATCTGACCTGGAATTTTCTTGTTTTTTCATTTTCATTTTTTTAGGATAATTAGGAATATAACGTTTACTCAACCTTTTTTTTTTCCTTTTCCAATTTAACAAATCTGTTTCTAAGACATGCTTTTTATGTGAATTACTATTGTTTTTATATCAAACGAACAGATGTATTCGTTAAGATTTTATCGGTAGAGTAAAGTCCGAAAAAATATGAGATGTGTATAAACGTTACCTCTTTCGTAAAAGATATCATATTACTTCTGAAAACACCTTGGTTATTTTTACTACTAAATATATATTTTCATATGTTTTATTAGCTGTGTAATATTATTATGTTTACCATTGAATAATTTTGTTATGTTTTAAAAGTTGTGTAATATTTTATTATTAAGTTGTGGTGCACGTGATTCATATGTTTTCATTAAATTTATTATATTCATGTGTGAAATGATTGGGGGTAGGTTTTCACGTCTTCAAAGATCTAGATCAAACGATTTATGTAGTTGTAGATAAAAAGGTTATATTATATAATAGAAAGATTTATTTAGTTGTAGATAAAAAGGCTATATTTACCTATTCTAATAAAGTAAAATAAATATAGACACTTATCATGTTTTGGTTAATTCTTATAATTTTTTCCCTCTAAAACTAATATACCCTAAAAAGTGTCATAGTTCTTGAAGAACATCCATTGTTACAATTTAATGTTCTACTTTCATTTGATGGGTGGCAAATTGATAAATATATCAATAAAGGTAACGCTCCTTTTGTATTTAGCCTAAATGGTTAGAACTGCTATCGTATGGGAAGTCTTATTTCCGAAATTAGTTCATAACCAAAATTCTTTCATACATATATGACACCGAGAATGAATTTTTCAATAGAAAGAAGCATTTTATGTACATTTAAAAAATCATTTTGTGATATAAAAGAAATCAATTTATGTACACATTGTATAGATACAGGCATATATGTAATACATTTTTTTTTCATATACGCTATGCAATTATTTGTTTTACTTATAATTTTATAATTTGAATATTCCGTGTGTGACACGGACTCTAAAACTAGTTATATAATGGAAAGATTTATTTAGTTGTAGATAAAAAGGTTATTATATAATAGAAGTTATAGAATTAGTATAAGCGTGTGTATTGTGTGGTGTGTAGAACGTGATATATGAGTTTTGTAATGTAAGCCACACATAGATAGTAGGACTTTCATATTTCATGAATGTGACTGTAAAAGGTAGAGGGAAATGATTGGTTATTGAAGAAACACTAATCGACCCCGGGCAGATTACGGATAATCTGGGGGTTAAATAGATGTTTCCCACGAGGGGTTAGGTCCGGCAAAGATGGTTCTTCTGATGACCTGCAAAACAGACACCGTGAGCTCGTCACTGAGAAGGGGGGGTACCTCCTTGTGACCACCCTCCGGCGTGAGAATCAGACTAGATTGCTCTTGAATATAAGTGTATATTAAGAGATTGCTAGAGAAGATAAGATAATATATGGAGATATCAGATAATGTAAGATAATGTAATGTGTCCATACCATTCCAAGGTGTTGGAGTATTTATAGCCGAAGGTAGGTTTCCAAGAAGGTACAGCCGGCTGAATAGTATTCCTGTTCTGCCAACTGTGGGCTACGCACATGCCATGCTGGTGGTTGGTGGGTAGGCAGCGCTTATAGTGACCAGGCCGGCTGTGTACTATTCCTTTTCCACCAACTGCAGGCTATGCACGTGCTACGACAGGTTGGTGAGTAGGCAGCGGCTGATAGTGACATTAAGTAATAGAGCATGCTGCTCGTTGTACTGTTGTCAGTGAGCTGTCGCAGCTTTGGTCAGATCTTTTGTCCATACCTCGTCAGGTACAGTACAAAAGATCCTCCAGTAGCGTACGGACTGGCTTATTTGGGCGGGAGTGTTCCCGGCTTGCTCACTCCTTCTTCAAGTGACATTACTGAATTATTTAAGAGTTAAGTGCCTTGTGCGTGTAGCCTTGCTGCGAGGGTAGCCTTCCCTGATGGCTAGTATCCGTTACTGCGGGAACAGGCGGAGTACGTCGACCATTGGGAGGCTTTTCCTGCGGGAACAGCTTGCGTACTGCGCGTAAGAACGTCACGTCTCTGAGCATGGTGGGTCCTGCGGATCCAGTTGGTTTCTGCGCAGACGTCTCTCTTCAAGGTGAGTCTTGCGAGTTTAGCCTTTGCGCAGACGTCCCTGTTGAAGGTGAGTCTTGCGGTTTCAACTGCGCAGACGTCCCTCTTTGAGGTGAGTCTTGCGGGTCCAACTGGGCTCTGCTGGGACCTGCCTCTTCAAGTCCCCCCAGTCCAATGTTCTTCTCATGAATTGTTAATAAGTGAGGTGAACTTTTGGACTTAAGCAAAGGGTTTTGAAAAGGGTTTAGTTTTAAGGTTTTCCATGGGGATTCTTCCCGCGGAAGTCCTAATGTCACATGCAGAAATTCCCGACTTTTCTGCTTGATCTTTGGGTATGATGCGGGTAGGTCTGTAACCTCCTCGCAAGTCAGGAGCGTTGAGTTTCACTTGTGTAGATTCTCCATGAGGTTTTGGTAGTTTTGAACATAGTGATCAATTATGTTTAAACAACCAATTCCATCTTGGAGCTTCAAACAATCTAGTTCTCGACGTTCCCGCTATGCGGGGATGTTATTCTCGTTTCCGCAAGCATGGCCCAGAAGATCCTTCTTGGTTTCAATTCCCTGCGGAGTGCTAGGTATGTGAAAGGTTTCGCCTTGACACTGTACCCGCACTCGTCTTATAGTTACTTTACTTCCAAGGTATTCCTGGCTTCAATTCCCTGCGAGTGCTAAGTATGTGAAGGGTTTAGCCTTGACACTGTACCCGCACCCGTCTTATAGTTACTTGGTTGCCGAGGTATTCTTGGCTTCAATTCCCTGCAGGTGCTAAGTATGTGAAGGGTTTTGCCTTAACACTGTACTCGCACCTGTCTTATAGTTACTTGGTTGCCAAGGTAAGGGGTATAGTCCCGCTTACTTTTGAATCTTTTTGAATCTTTTTGAAATTTGAAGAGTTGGTGAAAGGATAAGAACAGTCCAGACTGTTGAAACGTCGTCCGATGGTTTCTTCTGACAGTTTCAGGACGTGCAGGAAGTTATGGCGACGTGACAGTATATGGTCATTCCAGACGCTTTTTCAGGCGCGTGGGCGCAAGTTTTCGGGCGCGTGGCCGCGAAGTTTACGGAACGCGTCCTGTCAACAGTTGTTGCCAGCTTGCATATTCTACGTGTCATAGTTTCATTGCACCTGCGTTTTCCTCTCTCTTCCGCATTAAATTCATCTCATTCATTGCGATGAGTATATAAAGGGAGGAGAGGTTGCATCTCAACTCACAGTTTCACCTCTCTTCTTCTTCTAAACGATTTCCAGCGAATACTCTAACTTTTCTATCGAGCATTCTCCTGAAATCGTTCTTCTTTACATTCAAAACATGTGTTCCGTTCATGATCTTGAGGCTACCGCCGAGGAGTCTGACGTGTATGCCGAGAATCCGTCGTCTACTTCTGATAAGGACGATAAGAGTACTGCTGGTGAGTGCCAATGTGCTCTTACCGTCGACCTGTACCAGTACATTGTTAGGAAGTTCATGCTCGAGCCTTTCGAGCCTGAGTTTCCTAAGCCTCATCAGACGGTGTACGATGCCCCCAAGGGCAAGATAGGGGTGTATGCCGCATTCTTCGTTTATGGGAATCTCAGGTTCCCATTGACGAAGTTTGTGTACCGTGTTTTGGAGAGACACGGTGTGCATCTGACGGAGGTACACCCAATGGCAATCGCCAAGATTCGCCATTTTGAATGGGTGTGCCTCATTCTGGGCGTGGAGCCCCATGTCGACCGCCTGATGACCTTCTATTCCTGGAGGTGCATCCAGGGGTGGTATACCTTAGTCACTCGGATCAAGGGTTTGAGGATATGCGCTACCAAGCGCAGTCTTCGGTCTTGGAAGCGAGAGTTCTTCTATATCTCCGTTCGCGTCGTCCCCATAGCGATGACGTTCAAGAACGGGAGAGCTCTCCCGAACCTTCACGCCTTCAACTATGAGGAGGCGGAATGGTTCTTCAAGATTTCCCGGGTCCAGTCTCCGGTTTACCGCTTTGCGGAGTCCGGGATGGTGATGCTCGGGATGAGCCGGGTGTGGAAAGATGCTGGGGCGGAGGAGCCACAGGTTCCCATCGTCCTTAAATACGGTTTGAACTCTATCCCTTACGGTATGCTTCATCTTCTTTGCTGATTTAAAGTTTTCTTCTAACTGTTTCTTTTGTTTTCAAAGGGAAACGACCTACAATCGCTCCTGCATCCGCGGGAGGCTGGTGGTCCCGCTCGGATGGGTACCCGTGCTCTTGATGAGAACGAGTTGCCCATCTTGGAGCAAACGGCGGATCGGTTTGTGGAGGTCTACCCGTCGGGCCACCCGATTCTGAGCGCCACGCGGCCAGGTAAGGAGTTATTTAACCCTCGCCCTGTCAATGCTCAAACCTCTGCTGGAATTCCTCTAATTTTGTCATCTTTTGATGAGGAATCAGCAGATGGTCCTTTCTTCACGCGGAAGAAGAAGGCTGCTGGCGGGAAGGGTAAGGCGAAGGTTGCCTCTACTGCCGATCAGGGGAATCGGTCAGAGTCAGAAACCGAGAGTGAAGAGGTGGCGGGGAACCCTGGTGGTGACGAGACCACTGTTCCGGAGGTTGAGACAGCTGTCACCTCCGGGCAGCCTAGTACGACGGTGAGCGGCGTGAAGAGGCCGGCTCCATCGGGTTCATCCCCGCCTATCAGAACCTTCAAGCTGAAGAGAACTCGTAAGTATAATTTTCATTTACTTTAACTGCATATCCTTCCGCCGTTATATTTAACTATCTTGTCTTCATGCAGGCGTGGATGCAACTGCATTCCAGGGTGGAGCGGGGAGGAGCACCTCTGGACCCATGACGGTAGGTTTGGTCAACCTACCCGAGGCGATGACCCAGGCGACTGCGCCTGCTTCAAGTGTTGGTTCAGTTGCTCACTCGGTTGAGGCAACTGTTCCAACTGTAACATCATCCCCGCCGGCTGTCAGTGCGATCTTCACGGAATCCTTCACTGAGCCGGCGGTGATATTTTCTGCGGGTTCTTCCGCAGCGGCGGCCACGGTTGTGAGTTCACCTCCGATGGTCTCTACCACAGCGGCTTCGACCGTGCCTCCGGCGCCGGCGACTACCTCGTCCCCGACCGGTTCAGCAGGTATGTTCGGGGCTTCAAGCCAATCTCTGTCTCCTTCCCATCTGCCTGACCTCTTGGATGGATATCCGTTATGTTCGGGTGATGGGTTTAGCGGCTACCGGCCTACTGTCGACCCTACAGGTGCGTAGGGTTATTTTGGCCATTTTATATATATTTTTGTTTTTTATCATCATTTCCTAACTGCTTTTTGTTTTTGCAGTGTCGGATTCGAATGAGGTGTTTGTTCCGCGGTGGAATATCCGCCGGGGAACCACCCTTCGGACAGCTGTGGATTGCGTCGAGTGGGCGCGCCACGCCGCCCCCAGTGGTGCACTGGGAGACGCTATGTCGAGCTACCAAGAGGGTAGGCTGACAAACGAGCTTCGAATTCTCCTTGCCCGGATGCAGCCGCGCGTCGAGCTGCTTTGTCGTGAAAACGACAAGTTAAAGGCGGCTCGTATCCAAGAAGTAGCTCAGGCGCGGGCTATCTGGGAAGAGAACAGGAGACTCTCCGCCGTTGCTGCGGAGAAGGAGAAGGCCTTCAAGGCCCTCGAGGTTGAAGTTCAGGCCCGTCTCGAGGCCCATTCCAAGGCTACCCAAGCTGTTAATGAACAGCTTCGGTTGGCTAAGGAAACTGCACGGAACGCAACTGAGAGGGCCACCAAGGCTGAAGCTGTTGCTGAGTCTCTACGCACTGAGAATGAGGAGCTCAAAGCCAAATTAGAGAGGCTTCAGCAGGCTCATGATGCCTTGGCAATGGAAGATGCCAAGAAGCTCCAAGAGATCTTGGACCAGAGGGGGGTGCTTGACCACACTGAGCGTAAGCTAAAGGGCGTCGAAGAGGCTGCAGCCAAAGATGTGTTGCTTGCCAACCTTACAAAGAACGAAGCCGAACGCGCCCGTAATGAAGCTCAAGCTGCCCTCCAGGAGGCTCTGATTACCAATGAATGGCTTCTACGAGAAGCGTTGTCGCAGGTATGCATAGCTTCATAATATCTTTACGCTTTTCTTTGTACTTAGAAAAAGGTTTTGATACTTGTATTTTTGTTTTGTAGGTTGTGCATCGGGTCTTCACGGACACATCATATGACGATGCCATGAGCGCAACCCTCAACGCTTCTCATGAGGATGGGGAAAAGGCGGCCTTCCTGCTTGGTCTAGGGTTCGTTGAGAAGGGCATCCCGCCTTCCAACTTCCCTTTATATGATGTGGATACTGAAGCTGTATATGACCAAGCAGTGAACCAGTATGCTGCCTTCCCGCACCCGGTGGTGGAGAAGGTGAACGAAGTTGCTGCTGCTGATGATGGGCTAACCATTCTCAAGACCTTCCTTGAACCGCCACAGCCAACTGATGGTGCGGTTACAAGTGGGTTTGGAGGGAGTGGCCCTGAAGCTTGATCTTTTAAATCCTTTCCCACTGTTAGGATAGATTTGCGTCTTTGTATAGATTTATATTCTTGTAGGCGGGTAGATACCCGGCCATTCTTGTAACAGTTGAATTTTTATGGAATATAAATCTTTTGTGCGGGTAGGACCGTCACTCTTGCTTTATAAACGTTATACGACTTGCTCATGCATATTATAGTTTAATTTGGCACTTGTTTTGCCGCATAAACAATATATGATTCGCTTGTGCATACTTTAGTTTAACTTAGCAATTTCTTAAGTACTTTGGATAAGTTAACCTTTCAACGTGGCAGATAATAGGTTAAAGTTTTGCTTCCTCTTTCGTGATTGTGCGGGTAAGACCGTCACTTTCACTTAGTAGGATGGCTAAACTTTACCTATATCTGACCTGCGTGGAGGTTTTCCTCATTTTTTCCTTAAGAGATTTTCTAAGTGTTCTGAATAAGTTAACCTTTCGACGCGCAGTTGTCAATAGGTTAATGTTCAGTTTCCTCTATCATGATTGTGCGGGTAAGACCGTCACTTGCATTTAGTAGGATGACCAAACTTTACCTATGACTGACCTGCGTGAAGGTTTTCCTCATCTTTTCCTTGGAAATTCTTGCCGTTTTTTGTGTTTATGCGGGTTTTGCCGCCTTCCACACGCAACGACTTCTTTTCACACTTATTTATGCGGTGAATACCGGCATATCAGTGTTTTGGATAAGTTAACCGTTCGACGCGCGGTTTTCAATAGGTTAGTTCGGTTTCCTCTATCATGATTTGTGCGGGTAGGACCGGCACTTTCATTTAGTGGGATGACCCAACTTTACCTATAACTAACCTGCGTGAAGGTTGGCCGTTTTTTGTGTTTGTGCTGGTTTTTCCGCCTTCCACACGCAACGACTTACTTCCCCACTTATGTATGCGGTGAAGACCGGCATATCAGTGTGGAAAGTTCATAAGTATAAATGTAAGATTATCAGCGTCAATGTGATAATGAGAATCTTTTCCATTAGAAGTGGCTATGGGCCTTTTCTTTTACAAGTTTGGAATTGATCTACATGCAAACTGTGTAATTGAGCTCCCTTCCATGTTGTTTGGATGGGAGTGCCATCGAGCCGATATGCACTTGGTTCGGAATCTCGTTGTTTACGCAGTATGTAGTCTCCAACATTGTAGCTGTAGTTTCGTGTTTTTCCCAACTGGGGTTCTACACGCGTTGGCCTGCTCAGCATCCTTTACGCCACGAGGTGTGCGAGTTCTCCATCTCTGACGAATGTCTCGATGATGTCTTTCAAGTCTATGCATTCGTCGGTGTTGTGGCCTTTTGTCCTGTGGAAGTCACAGAATTTGCTCTGATCAGCGTTGTGACGCTCTCGGATTATTGGAGCCTTTGGCCATGGGAGCCTCTCGGTGTCGAAAATCTCGGTGACGCTTTTGGTGAGCGGCGTCCACCGGGGGTTCCGGTTCGACGACTGCCTGTTGTCCTTTCCTCCTAACCGAGGGTGCGAGCCGGATAAGGTGTCGAAGTTTACCCTTGACTGCCAAATACCTAGCTTCCTCTTTTTGTTTAGTCGGGCGGTAAGGACATTATTTTCTCTTGTTTTCTGGGTGTAGAGGTTTGTGCTTTGGGGAAGATCTCTACCCAGTTGCTTTTCCGTTTCCGCGAAGCGTTTAGCTGCTGTCATGATGGCATCCCATGTGGATGGCATGCCATCTTTACCCGTTAAGGTGCGGATGAGCTCTGGGTCTTTCGCTCCCTGGATGAAAACAGCGCGAACAAGATCTTCGCTAATACTGCCCAGACTTATCTTCTTTGAATTGAAGCGCGTGATGAAGTCTAGTAAAGACTCATCTTCCTCTCGGATGCAGTTGAGGATTGTCCATTGCTCTTCAGTGTACTTTCTTTGTTGACTGAAGTGTTGGCTGAACTTCTGTTGGAAGTCTGCCCAATCGTAGATGTGGTGGACCGGTAGACGGTCGAACCACGCTCTGGCTGCTCCAACCAACGTCATCTGGAACATATAACACCACGTGGGTTCCGTCCAGTTGCTGACGGTTGCCCCCGCTATGAATCTGTTCAAATGATCGTCTGGGTCGGATATACCATCATAGGTGCCGATGTTGGACATCTGTTTGGCACTTCTTGGGGCGATTGCTTCCGCAATGTCCCTTGCAAACTTGGAGGTTCCCGCATTTGCAGCGGTTGGTCTGAAGGTTTTAGAGAAGTCACGTGGGTTTCCACCAGCGTTTTTTGGTTTGAAGGTTTCTCCAAAATTCCTTCTTGGTTGGAAGTCCGTTTCCTTACGCTTCCCTTTCGCCTTATGGCGAGGGTTTACGTCGGTGTCGGATTCCTCCGAATCATCGTCCAAGTACTCGCACTCATTGCTCATGTTGAGCTGTTGTCGAGTGCTTCCAAATTCGTCAGCCTGTTGGAGTGAACGTAAGCGTTCATCCAACTCAGCTTGGAATTCCCCTTGACGTTTTTCCGCCCACGCTTTAACTTGTTCAAGTGTTTGGCGGGGGGCCTCGTCTGTTGTCTTTCCACCTGGGTATCAATGAATCCCAGGGGAGGATTGTTTACTACACTTGCCCCGGCTCGGGTAACCGGGGTAGTGTTCGTAAAATTTACTGCACTTGCCCCGGCTTGGGTAACCGGGGTAGTGTTCGTAAAATGTGTGCATTCGCCGGTGTTCCCCCCAGTAGCTGGGGTTGTGGTTACCGGGGTTTCTTGGTTACTCCCTGGCCTGGGGACCGGAGTAACGTTAACCATCTTTTCGGAGGTTTTGAAAAAACTGATCTACAAGTGGCTCTGGGCCTTTTCTTTTACAAGTTTGGAATTGATCTACATGCAAACTGTGTAATTGAGCTCTCTTCCATGTTGTTTGGATGGGAGTGCCATCGAGCCGATATGCACTTGGTTCGGAATCTCGTTGTTTACGCAGTATGTAGTCTCCAACATTGTAGCTGTAGTTTCGTGTTTTTCCCAACTGGGGTTCTACACGCGTTGGCCTGCTCAGCATCCTTTACGCCACGAGGTGTGCGAGTTCTCCATCTCTGACGAATGTCTCGATGATGTCTTTCAAGTCTATTCATTCGTCGGTGTTGTGGCCTTTTGTCCTGTGGAAGTCACAGAATTTGCTCTGATCAGCGTTGTGACGCTCTCGGATTATTGGAGCCTTTGGCCATGGGAGCCTCTCGGTGTCGAAAATCTCGGTGACGCTTTTGGTGAGCGGCGTCCACCGGGGGTTCCGGTTCGACGACTGCCTGTTGTCCTTTCCTCCTAACCGAGGGTGCGAGCCGGATAAGGTGTCGAAGTTTACCCTTGACTGCCAAATACCTAGCTTCCTCTTTTTGTTTAGTCGGGCGGTAAGGACATTATTTTCTCTTGTTTTCTGGGTGTAGAGGTTTGTGCTTTGGGGAAGATCTCTACCCAGTTGCTTTTCCGTTTCCGCGAAGCGTTTAGCTGCTGTCATGATGGCATCCCATGTGGATGGCATGCCATCTTTACCCGTTAAGGTGCGGATGAGCTCTGGGTCTTTCGCTCCCTGGATGAAAACAGCGCGAACAAGATCTTCGCTAATACTGCCCAGACTTATCTTCTTTGAATTGAAGCGCGTGATGAAGTCTAGTAAAGACTCATCTTCCTCTCGGATGCAGTTGAGGATTGTCCATTGCTCTTCAGTGTACTTTCTTTGTTGACTGAAGTGTTGGCTGAACTTCTGTTGGAAGTCTGCCCAATCGTAGATGTGGTGGACCGGTAGACGGTCGAACCACGCTCTGGCTGCTCCAACCAACGTCATCTGGAACATATAACACCAAGTGGGTTCCGTCCAGTTGCTGACGGTTGCCCCCGCTATGAATCTGTTCAAATGATCGTCTGGGTCGGATATACCATCATAGGTGCCGATGTTGGACATCTGTTTGGCACTTCTTGGGGCGATTGCTTCCGCAATGTCCCTTGCAAACTTGGAGGTTCCCGCATTTGCAGCGGTTGGTCTGCAGGTTTTAGAGAAGTCACGTGGGTTTCCACCCGCGTTTTTTGGTTTGAAGGTTTCTCCAAAATTCCTTCTTGGTTGGAAGTCCGTTTCCTTACGCTTCCCTTTCGCCTTATGGCGAGGGTTTACGTCGGTGTCGGATTCCTCCGAATCATCGTCCAAGTACTCGCACTCATTGCTCATGTTGAGCTGTTGTCGAGTGCTTCCGAATTCGTCAGCCTGTTGGAGTGAACGTAAGCGTTCATCCAACTCAGCTTGGAATTCCCTTTGACGTTTTTCCGCCCACGCTTTAACTTGTTCAAGTGTTTGGCGGGGGGGGGCCTCGTCTGTTGTCTTTCCACCTGGGTATCAATGAATCCCAGGGGAGGATTGTTTACTACACTTGCCCCGGCTCGGGTAACCGGGGTAGTGTTCGTAAAATTTACTGCACTTGCCCCGGCTTGGGTAATCGGGGTAGTGTTCGTAAAATGTGTGTATTCGCCGGTGTTCCCCCAGTAGCTGGGGTTGTGGTTACCGGGGTTTCTTGGTTACTCCCTGGCCTGGGGACCGGAGTAACGTTAACCATCTTTTCGGAGGTTTTGAAAAAACTGATCTACAAGTGGCTCTGGGCCTTTTCTTTTACAAGTTTGGAATTGATCTACATGAAAACTGTGTAATTAAGCTCCCTTCCATGTTGTTTGGATGGGAGTGCCATCGAGCCGATATGCACTTGGTTCGGAATCTCGTTGTTTACGCAGTATGTAGTCTCCAACATTGTAGCTGTAGTTTCGTGTTTTTCCCAACTGGGGTTCTACACGTGTTGGCCTGCTCAGCATCCTTTACGCCACGAGGTGTGCGAGTTCTCCATCTCTGACGAATTTCTCGATGATGTCTTTCAAGTCTATGCATTCGTCGGTGTTGTGGCCTTTTGTCCTGTGGAAGTCACAGAATTTGCTCTGATCAGCGTTGTGACGCTCTCGGATTATTGGAGCCTTTGGCCATGGGAGCCTCTCGGTGTCGAAAATCTCGGTGACGCTTTTGGTGAGCGGCGTCCACCGGGGGTTCCGGTTCGACGACTGCCTGTTGTCCTTTCCTCCTAACCGAGGGTGCGAGCCGGATAAGGTGTCGAAGTTTACCCTTGACTGCCAAATACCTAGCTTCCTCTTTTTGTTTAGTCGGGCGGTAAGGACATTATTTTCTCTTGTTTTCTGGGTGTAGAGGTTTGTGCTTTGGGGAAGATCTCTACCCAGTTGCTTTTCCGTTTCCGCGAAGCGTTTAGCTGCTGTCATGATGGCATCCCATGTGGATGGCATGCCATCTTTACCCGTTAAGGTGCGGATGAGCTCTGGGTCTTTCGCGCCCTGGATGAAAGCAGCGCGAACAAGATCTTCGCTAATACTGCCCAGACTTAGCTTCTTTGAATTGAAGCGCGTGATGAAGTCTAGTAAAGACTCATCTTCCTCTCGGATGCAGTTGAGGATTGTCCATTGCTCTTCAGTGTACTTTCTTTGTTGACTGAAGTGTTGGCTGAACTTCTGTTGGAAGTCTGCCCAATCGTAGATGTGGTGGACCGGTAGACGGTCGAACCACGCTCTGGCTGCTCCAACCAACGTCATCTGGAACATATAACACCACGTGGGTTCCGTCCAGTTGCTGACGGTTGCCCCCGCTATGAATCTGTTCAAATGATCGTCTGGGTCGGATATACCATCATAGGTGCCGATGTTGGACATCTGTTTGGCACTTCTTGGGGCGATTGCTTCCGCAATGTCCCTTGCAAACTTGGAGGTTCCCGCATTTGCAGCGGTTGGTCTGAAGGTTTTAGAGAAGTCACGTGGGTTTCCACCAGCGTTTTTTGGTTTGAAGGTTTCTCCAAAATTCCTTCTTGGTTGGAAGTCCGTTTCCTTACGCTTCCCTTTCGCCTTATGGCGAGGGTTTACGTCGGTGTCGGATTCCTCCGAATCATCGTCCAAGTACTCGCACTCATTGCTCATGTTGAGCTGTTGTCGAGTGCTTCCAAATTCGTCAGCCTGTTGGAGTAAACGTAAGCGTTCATCCAACTCAGCTTGGAATTCCCTTTGACGTTTTTCCGCCCACGCTTTAACTTGTTCAAGTGTTTGGCGGGGGGGCCTCGTCTGTTGTCTTTCCACCTGGGTATCAATGAATCCCAGGGGAGGATTGTTTACTACACTTGCCCCGGCTCGGGTAACCGGGGTAGTGTTCGTAAAATTTACTGCACTTGCCCCGGCTTGGGTAACCGGGGTAGTGTTCGTAAAATGTGTGTATTCGCCGGTGTTCCCCCCAGTAGCTGGGGTTGTGGTTACCGGGGTTTCTTGGTTACTCCCTGGCCTGGGGACCGGAGTAACGTTAACCATCAAATCGGAGGTTTTGAAAAAACTGAGAGAATTAGTTCTAGCTTTTATGCACGGATGGCGCCAATGAAGAAACACTAATCGACCCCGGGCAGATTACGGATAATCTGGGGGTCAATTAGTGTTTCTTCAGTTATAATGATAATAATAATAATAATAATAATAATAATAATAATAATAATAAAACATAACATGAACTCACGCCCACTAATACTCTTACATCTCTTATCTCACTCATTCATATTTTAGTTGTGGCAGTGTTTTGTGCCCTTGGCGCCTACATGAGAGGAGCTCACACTCTTTCACATCCATCAAAACACTTGATTTAAACCGCATGATTTATATTTTTGAATATCATCATTTTGAATATATGTTTTTTAATGTTTAATCATCATTTGGTATCAAAATCAATTTCAAATTAAGTGTTCTATGTTGTCAAAAAAATAAGTTCGATTTTTAATGATGTTTAAAATTCACCGAATATGTTATCAAGAGGAATATATTCGAACCATAAACAATGCCAGAGATTTGCAGGTAAAGTTTGCTAGCAAATCAATTAAAGAGATTTTTCCGATTTTATTAGTTAAACATGTTGTTAGACAAAACAATTTTTTTCTTTTTACAAATACAATATATCTCTTAGCAACAAACAGAGCATACCATTAATTAAGGGGTTTTTTTTACTTTTTCTTTTTCTTTTTCTAAATATAATATAAAATACCTGTTTTTAGTTTGCAAAATAGGTTAAAGTGGCATCGGTTGTAACTAAATAACACATGGATGGAAGCTGACAGTCTTTGCATAGCGAAAGCCATGTTCCACGTGTGACAGGCTGACAGCTTGCAATATATTATTATTTTCGAGAGAAAATTCCTAAAATAACTATTTTTAGAGAGAAGGTTCTCAAAATAGTCTTTTTTTTTTCCTTTAAATAATTTAAGATTTGGACTGGGAAGACGCATTGGGGAAAGATAACAATAATGAGGGACAAATCCAAATTCTGAAGGAAAGTAACGTTGTAGACGGGATATGAGAAAATAATTAAGTTAAAGATCAAATTATTTTGTAATCTTGGAGCAAAAGTCCAAATTTTTCCAAAACTTTTTCTTTTAAAAAACCGTTTTGAGAGACTGGTTTTTTATGTTTCCTATATTTCCCGTCCATATTTTTAAATTATAGGAAAAAGAGATTTTGAAATCTCGTCTTGAGAGACGCATTTTGGATGCATTTGTTCTTAACCGACGAGATTTCTTACTTTCCTACCTTTCACGTCCAAATCTTATAATTCTTCTCCTTCGTCGTGTGTCCGATCATCAGACATCACACTTATATTTCTTCATCTTCATTCTTCAGCACTAAACTTAAAATTACCTTAATGTATATGCATATTAAACTAAACCTAAAATTAAATTTATAACAAACATTTAATAAATGCATCAAATCATCAGACTGTATATTTCTGTTTCTTGGTCATGTATGCCATCAGGTGAATCATCATCCGGCCCGTTGTCTTCATCAGAAGACCCAAGATTTGGGTCATAACCGTTGACCAGGTTTCTAAAAATAATCCGGTCTGATCCACTGTATCCACACTCAAGTCTCGGTTGTGACATGCCCGTGTCACGCGTTGTTATCCTCATGCTACGGCTCAATGACTGAAACGGGCCAGTGTTTGAAAAAGACGGGAATTGTTCTGTTTTTGATTCTTCAAAATCCAAATTCGGATCAAAACTTGTGCCTGGAAAACTGTTTAGTGTTCTTCTAATGAGTGTGACCCACTTTTTAGCGGGCCAGTTGTCTTCTGTGCCCAACACATTTCCAGCATTTAGTGGGACAATTTCTTGAAACCTGATTTTTAATAAAGGTGTCAACTTTAGTATGTTTAATAAGATCAAGAATCAATATGCATACAAAATAAATTCACCCAAGAACATAAATGTCAGCTGGAGGTGAAGTATGCAACCAATCTTCAAGGTTTAAAGAACCTGTTGGTGATTTTCCAGCCACATTCCATGTAGCTACAAAGATCCTATTGCAATATTATAAGAAAATAAATTCCAATAAGAAATACATGGAAAAATCTTAACTTTTAGAGAGAGAGGTATTTAGGCCCGATATCGTTTAAAATTCATTAAATTTGATGATTTGATGGGACATATGAAGAAGATGATTGGACATATGAAGAATGAAGATGAAGAAATATACAATCTGACGTCTGATGATCGGACACATGAAGAAAGAGAAGAATTATAAGATTTGGACGTGAAAGGTAGGAAATTAAGAAATCTCGTCGGTTAAGAACAAATGCATCCAAAATGTGTCTCTCAAGACGAGATTTCAAAATCTCTTTTTCCTAGAATTTAAAAATATGGACGGGAAATATAGGAAACATAAAAAACCAGTCTCTCAAGACGGTTTTTTAAAAGAAAAAGTTTTGGAAAAATTTGGACTTTTGCTCTAAGATTACAAAATAATTTGAACTTTAACTTCATTATTTTCCCATATCCCGTCTGCTACGTTACTTTCCTTCAGAATTTGGATTGGTCCCTCATTATTATTATCTTTTCCCAATGCGTCTTCCCTGTCCAAATCTTAAATTATTTTGAAGAAAAAAGGACTATTTTGAGAATCTTCTCTCTAAAAAAGACTATTTTGGGAATTTTCCCTTATTTTTCACTGTACTTATAATACATTTCTCCCAATATTTATTGTTTAAATAATAAAAGGGCCCTAAACCAGACAAACTGAATTCGAGCTCATTTATTTTAAATAATCAAGCTTGACTCGTTTAACTTTAAGAATCAAAGCTACTTGAGCCAAGCTCATTTAAACTTTACTTCTAAAACTCGTGCTCCTCCCCTAAAACAACTTTTTAAGTTTGATTTAGGTCCAACTTGTTTATCATATATAATTCATTACTTGTGTTTATAATTAACTTTATATAGATTTATAATTTTATAGAAACGTAATATATATTATTTTAATAAAAATTCGTAACTTTATATATAATACTAACTATTTGTAAATACATACTTAATATATAAAACAAAAAAGAAATATAAAAATGACAGGCTTGTTTAATCTTCAGGCCTATAATTTCCCGAAGCTCTAATATAAACTTAAGCATGAACTCAAACTCATTTAAATTTGCTTTATTCTGAGTTTTTAATGACTCAATCTCGAATAGTGAGTAGTGTATAATGGACTCAAGATGCTCAATTCACTTTATGATGTCTAGTTTCCACTTAACAGATCTTATATAATGTTAGAAATCATTATATTTTATTGTATAATATCATTCTTGCCATTTGTTTATTAGAAGTGGTGGAGATGGTTGGAATCGGCCAAGCTCGAGAAAACATAATGTCAAACGGGATAACGTGTTGACTTTACTTTATTTTGACGATGACCCTTATCCAAGTAACCAAATCGGTTAATTTCTCACTTCTTACATAAAGGAATAAAGCCAAATTTGAAATTAAAGCAAAAATAAAATGGTCAAGTCAAGATGGGTACAAATCGTATTACCAACATAAAGGAAGATCGTACTAATTCAATTGTATATTTCTTAAATTGAAATATTTGTTTTCTTTACTTTTAAACTTAAATAAAATGGATGTTTATTATTACATATTTTTATCTAATGGTATTGTTAGATATTAAATGGCGCATCGGAAAATCAACACATAATGCACAAACGAATTCAACACGCAGAAACGAGAAAATAAATAACGCGACAAATTAACATGGTTTGGTCAACGTGATCTACATGCACGGCTGAAACTAGGGTTTCTTTTCTACTAACTCACGCAAAGGGTTAGAAATTTAGTCCACAAAGAAACAAAAAATAATAGGCCTACTTTTAATTAAAAGAAACCTACCCAAGTGCCCGCTCATCACTCCATCTTGTTGACCCGAAACTTTAATTCTAAACCCAAAGCCTTCATCAATCTTGACAATATCTAGAGATGATCAATATTCATTTCAACTGGTTAAATATATAACTAAACAAAAAGCGGTTAAATTTGAACCACGTTAATATATTTAGTTTTAAATCGAACCAATTTAGGCAATGGCTTTCGGTTCTAGAAACTCAATTTGGTTAAAATCGAGGAACACGATTAACGCAAAATCCAAACCGATGAACACTTATTTTATTAAAATTCAAGTTTTTGGGTGTTATCAATTATTAATTTGGTTTAACTATGTTTAAGCTAAAAAATATTCAAACCGAGAAAATGAAAACCGGTGAACACCCTATGTCTCTAAAGTCTAAACGATGGATCCAATGGTATGGGCCCTTGTATCTAGTGTGACATTCGTCAATTTCGGGTCTTGTTTGTATTCGTTTTTGTATTTGTTTATTATGTAAACCGACCCGATTTGTAAACCGAAGCTTATGTTATAATCAAAATAATGTATTTATGTTACAATATTGTTTCACACTTGTTGGGTCTTGAAAATATCCTACCTTTATTTTTATTTATTTATTTATTTATTATATATTTTTTGTTTTGTGTTTTTGTCTTGATCCATTTTACATGAAAACTCTTGTGTCTCACACCCATATTTGACCACCAACATTACCCTATATATATACCACCTTTCCTCTTCATTTTCCCTTGCTACAACTTCAAAAAAAAAACTTTCTCAAACATCAAAGATTAAAGGTTATCCTCTTTAGTGTTCTTGAAGGTTTTTAGTCTTTCATCTTAATTAGTTTATGTAGCCTTATTAATACTTGTTTATGGTTGTGCAACATATATATAATACACACCCCTTGTTTACCTTTGGTAGTTACTTCTCCGATTCCGGTCGGTGAAGTTTCGGACCTCATAAGGCAAGGCTTAATGGAGGACTTCGTGTCCTTGATATATATACATATATATAACTTGTTCATACATATTAATCTTGCTTATTTTAGTTTGTTGGTCATGTTTACAAGTTCCATGGTTATTGTTTTTAAGAGTCTATGCTTCGGTTTAATCGTAAATAGCTCTAAACCGTAAACCGAACTTTGTTACTAGTTTTGTTAAATAATTGTTTAAACATACTTATTGTTAGATCTAAGTTTCTAAAATCATTTTTACAAATTCTATGGTTATGGGTTTGTAGAATCTTACCTCGGTCTTAACCCGAAACACGATCCAAACCGAAAACCGAACTTTTGTTTAACGACTTTATTGTTAACTTTTGGTTGTAAAACTTAAAGTATTTTTTTATTTGTACATTATTATACAAGTTCTTTAGTGTTTGGACATATGGAAACCAAACCTATTCTTACTCGCTTAAGACACACAAGTGTGTTTTTTTTAGCCATTAAGACTTGTATATTTCTTTAAAAATAGTTACAAATTGATTTTTTAAATATTTTCTTAAGTACTTGGAAATGTTGGATCCAACTTGATCTCATAACAAAGTTTGGACCGACAAAACCGAACAGTCGCTTAACGTGCGTTGTTAGTTCTATAACAATGGAACTACATACTTGGTTAAGTCTTATTAAATTTTATTGAGTTATCTCATAACATTCAATATTTTGGAAAGTTGACTTTGGGTTTGACCAATTATCAAGACCCGAACCGACAACCCGAACACTCGATAAAAAAAACCGTTTTAGTATCTTTATTCCAAAGGGATTTGCATTTTTACATTTTACCCACCTTATTACTTAACATAGGTTGAGTAAATATTAAGGTTAGATACTTTAACCCGGTTTCGAGCAAACTTTCATTTTTAAAGGGTTATTATTATAAATTCTTAAATAGTTACATTTTAAACCTTGAACTTTAATTATTTACATTTCTCAACATTTATTTTGTCTAAAGACCTTCAAGACAACCTTTATAAATTCAAGACTTCTTTTCTTTTTAGGCATTGTGCGTTAAACTCGTCGTTCCGACAAATCTCCAAATTATCATCTTTCAAGTTTACTACTTGAAGGTGAGTACTTCATATCCCATTTTCCATCTTTTATTTTGGGGGTGGAATTTCATACTTATTCAACAAAATGCTTTATATTTGAATCTTAAACCACAAACGTAGTTGTATACTTTACCTAAATAATTGCTCGATTTGGTGTTCTATGCTTATATGCCTATATGTTTATCGCTTTTGGTTGGTGGAACTATAAAATCCTAGACTATTTGGCATCCCCTTATAGTAAGGTGTCGTTAACATAATGCAATTAACAATAACTATAAAATCCTAGACTATTTGGCATCACTTTATAGCTAGGTGTCGCTAATGTGTAGCGATATCTATTTATCCAAATTACCACTTTTATTTATCGTTTTGTGTAACATCCTAAAATTTTAATGTTGAATAAAGAAAGTTATGTTTAGTGATTTCGCGTTAATTATTGGATATCGAGTAAGGAGCGGATCATGGACTTGGATTAATTGAGATGGGTTAAATGAGAATGGGCCTTAGGTCCATGGGATTTAAGGGATATAAATATCCCCTAAACTCTAAAATATCTTTCATTTCACCATATTCTCTAACACTCTAAAACACACACACCACACACCAACACCGCCGCCGGCTGAGGGAAGAACCGAGCCAGATCCGAGAGAGAGAGCGATTAGTTGTGATAACAAGTTAAACAAGATCCAAACAAGCTCAGAAAGGTATGATTCTTGATCTTTGAAGTTTAAAGATCCAAGTTTTATAGTGTAGATACGACCGAAAATGATCGGGAAGCGTAGTGGGTGATGTCGAACCTTAACAAGGGTGTTAAAATCGCCAAAATGCTCAATAAAAACCAAAACAGCGGCTGATCTGGGCAACTTCGCCTGCAACTGGGCAACTTCGCCTTCAAAGCGATAACTTCGCCTTCAAAGCGATAACTTCGCCTGAGGCCAAGTTCGCCTAATTGATAACTTCGCTTACGGCTAAGTTCGCCTGATGACAACTTCGCCTAGAGCTAAGTTCGCCTGAGGCTTAACTTCGCCTAAAGCTAAGTTCGTCTGAGGTTTAACTTCGCCTAAAGCTAAGTTCGCCTAATGTTTAACTTCGCCTAAAGCCAAGTTCGATTAGAAAATAAATTAAAAAAAAAACTAATGAAAAATGTGTTAAGACCGTTAATGTAAATAAAATTTTTCCAAGCTGACCTGGCAGCTCGACCCCAGCCAGGGGCTCTGCCCCTTGGACCCTGCTAGGGGCTGCCGCCCCTAGACCCCGCTGCCAGGGGCGCTGCCCCCGGACCCCCGTTCGTTGTGGGTAGTAGTTAAGACTAGAAAGATGATATGAGTAGTGATAGTTGTTTGATACGTATACTTGTTATACAGTCAGTCGTGCACAACTGAAGAAAGGGATTACGATTAACGGTGAACGTAACCGTGTTCAGGTGAGTTTCTAGCCCCATTCCTTGTTATGTTTTCGGGGCTGTGTGCATACTTGATGTGTTGATTAATACATTTATCCTAAGTGATAAGTGTATGCCATATGTGATATGAATGAATGATTGCTTGATGGTACGTGAACGATCTTCGGATATTGCACGTACTGTCAGGTTGTAATGCTAGGTATAAGGTAAGTATGTTATGTATGCTTATGTGTATGAATGTGATAAAGTTAATAAAAGAAGGAAAGGATGGTTGTATGGTAACGAAGAGGGAATCGAACCCTACTAATATTCGAGAACTAGGGAACCGAACCCTACTAATATTCGAGGAGGGAGGGTACCGAGCCCTAATAATACTCGAGGTATGATGTATGGTTGTATGGTAACGAAGAGGGAATCGAACCCTACTAATATTCGAGAACTAGGGAACCGAACCCTACTAATATTCGAGGAAGGAGGGTACCGAGCCCTAATAATACTCGAGGTATGATGTATGGTTGTATGGTAACGACGAGGGAATCGAACCCTATTAATATTAGAAAACTAGGGACCAGACCCTTATAATATCTGTGATGTTAGGGACCAGACCCTTATAATGTCTGTGATGTTAGGGAATCGAACCCTTCTAATATTCGAAAACTAGGGACCAGACCCTTATAATATCTGTGAGGTTATAGGGCGAAAGGCTCTTTAAAACGTATGATTATGTATGTAAGAAAGTATGAAGGTAAAAATGAAAGTAAAAGCACTTAGGTGTGTATAAAAGAAAGTTAAGAGGTTAAGTATGAAATGTAAGAATGTATTGTATGATTATGTGATTAACTATAACTCACTCAGCGTAGCTGACTTTTAGTATGCACGCAGGTGAGTAGGATGAGGCAGCTCGCTTGAGGAGACACGTGGCACTGAATAAGAGTCTGGCATCTGAAGACTTATGATGTTTTAATTTTAATGCTTTAATGTTGAAAGACAAAGGATGTTTTGAGACAAGTTATGAATTATGTAATGTTTTATGAAAGTTTTATATTCCGCGTAAATGTTTTAATTAACTCTGATATTTAGAACTGTGTTTATGAGTAAATCCAACACGAAAGTAGTGCTACCGGTAACGGGGCCTTACATTTCGTATGTAAGTTTTGTGGCTATCTTTATTATATACTAATATGATTAAACTTATGAATTGCTCACCAACCTTTGTGTTGACAAACTTTATTTTATGAAATGTTGCAGGTTTGCATTTTGATTGATTTATGATTGTGAAGAAAACGACATCAAAGACCTTAGGATATTAGTAAAAATGAACAATATCAAATTTGCCATATTTTGTGATATCTTGTTTATGGTTATTTTATGGATAATTGTTATGTGACATTTTCGATGTTGTGAAATGAAATGAGTTTATTAAATACTGTCACTTTAATTAGTGTCATGTGCTTATGGACAATCGTTACACCTCGGCATGTTCCGCCGCTATTGGTCGGGGTGTGACATTTAGAGGTGCACAAATCGGGTTTTTCAAATACCCGGGTTCGGGTATGGAACCGGGTTCGGGTATGACCGGGTATTGGTAATACCCGGGTCGGGTTCGGGTCCGGGTATTGTCTCTAAAAACCATACCCTATGCATCGAGTTCGGGTTGGGTATAGAACCGGGTATTTTAAAACCAGGTATTTGAATACCCTATTTTCGGGTATTGAAAAAACCCTATTTTTGGGGTTTTTTCTGGGTTTTTTTCGGGTATAGATTGGATTTTTTTAAGTGGTTACAATTTTTAGGGGTATTTTTGGGTATTTTTCAGGTATTTTCCGGGTAATTTTGGGTATAGATCGGGTATTTGGAAAACCTGGTTTTGGGTATTGGAAAAACCCGGTTCCGGGTATGGAACCGCTTCCGGTTTTCGGGTGTTACCGGGTATAAATCGGGTCCGGTTCCGGGTACGGGTATTGGTACTAAAATGCATACCCTATTCGTACCCTACGGGTAGGGTCGGGTACGGGTTTGGGTATTAAAAACCCGGGTATAAAAAAACCTGTTCCGGATATTTTTTCGGGTCCGGTTCCGGGTTCGGGTTTTTTTTGCACCTCTACTTTTGTCTGAATCCAGCAAACGAACAAGTAAAACGGCCCTCCCATTTACATTTAACTTCCTTAGACAAAAACAGCATTGTTAGTTGGGTTAGAAATATTTGTAGGGCTCTACACATTTTTCTAGTCCAGACCACTTCCATAACCCAATAGAGCCGGCACTTTGCAATTCCAAAATTTTGTTTATCTACTTCGACTTCAATTTGAACGTTAAGAAGTTCATTTATAAACTACTTTGTAATTTTAAATTAATTATCAAATTTTGTATTTTTAAACTAGTTAAAACTAGTTTAGTATGGGAGAATACTCTTTGTAAGATAATATATTTTTTGGTCAGAAGAAAAAATTTATATTAATTATTAGAATTTAGAAACAGTCCATTTCTTGTCAGTTTTCCAATCCATGAATATTTTGTTACACTAGCCTTTTATTTTGAAAATTCCAAATTATATCACATTTTATTTTGTTTAGCATTGCAAAACCGATCACAATGGTATTGACCGATAAGATATTTGCATAATTTTTGTTACAAACGAAACGAAAAGACAAAAACAAAATAATAATAATAATAATAATAATAATAATAAGAAGAAGAATAGATTTTACTAAATTTGTATTAAATTATTGCCAAGCATTATCATCTAACAATCTAAATTTGTATTATTATTATTATTATTATTATTATTATTAAAGAAGAAAAATAGCTGATTGTTATTCATGAAACACGTTAATTGATGTTTGATGAATTAACAAAGAGTCAACTAGACTCTAGCTACCTTTTTTAAAAGCTATATTTTTTTAATGATACACATTTTAACCTGTTATCTAACTTTCCTTGTTCCTTAGCCTATAATATCATATCAATTGAAAGTTTGAAACTAAAATATTCAGGTGAAATATATTAAACCATAAATTGACCAATAAATAATACCATTATTATACCAAAATATTTAATATATTCACATTAAACTAAAATAATCACCGTCAATATTACAAAAACAGACTTTAAACAAAAGTTGATAACTGTCAAAGCACGAAATGAATCTTACCTGATCCATGACGATGTTTCCACGGATTTTCGAGATGAACGAACCACGTCTTGATCTTCTTCTTCTGCGGCAGCCCCTGTGACCTGTAATGCTGGGACCTGCAATGGTTTCGGGGGTGTGGAGGCGACTGCTAAGATATCCTGAGGATTTCTTGTTCACAGACACAAAAAGGTGGTGGTGGCTCTTATTGAGCATCCCTCTTAATAAGGAGGTAGAGACCTCCTTATATAGAGAGTCTCATGGCCACCATCATGGTACCCTAATGGGCCTAGCCCAATTAGGGTTACCTCCACAAAACCCCCTCAGCCCAATAACATTGTATTAGTCCATGTAATAAAATAAGCCAAACATAATAGATTTAGGGTCGTAGAACCGGGTTTTAGTACCATACCCCTACAAGCCCCCCAAGTCCAGTGTTGCTCCTGGGCGCGTAAGCGTCTAGGTGGAGCGCTGGACTTTATAAGGTGTGAGGCGGTTTTTTCCCTTTTCTTTGGCCTTGTCTTTATTGTCTGAGTTTTGGGAGGTTTTCCCCATGATGGTGACAAGCTGTAAAAATAATGAAGCCCGCGCGTGAGGCGGCTTACGAGCTATAATAATAGAGCCTGCGCGAGAGGCGACTTGCGAGCTATGAGAATAATAATGCCTGCGCGCGAGAGGCGTCTTACGAGCTGAGAATGATATAGCCTGCGCGTGAGGCGCCTTACGAGCTACGTGAATAGTAAAGCCTGCGCGCGAGAGGCGTCTTATGAGCTTTGAGAGTAATAATTAAGCTGGCGCGCGGGGCGACTTACGAGCTGAGAATAATAAAACCTGCGCGCGAGGGGCGTCTTACGAGCTGTAGCATAATAAAGCCTGCGCGTGAGGCGTCTTACGAGCTAAGAATAATAAAGCCTGCGCGCGAGAGGCATCTTATGAGCTTTGAGAATAATAATGCCTGCGCGCGAGAGGCGACTTACGAGCTAAGAATAATAAAGCCTGCGCGCGAGAGGAGACTTACGAGCTAAGAATAATAAAGCCTGCGCGCGAGAGGCGTCTTATGAGCTTTGAGAATAATAATTGAGCTGGCGCGTGAGGCGACTTACGAGCTGTGAAAGTAATAAAGCTTGCGCGCGAGAGGCGTCTTATGAGCTTTGAGAATAATAATTGAGCTGGCGCATGAGGCGACTTACGAGCTGTGAAAGTAATAAAGCTTGCGCGCGAGAGGCGTCTTATGAGCTTTGAGAATAATAATTGAGCTGGCGCGTGAGGCGGCTTACGAGCTGTGAGTATAAAAGCTTGCGCGTGAGGCGTCTTACGAGCTATAAGAATAATACCAGCTTGCGCGCGAGACGTCTTATGAGCTGTGTGAATAATAAAAGCCTGCGCGTGAGGCGACTTACGGGCTGTAAGAATAATAACAGCTTGCGCGCGAGGCGTCTTATGAGCTGTGTGAATAATAAAGCCTGCGCGTGAGGCGACTTACGGGCTGTAAGAATAATAACAGTTTGCGCGCGAGGCGTCTTATGAGCTGTGTGAATAATAAAGCCTGCGCGTGAGGCGTCTTACGAGCTATAAGAATAATAACAGCTTGCGCGCGAGGCGTCTTATGAGCTGTGTGAATAATAAAAGCCTGCGCGTGAGGCGACTTACGGGCTGTAAGAATAATAACAGCTTGCGTGCGAGGCGTCTTATGAGCTGTGTGAATAATAAAGCCTGCGCGTGAGGCGTCTTACGAGCTATAAGAATAATAACAGCTTGCGCGCGAGGCGTCTTTTGAGCTGTGTGAATAATAAAAGCCTGCGCGTGAGGCGACTTACGGGCTGTAAGAATAATAACAGCTTGCGCGCGAGGCGTCTTATGAGCTGTGTGAATAATAAAAGCCTGCGCGTGAGGCGACTTACGGGCTGCAAGAATAATAACAGCTTGCGCGCGAGGCGTCTTATGAGCTGTAATGGAGCTTGCGCGTGAGGCGGCTTACGAGCTACTTTATGTCCCGCGCCACGCGCAGATGTTGCATGCGCGTGCGCGTAGACTTTGGTATGTGTTATGCGCCACGCGCAGATGTTGCATGCGCGTGCGTGTAGACTGTGATATGTGTGAGCATGTGATGCGTAAGCATGTGTAATATGCGTGAGCATATGTGATGCGTGAGCATATGTGGTGCATGAGCATGTGGTATGAGGATTCCCAACCCTTGAGTTTGGCGTGTTGAAGTTTGGCGCGTAGCCATATGGGATATTAGGAGGATTCTCAACCTTGAGGTTTGGCGCGTAGCCATATGGGATATTAGGAGGATTCCCAACCTTGAGGTTTGGCGCGTAGCCATATGGGATATTAGGAGGATTCCCAACCTTGAGGTTTGGCGCGTAGCCATATGGGATATTAGGATTCCCAACCTTGAGGTTTGGTGCGTAGCCATATGGGATATTACGATTCCCAACATTGAGGTTTGGCGCGTAGCCATATGGGATATTAGGAGGATTCCCAACCTTGAGGTTTGGCGCGTAGCCATATGGGATATTAGGAGGATTCCCAACCTTGAGGTTTGGCGCGTAGCCATATGGGATATTAGGAGGATTCCCAACCTTGAGGTTTGGCGCGTAGCCATATGGGATATTAGGATTCCCAACCTTGAGGTTTGGCGCGTAGCCATATGGGATATTAGGAGGATTCCCAACCTTGAAGTTTGGCGCGTAGCCATATGGGATATTAGGAGGATTCCCAACCTTGAGGTTTGGCGTGTAGCCATATGGGATATTAGAGGATTCCCAACCTTGAAGTTTGGCGCGTAGCCATATGGGATATTAGGAGGATTCCCATCCTTGAGGTTTGGCGCGTAGCCATATGGGATATTAGGAGGATTCCCAACCTTGAGGTTTGGCGCGTAGCCATATGGGATATTAGGAGGATTCCCAACCTTGAAGTTTGGCGCGAGGCCTGATGCGCCCATGCACGGTGATGGAGTGGTGACTCGTGTGTGTGCGTGCATGGCGGAGGTCTCTTGCGCAAAGCCCAGATGGTGGTTTCCGCGGCGGCACATGCACGGCTGTGGAGTGAGAATCCGCGGGCGCGCGTACATGGCGGTGGAAGTCTGGTAATTTCTGGATCTGCAATTTCAGAGTCAGATCTGCAACTTTAGACCTAAAATCCAGGTCTGTAATCTAGACCTAGATCTGTAAATCAGATCTGGACAGATCTGAAGCCTGGAGCAGATTTAAAACCATCACAGATCCGGAGACCTGATCATTCGAATCAGGCCGTTTCTTCTTGCCCAGATCTGGAAGCCTCTTTTTAGATCTATGGATCTTTTTGAGCTTTAATAGAACAAGCTTTGAAGCCTTTTTCTGTAAACTTCCAGACCTGTGTTTTTCTTGGGAGAGATCTGACAGCCGAGATGAAGATCGAAGGGCAGTTCGTTGCCGTCCCACGGATGGCGCCAATGTCGAAACACGAAATGAATCTTACCTGATCCATGACGATGTTTCCACGGATTTTCGAGATGAACGAACCACGTCTTGATCTTCTTCTTCTGCGGCAGCGCCTGTGACCTGCAATGCTGGGACCTGCAATGGTTTCGGGGGTGTGGAGGCGACTGCTAAGATATCCTGAGGATTTCTTGTTCACAGACACAAAAAGGTGGTGGTGGCTCTTATTGAGCATCCCTCTTAATAAGGAGGTAGAGACCTCCTTATATAGAGAGTCTCATGGCCACCATCATGGTACTCTAATGGGCCTAGCCCAATTAGGGTTACCTCCACAAAACCCCCTCAGCCCAATAACATTGTATTAGTCCATGTAATAAAATAAGCCAAACATAATAGATTTAGGGTCGTAGAACCGGGTTTTAGTACCATACCCCTACAATAACAATTAAGAAAAGTAACACGTTAACATCAACATATCTCACACGAAAATTAAATCCAAATTTCTTATTCGTCTATACGTATTAAATCAATATTCAAAAGTCATTTGATATACTTTTTATTTAATGTTTCAATGGCGGCGATGTGTAGTAGCCATACGGTGGAAACCAATGCTCCTTAGGTGGTGGTGGAGGTGGCGGCGGAGGATCACCACAGCCACGGCAGTTCACCGGACGGGTATAAAACGCTTTGCACTCCTTCTCTTCACGTTGTTTCGGTCTATCCGGAATACAATTCTTTTTGTCATCTTTGTCCTTTAATTTCAAACAAATCTTGGGCTCACCTTCAAAGTAATTGTATGAGTACGTGAAATTTTGTAACCGTGGTAACGAGCAAATGCTGTCTGGAATGTCGCCGGAAAACTTGTTGTGGGCTACATTTAACTGCTCTAAGCTCTTCATTTCTTTTATGCTTTCGGGCAATAACCCGACAAGTGAGTTGAAACTCACATCAAAGACTGTTAGGTTTTTTAATGATCCTATGTCGGATGTTAAACAACCACTTAAACTCACATTTTGTAGAATGATCTCATTCAAAGTTTTGGCCATTTTCTTGATGCTTGATGGTAAGCAACCTTTGATTTTGTTGTTAGCGAAAACTATAACAGAAACCGGAGAGTTTCCTAGGTTTTTGGGAAGACTGACTTCGAATAAGTTGTTGTTGACGAAAATGGCGTCGAGTTTAAGGTCGTATAGCTCCTTAGGAATGCTGCCATTAAATTGGTTGAAACGGATGTCGAGAAATTTGAGAGAAGGAAGTGAAAGCACGACTGACGGGAAATCACCAGAAAAACGATTGTTACTTATGTCAAGCTCGTAGAGAAGACGCAGTTTCTCAAAAGACTTTGGTACTGTTCCACAGAACTTGTTGGTGTTTATATGGAACAGTGCCAAGTCAGTGAGTAACCCTAGGTCTTCTGGGAGGGATCCCGAGATATTTCCATGGTTGAGATCGATACCAGCGACTGTGGTGATATGTGGATCGTCTAAAGCAGGTGCACAAAACACCCCGGTGTAGTTACAAACATCATAGCCGTACCAATTTGAAGTGAAGCCTCGAGGATCCTCGGTTATTGAATGTTTCCATGCTTGGAGAGCAAAATAGGCGTTTTTGAGTCTCGGGTTCGGGGGAGGGCTTGCTTGATGAGAGAGGGTTGCGAGGAAAGATAAAAGAACAAGAATGGCAAATTTGTGATGTGAGAGTAGAGTGGTCATTTTTAGATCTTGATTTGGGGTGATTAATGAAGAGGAATGAAAGCATTTAAATGGAGTTTAGGGTTGTGTTGTTGATATAAAAGCTAAGGTGGTTGAACATCGATGGTGACATTGATACACACAACTACACCCACGAGCCTTATTTTAACAGTCAAAAACTTTCTAAATACATATTAGACGGTTTATATTTTAAGATGTCCGAATTGTAATATTTTTAAATATGTTATAATCTTTTGAAATAGTCATCAATTGAAATATATATGATAAGGATACTTCCAAATATTAAATGAGCAACCCGTCCACCATATAAGTATAAAACTAGTTACAAATGTTTGAACATCTACACAAACTATTTGATGTAGGAAAGCGTCGAGGACTAAGTCATAACAAATATTATTAAGTCTTTTTCTCACATGTCATTGGTGGAAAATGGGAATATTACTAAATTAACCTGTGGTCAGAAAAACCAAGTGGACAGAAATTAAATAATTTGGTCAATATTTAAAAAGAAAAGTCTGCATAATGACAGTCGTTTAATGATGCATTTTTATAATCATCAAACATTTTTAAAACATGAGTTTAAATTACGAAAGATCAAATTTGCACATTTCTGAAGGAGAATGAAACCTTAACAACATTAAACTTATCCTTAAAGTGGTTTTAAAATAGAAAAATAAATTACTAATTGTAGATGCATGAATATATGGTTAATAATTATGATAAAATACAAAGATAAAGTCATGCCTTTTTTTTGGTAGAGTTCTGGTTGGTCATGTGAGATGACACGACCAAAGGGATGCGCAAACCTTCTTTTTGTTACTTTATTTATTTTAGAATGTGCATTAATATTTCATAATATGTTTATATTGGTAAATTTTATCGATACATACAATAAATCGAGATAAAGTATAAGAAATTTTTGGTTTTTACTAACTGACCGAAAATAAATTACATAAGAAATTAAAGCTATTAAATACTAACAGCTAAACTAACAACAAAATAACTAGTATGAACCATTTGTATCATTTAAGACTTCATTATCAGACTGGCCGGTTTAGGACCTTCATATTTTTCATCTGGGCCACTCAATAAGCTTCACCACATATTGAAGGAGAGTTTATAAATTATAGGATTAAGAGAGAAAAGATAATGATTTTTTGTAAATTTGAGGAAACAAAGTTTGTCACTATTTATTTTTTAATATTTACTGAATTGGTTGTTAGTAGAGAAAGAGAAAACTGTAATTATAAAAGTATAAAAGAATATTATTTAATTAAGCAATAGAGACAAATGTAATTTTTTTTTATATAACTATAGAGATGGAAATGAGGATAGAATATTAAATATTTGTAAGTAGGTTGAGTCATGAATTCTTGACTTCGGTCCCACTAGATATATGATGTTGCTCCATATATATTCGGTTTGGGGAAAGTCATTATTGGTAACAACATCACACTATGTTAGTCATGATTTAGTTTATCACATCGTACTCTTTTGCCTAGGATTGTTTTATTATTCCTGGTGTAACTAAAAATATTACGTCAATTACTCAATTCGTCATAAATCATGTTATTATTTTCTCATATTATCTATTTTATAACCATACTTTAGCACGATAGATCTCCACCACATGCTTC
The DNA here is from genome assembly GCF_021521415.1 of Bidens hawaiensis. Lineage (NCBI taxonomy): Eukaryota > Viridiplantae > Streptophyta > Magnoliopsida > Asterales > Asteraceae > Bidens > Bidens hawaiensis. The sequence goes on along the minus strand of NW_027491661.1, from coordinate 288,969 downwards.
AGAAACCCCACGAGCTAGAGTCGCTACTAAACGACTTTTTATGTATCTCGAGAGACATGACATTCTTGCTTGAGGCATATTCATTGTTATCTCTACTTTATAAGCATGTACAATAAGTTCATGAATAAAAGTTTCAAATCATATAGTATATATTATATATACAAAAATCCACTAGATTGTCATTTCGTTATTTTGTCACTTGTTCTACCGTACTATAACGTATTGTGTATTATTAATTTATTATGATATATGGAAATTATCACGGTATCACCCACTATCTCTCGATATGGCTATCGTTACTTTATATTCTCCTTGATGGCTTCAGTAGTTACCCTTAAGTCATGACTTACCAAAACTAAGGAGCTGTTTGGTAGCCTCTTAACAGTTATTAAGAAGTTACTTCTTAATGACTCATAACCTCTTAATGGTTACCTGTTAACCATTAAGGTAACCATTAAGAGGTTATGAGCTTTTAAAAGGTAGCCTCTTAATAACAATTAAAAGGCTACCAAACAGCCCCCTAAATTATGGTTATATATGAACTATTTAAAAACATTTTTTTTTGGCAGGCATAGTCATTATTTAGAGAAGGTTATTTTAGATTTCAAGGAGAGATGAAAAGGTTATTTTTAACTACAATAAGATTGGAGAAGATCAAGCTTCATATTCTGTTCGTCTCGCATTTAGCATTAATAATTTTATTTTTTATTTTTCAATTTGTATACACTTTTAGGGGTCCATCACTTCATTATATTGTTCAATTTTTGTCACTAATGACTTTCCACATGAATCTAGTGCACATGATCTCATATGATTGTCTAGAAATCAACTATGATGATTTTTTTGTGTCAACTTTTGAATGCTAGAAAGTTGGATACCTCGGACGAGGGATTCAACCTGGCTAGATATAATATCAAATCAAGCATATTGTGTGGTTTGTGAAAAGACCTTCGTGTTAGCCTTCGATCTAATAGTTTTAGTTTAGATGCCTAATGAGAAATTTATTATACCTTCGTGGCCCTCCTCGTAGATCATATTTGTTGTCATTAGCAATGAAACCGCTAAAGGCGTATAAGATCAAGTTAACAAATTCACCACCTTGAACATCTACCACCCAAAGTTACTATATTTTAACTTATAAGTAACTTCAAATAGTTTAAACTTTAGAGCAACTATATCTTTTCACTAGGTTGCATATTAACAACACTTTTGTTTGAAATACTCGGTTGATCACTCTCGAGTTTGACACCAAACACATTCTTGCATAATTGTGTCTAGTCCTTAACTCCCTATAAACATTTAAAAGTTTAAGCCTAGCTATAATACAAATCAAGTTTTTGACGCTGCTAATGGAGATCAGTTTTAGTTAGAGAAAATCATTTTTATTATTACATTGGTTGTATACCAAGCTTGAGTCATGCATGACCCTATAACCCAATTCATTTCATTGTAATATTAGAGAGTGCCCTCAGAAGAGAGCAAATTGCTTTTGGGCACTTATGATACAAGGGTCATACCCACCACCTGAGCCATCTCTCTGGTTAAGTCCTACTTGCTTTTGGCTTACATGTTAGGTAATGAAAGAAAATTAAATGACAAAAGTCTAAGTTGGGTTTTGATTAATTGTGTATGGCAGTAAAATTTTATTGTGAGTTTAATGAAGATTTAATTAAAGTAATATATAGATTATAGAAGCATCAAGTTGGAGATTAAATAACTTATTAGGTATTGGGTTGGGATCGAAATAGGTATGAAAGGATTTTCTCACCAAATTAGTTGATCAATTCCTTCCCCCAATCTTCTCAGAAGCTAGGTATATAATATATATTGCATGCATTGACAAAGTACATATTGCAAGTTTCAAAAAGCATAATAATTGTTCATATACTTTTGTTGAAAAAGTAAACACACACTATTATTATTATTATTATTATTATTATTATTACAGATAGATATACACCGAGCCAACGAACCGAACCAACCATGAAACGGGCTCGACTTGTTTTAATACATTACATATTTTAAATTTTTTTTATATTTCTAATCTTATAATTAAAATAAATTATTTCAAAAAAATGATTGATTGGTAGTAGTTTTCTCGTAACTTTATGGTTTTTGCACGAACCCTCCTCTACGTGTGTGTGTTCACGCACATGATCAAAACCGCTTATCTAAAATGCATGTGTTAAGTATAAGTCTAGTTTGTGGGTTAAACTTTTTAAAACTTTTTTATATTTCTAACCTTATAAGTAAAATAAATTATTTCAAAAAAATGACTGATTGATAGTAATTTTCTCGTAACTTTGTGGTTTTTGCACGAACCCTCCACTATGTGTGTGCATGCAAGCGCGTGTTCAAATCCGGCATGTGTTAAGTAAGTCTAGTTTGTGGGTTAAACTTGGTGCACGCCTAACATTTTTTTCGCACAAACCCACATCATGTCCAAATTATGAACCCGAAACTAAATGAATTTCATGAGTTGACACGAACACAATGAATTTAACCCGAATATATTTTTTTTTGGTTGTTAATATTCTAAATTACTATTTAAAAAAGATCGAACAAACTTATATGATAACATTAAGTTTAAACTAGAAAAGCATAAAACTTATATCTCTTTTATCTGTCACATTTTAACATAAAATACACGATTCTTTTGTGTTATGCTATAAAATACCACTTTTAACTTTTAAGAGATAAACAGGTGAGCACGTATCGACTTAAACACCCCGTGTTTAGTTAAACGTGCTTGAGGTCCAACCTAAGGTCCTAAACTGACCCAAACCTCAAACCAAACTCGAAACCGTGTATTTGGTGGCCAATGTCAAATTAATTCATACCCCCAATCTAACTAATTATGGAATGACGTAAGCGTTTCTAATCTTTTCTGGGTCAACTATCTGCACATGATTTCGACAAAAACCCAGACGTATGCTTTTGATCAAGTCAATGAATGGTGTCAACGCGGCCAATTAAATTGCATAAAACTTTATAAAAGAAAACAATAACTTTTGTTTATGTACTACAATACTCCCTGGGGAAGTCTACTTCGGAGGGTGAGTTGGTTTATATGAATCCATCCTTAGAAATTGTACTGTTCCTTAATATATGCATTTAGATATTGATAATGTAACATCCCAAAATGTACTTACCGCTAACTTACCACGGATATTATTTCTGTGACCGAGTTATCAAATTAAATTTGTAATCCTTATTAGTTATATTTTGTGACGATCATTATGAATTCTTTCGTCAAACCTCGTCATAATTGGCCATATATAGACTAGACTAATTGTTGGCTTAGTAAGACGTCTATGACCCAATGCGTATGGTTTTAGTAACAACATATCAATAACTAAAAATCACATGGTCTTTGTAGACATTTATAGCCGTGCTTGTGCTTCTTTGGGGCGACGTACAGTCAACGATGACTAGTGTAAGTCTTAGGTCGGAAGCCAAACCTAACTATTCAGATGTCACTAAAATCTTATATAAAAAAAAATTGATGTTTATGAAAAAAAAATTAAAAATTATACAGTTATAACCATTAATATTACAGTAAATTTAATTACCTTTTCAATTTGATATCATGAGGCTCAGTAATCACTAATCAGTATGGAAGAAGTTGACCTTCGACCACAAAGATTGGGTGGGCCACATGATGGCAAATATTATGGGTTTGTAGAGGGCCCATGAGTAGAAAGGCGGCCCATAAATTCTAAACTTACTAACACCAATCTTACTTTGAATTAAAATATGTAGTAAGCTAAAGAATTTGAAGCCATTTGTAAAGTTGATAAAATATGTAGTAAGCTAAACAATTTGAAGCCATTCCCATAAATAGTTCTAATCCCACTTGGTGTTAAGGTTGGGGCTTAGATTAGTTACTCATGTTTATTAATATGTAACTCCAGTTAACGTTGCTAATTAGATGTTAATTATATAATTTGATTGCGCCACATCACATGTTTTTTTAAAAATCATAGATAATATCCATATGTGATCTTTTTTTCCTTTTTTGTTTCTAACAACATTGTCTTTTTCCAAATTACATTATTTATTAACTTAATTTTGATAGCCTATCAACATGTTGACACCGTAACACCAATACATGAATTTGGTGCATCATTCACAATTTTTAATGCATGATGTAGAGATCATGCTTAGATTAGATGATTTATTCTAGCTTTCTCATTGTTTATCACTCACGGTGGTCGCTACAATACCTATGATATACTCAATCTCCTCACATATTTCCTTCATAGAAGGCCGGTTCTCTCTTCTTTCCTCCAAGCAACTCATTGCAAGGAACCCGAATGCTTTCATAGCATCAATATCCAACGAAGACGCGTGTTTCTTAAGCACCGGGTCAATAGCATCAACCAATCTTTCCTCCTCCACTAGTCGTTTAATGTAGGCAACCAAATTTACATCTTCTGCCGGTCTACCAAAGTCTATAGCCTTTTGACACGTAAGCATTTCCAACAATAACACTCCAAAATTATATACATCACTCTTATCGGTCAGCTGATAGTTCCAATAATAATCAGGATCTAAGTACCCGAAAGTACCTTGTGCACAAGTCGTCACATGGGTTACATCCGCCTCAGCTAGTCTTGACAAACCAAAATCTGAGACCTTCGCTTTCATGTTGTAGTCGAGTAAAATGTTGCTTGACTTCACGTCACGATGGTAGATTGGGGACGATGCAGAGAAATGGAGGTACGCAAGCCCCTCAGCAGTGTCACGAGCAATACCTAACCGTTGAGTCCATGTTAAAGGTTGTTTATTTTGATCATGCAAGTGATCGAAGAGGTTTCCATTTGGAACATACTCGTATACCAAAAATGGTTGTTCGAGTTCCACACAACAACCTAGGAGATGGACTAGGTTCTTGTGGTTGACTTGACATAGGATTCGAACCTCGTTTAGGACTTGATCGATGCTTTTGGTGTTCCCTAACTTCGCGCATTTAACTGCCACGATCGTGCCATCCTCCATCACACCTTTATATACTTCTCCAAACCCACCAACACCAAGAAGACCACTTGATGAGAAGTTGTTAGTTGCCCTTTTGATCTCTTTGCTTGTGAATATTTTGGCTAGTGTTCCAATACCACTTGCTCCGATAATCTTGTCTCGCTCACGAGCAACGCGTTTTCGTGCGACATTGATTTTTTGGCGGCGGATAAATATCACCATCCTGGAAATAGTTGTTAAAAACACCGTCCCACTAATGCATACGGTCGATGCAACAAGTACAGTCCGTTTTCTTCTAACCTTTTTGATATCTGCAAAAACATATTCAGTAATTGACATTATAGCATTCGGCCTTTCATACTAACCAATATTGTCCCTTTTTGCTCACATGAAGCTCCAAGGATTTTTTTTTTTTTTTTGTTGCCCGGGTTGTACCAAACTACCCTCACTTGAGCATGCTAGACTGTGGAGCCCATTACTCATCCACAGCCATTGTGTCCAAAACGTGTTGGTAATATCTAAGGTTATGTATTATTTAAGAACTAAACATCTTTACCATCCACGGCCGATGTGGAATTTACCTAGGTTGTATCTAATTACCTACCCTTAGCACATTGGCCGGCGGCTGCATTCCAGAGAAATGCAGACTTACAGACACACCTCCATGAGCCATCAAGAGCTGCCCTGCAAGTAGAGGTCGAGTCACAATGAGCCTGTTTCGTACACGGTGGCTCTGGTGGTGGGGCCCACATCAACTCGACACTAGGCTCCGGCCACTTATTAAATGGCCAAGAGTTGTTTAGATTAACAAAGCTTTTGTAAGCCCTGCATCGATCCATGGTTAGCCGAAGCGCATACAGGTTTGTAGAGCTTCCTTTATAATAAGAACAACAGCGCGGGGACTTCATGCACACGGACATCCGAGGTGAGGCGTTTTCATAGGCCCGACAAGGACTTGTCGGACTGCAGTCCATGGAAAGTGAAGACATTGTTTCGGTGCAGTTGAAGAAGACTATAGTGTTGTTTAAGGATATTGTGAAGGGTAAGTTTGGGTCCAGCTATATGCCCTGGGTGGGAAGATCAGCCGTTACACATGTGTTCGGTAAGAAGGGCGATTCCGCGATCACTAGTCGTTGGTCTTTTGGAGAGATTGATATGATTGGGTAAGTGTTATTGTGTCAAATTTCAACACGCCCGTGTCACACCTGATCTTATAGGACGGGTGGCCACATGTGGGTGCGGTGCTGAGCGGGTACGGGACTGGGGTGGTCCCACAAACAGGGAAGCGGATAGCCGCCCCACGAAAACCAGCGTGTGCTATCAAGACCGCCATTATCAGCACCGACATTCTTATTGGCATGTTGAATGCTGTTAGAATGAGGTGACAAGAAGTAATATTATTGTGAGTATTTGTAGGATTATGAAATGTTGTTAACCAAGTCCTTCATGTGAGCATATACACGTCACCTCAAATAATGGACACAGCTCCAAAGAAAAGGGTTGAGATCCAAAATATGATTTTGGGATGGAAGCCTGTTATGATCTCCAAATAGTTGGGAACTAATCTCCATATGCACAAAATAATATATGAAATAACCAAATGATATAGTCATGGAAGGATAAGCATATAACCAAATTAACCGAACCGAACAAATAACCAACCGCTAGGTTAAGCAATAACCGATTAACCAAAAATTGCGGGTCGGTTTTGGTTGTGGTGTGTGTTATAAAGTTATAACCAAATTAACCGAACTGAATCGAAAGTCATCAAGAAGGCTTGTTGGTTCATGTGATATGAGTTTAAGGTATCAGAACAGTAGAGCTAATAAACTAAGAACTTACCGAATGCATACTTTGATAGACAATAAACAAGTATACTACATAAATGATTTTAACACTTTTTGTCATATACTGACAATTACATGAGACATGTCAATCATATATACATATGTAGCACACATACTTGATGCTTTGAACTTAGAAAATCGATTTCATCCCATTCTATGAAGAATCAAAATATTTAAACTCGAAATCCGTATAAAAAAAAGGTGGGTTAACCGAACCGAAACCAAAAAAAACCTACTAATTGGTTGCAGTTATACACATAAGTTATTTATGACGCTTCATGTAGCCGGTAACTTAACCGTCACTTGAATGAAAGAACACAGCAAGTCTAAATCCAGCTTTATTGACATATGTACAATAATTTGAGAATCATTTCCAATAGTACAATAAATAAACCTTGGAAACTTTAAAGAATGATGATGATCACATGCATACATGTAAGCAGACTATAGTATATACATAAGCATATTCATGCACTCTTGTCCTCAATGATAGAGCAGCAACTAACCTAACAAAACTTTCTAGCTCTGGCTCTCTAAAAGCATCAGGTAAGTGACTCTGCGAGTAGAAGTGTGTGCCACCATCCACACGCAACAACTCTCGGTACACATCCATCTAGTGCAACTTGAGACGGAATGTTACGGTCTATTACATCTCCTAGACCGAGCTGCAATGTTCGCAACGTGTCAAGAATTGTTATCAGGATAATAAATCATTAATGAACTCTGTTTAGGTGTGTACCTGACCATACTTGTTCCATCCCCAGCAAAACACTTTCCCGTCTTAAAAAAAAATAGCAAAACAAATAAAAAAAAGTAAATTTAAGCCATTTGACATTCCAATAAAGTGTCAACAAAGTTTGTAACAAACCAGTATCCCACAATACATACCTGTTACAACAGCACTGTGTCGGGCCCCACACGATACAATTCTTGCATTTTCGTTTTCAAGACTCGGAGCATCCAAAAGTCGTGGTAACGTCTGGAAACAAACCACCGATTAACAACTACACATGATGCATACCAGAAGAATTCAAGAGAGAATAGGAAGCAAACCATGGATTAACTACTACACATTACACATACTAGAAGAATTCAACAAAGGATAAGGGAAATTAATAAACAAGTTAGTGGCTGCCGAATGTTCCGGCGATGACATTGACGTAATTAAAAAACATTCGGCGGCGATGGCTGCCGAATCGTATGAAGTTGTTGCGGCTCTGTCTTACATATCAACACATAGTTTAAAAAACACTCTGCGACAGTAATTAAAAAGAAGCATGTCAAATCGTTGACAAAATTGAGCGCATTGCGATTGGAAATCAAGAATTTTATGAAACATTATAGTTTCTAAGGGTTAATAACAAACAAAAACTGTAAAAGAAACAAAGCCTTGAAGCAGCTTTTGTGGCTTGTACGTTTGTGATTCGAAGACTTGTACGTTATCACGCACGACTACGTTTTGAATGAAATTTACACCAAAACGTAGATAAAAACAAGCACGTTGTAACTGCATATTTGGAATTAATAGAACATAGTTTAAAAGTTATAAGAGAAAAACAAAAAGAAAAAAATAATGTAAAAATGCAAACCAAAATTTGGTTGGCCCAGAAAAAGAAATTGGAACGGTATAGTGTTTAAGTAGCAAGTCTCACTTAAAATTGAGTGTAACGTCATGAGGGGGCTATATGCAAACTTAGCTCTAATGGCTTGTACATATTGATTTGACATAGTGAACATTGAATCATATTTGTTCACCGACCTTCAAAATTGATATTAATGATATGTATAACTACCTCGGCTTGATCAGTGCCAGTACCCAATTGACCAAACTGATTCCCGCCAAAAGCATACACGTCACCATCGCCTGAAATGCAGATTGTATGCCAGAGGCCTGCAGAAAAGCCCTCTATGGGGATGCCCAACAATGATGTCACACATGTTGGGCTTAGCTCATCATCGGTGCTTCCTTGCCCACACTACACAATGGGAAATATTCACATCAACATGAAACTAGAAAAACACATGCAACAAACAGAAATCTAAAGAATATAGAATTAATTAAAAAAATGTATGTTTTATCGCCTTCAATATAGAACTTCATCTTGAACATTCAGTGTCCCTTTTCTTCATCATTTCTACCTTACCTACATGTCGATTTTGCAGAGCAAATCAATAAAATTGAATCTACACCAATTTTGGAACAACTCGATATGGAAAACATCTTGGTTTAAAATGGAGACACAAGGCGATCAGAAAGGCGAGTGTGCCTTTGGGGCAAAAGTTGGTCAAAATTTGGGATTGTAGGCAAACGAATCAAACGAACACGAGCGGGGCATGTATGGGTTCGTTTGTTTAACTTGAACAGAACAAGCGATCAAACACGAACAAGAAACAAACTTGTTTTCTTGTTTATGTCGTTCGTATAGAAAATTAATGTGTTCATGTTCGTCTCGTGACTCTAGTTTCATTTAGGTATAAATGAACGGTTCACAAACACAAACAAACAGAAAAGAATGAATATAAACAAATATAACCAAGCAAACACCAATTAAAATTTAAAAAGTATACGTGTGCGTCAATCTGTTGGGCCTAAAAGATTTACAAAACTATGCTAAATTGTAATGAGTAATATCTAAATTCATAAAACTAGACTAAACTGTATTGGCCCAAAAAAAAGTTAAATGAACATATGAACGAATGAACGAACTTAAACAAGCATAACTGAACAAACTTAAAACATATATAACCAAACGAATTTAAATAAACGAATGAGACATGTGTTCATGTTCGTTTATTTATTAGATAAAGGATATAAAAGAACTTCTAGCCAAACAGTTCACCAAATATTGATGTATAAAAACAACCAAATTGGTCAAAGTCGGTCAAAACTAAGGTTCATTGGACAATGATATATAAAAACAACCATATTGATCAAATTAGGGTTTGCAGGACACTGATTTGTTAAAGCAACAAAAATGATGGAAAAGTTAAAAACTTTGCTTGAAAAATGGTTGATTAGTTGATATAAAATAAATGAGAGAGACACAGCTTCTATTTATAAATAAAACTTAATGATTGTATCTATGGCAACGCCTCGCGCACATGATATGCGTACCTCACACTTATTTAAACCAAGGAGAACATAATGAATAAACACAAAACAAACTATAAAGATTTGATACCAGATACATACGACACCTGGCAACTCCACCAATTCAGGAAGGTCAAGAAACAAAAGACTTAAAGTATATATCATGCACCATAGAAGGGTAAAACATGTGAATGAACTGTAAGAAGACACCCACAAAACAAAACAAAACAAAACAAAAACAAAAAACCAGGAAAACAAGTAAGAACAAAATACTTTGAGAACAAGAGAGCTTCACCTGTCCATAAAGTCCCCAACCAAAAGTCATTAATGCCCCTGCATCTGTAGACACATTATACAATATTAAAATTCAAGTTTAACAATAATAACAATAACATCAGTTAAAAACTTACCTGTAATTACAGCACTGTGTCGTCCACCACAAGCAATTCCTTTAATATAACTTCCAGGGACTCGATAACCCTCCATGGTACCCCTAGGAAGCGATGTGGATCTATCTTTTCCTGCTGATGGCGTGGCAACACAAGGTATAGGGTGCGGTGACGACACCATACGTATGCGGGATCCCAGACCTAACTGCCCCTCACCTCCATACCCCCATCCCCACACCTGCCCTACATCTAAAATTTGACAAGCGTTACAATGCATTCAAAATACTAGTGAATTACTAGTGTGGTCTAAAAGTACCTGATAATGCCAATGTATGTCGCCCACCAGCTGCAACGGTGGCTATCCTGACACCTGGATTCAATGCAACCAAACATGGTAAAGCTGACAGAGGCTCATCACCAGATGATGAGCTTTCAATCGCTTGTTTGGTTGATGACACGCGTCTCCTTTTTGTACTTTCATCTCCAATGGCTTTACCGTCTACACCTGTAAATCTTGATCCTTGTTGGCGAGGGCTCACTGTAAAATATTAAATTTTTGGTTAATGAACAGTTACTATAAACTCATGCATCATCAAAATTATATTATTACCTTGTTCTGTTAAAAACGCATTGTGTCTCTCAAATGGATCTTTCTCTTGATTTTGATTTGTGTTTGAGTCACCAACGACTTTCCCAGATGGGACACACTCTTTCCATCCCCATGTGTATACCTCTCCTGCTACTGCAGACAAAACACGAAGTTCATAAATAAATGAATATAATAATCAGAATTACTAATTCGAATACAGATAGAAGTAGTGATACCTGTTACACAGACACAATGTGCCCAACCGGCTGCAGCTCTCACTAATGAAACTTCATTCGGAAGAGGGAAAGGTTCTGGTGTTTCCTTAACAAAAGCATGTAAAGAAACTGCAGGTTAGCTTCTTTTATATATAACTTGATATATAGTTTAAAATAGATGAAGCTATATTGTAATACCCCATGTTTCCCTGATGTCACATAGCTTTGACCTAGATCATCTGTTGATCCCCATGTAATCAGCTTCCCTGTGTCTGGTTAAAGAAAGTTTATATCAATTATCAAACTTTATATATGCTCATTACAGACGGCGATGAGATGGGTAAAAGTACTGATACCAACTGAAATCACCTATACCAAATGGTACCAACACCAAAAAACTGAAAAAACGAATGCTGATACCAGTATCGATTGTGTTCAGTCGGTACCGGTACGTAGGGTGCAAACGAGCCGAGCCACTTGTGAGCTACTCGAAATCAAATCGATAAAAAGCTTGAAACGAGCCGACAATTTTCGAGCCCGTGCCACAAATAAAGCTCATTTAGTTATCGAGCTCAACCTTGAGCATTGTACGGGAAACTCGTGTAGGCTCATGAGCTCATCGAGCCTTAACAAGCCTTGCTAATTTTTGAATTTTACCTCTTTTCGACTTCTATGTATTAATTTCACACTGCACAGCGGAGCTCGAGCCGAGAAGAACTTGGCTTATTTAAGGTACTTGTAAGTTTCTTGTCAAAACATATATGAATAATGAATTGATTAATAATTAACAAATAACAAACGAGCTGAGCTTGAAAAACGACTCATGAGCCGAGCTCAAGCTCTCGTAAGTCAAGACGAGCTGAGCACAGTACCGGTACCATTAAATGTCAAATCAGAGACCAGAGATCCAGATTTACTACATTTTGACTTTTAATTGCAAATGCGATTAAAATCAAACACAAAATTTTCAACTTGCTCTTACAAACCCTAACAATTGAAGTAAAAACTCATAAAAAATAGCTAAAAAATTAACAACCTGAAATCGCCATCGCAAATCCGCAGCCGCCGCCGCACACATCCGTCCAAAACCTACCGGAATCAGCCGACTGCGGCAGCCTAACTTCCACCGGAGACAAAATCGGGGAGCGTTGCGGCAACGCGCCAGGCAGATACCCCCACATAAACACCGATTTCTCAGTCTTCATCTCCAATTTCAAATCCACGTCACCATCCCCGTCACCATTCATTTCTAATATCTCAAAACCCTAGCTTCACCTGAACAGCAGAAACAAACCCTAAATTGACTGTATTTGTGGAAACAATGTGTGCGACTGAAGATTATTGTAATTATTATAATTATTAATATTTTGTATAATAATAAAATAAATTGTAGTTCTAAATTGAAGCATTGGAATAAGAAGAGAGGCGTATCAATTTCGAGAGGAAGAGGGTGCCACGTTGACGCTCACGTTGGTGTCTGTCCACGTGGCGTCATGTGAGCCGAAGGATGCGGTGAGTTATTCTCAGCCACGAATTTGCAGGAAGTTTCTGGAAGGTCGGTTTGAAGCTCATGATGATGAGTGTGGTTTCTTGGTTGGCCCATCTATATTTTGCCACGTGTCTTTTAAAATATTAACTCACCTTGGAATTTTGAGTTTAATAATCTTTGGAATCAGAATAGTTTTCTGAGACAGTCAGATGGAGACACGAGTCCAAACTGTTTTTTATTATTATTTTTTTTATTTTTAATTAGAAAAGTTAACGAATACCAACCAATTGTTGGGTATGTGAAGGACTGAGCCTTGGCTTTTAGACGTAGTTAGTTGAAAATCTTGCAAATTGCCAATGTGGTTAGAACTTTGATAAGTCATTAGTATAAAATTTAAGCTATATACGTCTTCTAACAAGAATACTTAACCAATATGCACAATTATGTTCCGGGTTGTAAAAAAGATTGAAGATATTATTTGCGACATTAGGTCTTTAAGTTACCTTTGGTTTAAACATAGATCTAGATGCAAACCAATTAATTGGTCAGATTTGTGTAAATTTCTTTGATGTAGTTGTTTCTCCTTGTTTTTTCTCGGCTTTCCTCTGGAGGGCGCCGTGGCTTCGGCCTTGTTTACAGAAGTTCGCAATTTGAAAAAAAAGTGTTGGGTTTGTGAAGGTCTGAGCCTCGGTTTTTAGGCGCAGTTAGTTGAAAATCTTGAAGACGTGCTTTATTGGGTTTAATGAACACCGTGGTCACAAATTGCCAATGTGGTTTGAACTTTGATAAGTTATTGGTATAAAGTTTGAACTATATGTATCTTTTAACTAGAATACTTAACCAATATGCACAACTATATTCCAGACTGTAAAACGAAAGGAAGGTCATAGGCGTGACTATGAGGTTGGCGTGCTGCGTATTTGAAAAGCTTGTAGTAATAAGTATTCAACAACAAAGTAACAACTATCAACACAATCCTCAATGATTCAAGATATTAAGTTTTTTTTTGGACGAAAAGTAGAGCATGTCTCCATAAATTGAAACAACGGGTGTATTTTTGAATTTTTATAAGCTTGTTGTAATCAAGTGAGTGCTTTGTGAGGTTTTGGCTATTGCTAAAACGTCCTTGTTTATATAGATTCTTTGTTATAGTTCGTGGACATAGGTCAACTAAATTGAACCGCATAAATCCTTGTATCTCGTGTTTGTTTAATATCTGCAGTTTGATTGTGTGTGTGTGAGTGTGTTACATAACTGAGATCCTAACACAAACGACACTTGTCAAACAATAAGATCGTATAAAACAAACTAAGCAGTCTTTAATGAGTTAACGACATAAGTTTATTAAAACATAAGATCTAATAGAGACACTCAAAAACACAGTTACTAATCTATCACCCTCTTAAATATGATAAACTAGTATTGTACCCAGCGCGTTGGTAAACCCGAGTATTGCTAAAGCCCGAGCATTACGTCGGTGAGTTGAAGGAAGTTAAGTCGGTATCGTTTACGTTCGTTATGGTTTAGACAACATTGGTAAAACCTTAGAACTAAACCCAAAAATATATTTGTTAAATTAACATAAAAAAAATAAATTATTTAAAACGATGTTTGTTTGGTCGGTAAACCCGAGTGGTGGTAAAACCCAAGTGTTGTGAGTCCCGTACATTAAGATAGTAACTAGACACAAAATTGGTTGGTTTTGGCTATATATGTTCATTATGATACCGGAGCTAAAAAAGGAAAAATAATAAAATTGACTGGACCAAACGGAGGTGTAGGTCGGTAAATCTGGGTGTTTGTAAAACCCGAGTGTTGTCGGTCGCGGGCGTTGAGAGAGTAAATCTTATCGAATTCGGTCAGTTTCCGTCATGTCTGTTACTTTATTAGAATTAAAACCAAAAAAAAATTTGACGTTCGGTCGGTACCGAAACGGGAAAAAAAAAACAAATTGCCATGGATAAGTAAGGTGCCGTCGTTTGGTCGGCTTCCGTTATGCTCGTTACGATACCAAAACGAAAAAAAAAATATTACGGACAAGTAAGGTGACGTCAAGTGACCCGATAGTCACCAAACTTTACATTTATATATTTAGATAACTGTTTACATTATTGTTATCTTTTTGTTCATGGAAACATTAACCTCAAACATTATCAAACTAAAAGTAATTGCACCTGCTCATGACTCACCTTTTCATGTCATGACACATCAAAATCATGTCAGCCTACCATGGTTAATTAGTTTCATTGGTAAGGTATCATCCCTTGTTCAAAGTGTTCCAACCACATTACCACAACCCAAAGGCCCACGAAGATTATTGGATTTGGTCAGATAAGAACTGGGTCATACCTGTTTCAATGGGCATAACTTGACACGAAAATATCCGTTCTATTGCCTACGGCCCACCAACTAAAACCGACCTACTGAAACGTGACTAACTAGCAATCACAATGAAATTTGGAAGTATGGAACCACGTTAAACTATTTAAACCACTTGTTTTTTAGGTAGTTTTTGTGGCCAAACACGTCCGTACAATCATTTGATGTTTTGCATTTATTGTATTCCCAAAACAAATGTTTTACTTGTTAATAACTAGCATCCAAAACAAATATTCTACTTTTTAAGATTCGCTCGAATATACTGAATTTGATACTTACTGTGGTGAAGTTTCTTGATCACTAGCATGTTTCTTGATCACAAGTTTTGAACTAATAATACACCCCAAATATTACATGTGTTTTTGTTAGTTAATATTTCTGATGGATTTGATTCTAAGGATGAGATCTCTTTCACAATCAAACATAAAATAAATAATTTATTGAGAAAGGAAAGGAAAGTAAGTAGATTAAAAGATCTGAGTTCAAAAATAAAACCTTTAAAACACTTAGGTATGGAAGGCTTGGTTCAATTTATACACTCACACATATGATAATTATTAACAGAAATTCGCCGTTAAAAAAAAGCTACAATTATTAATTTATTTATTGTTTGAAAAACATGGGATCCTTAAGATTCATATGCCATCTCAAGAATATACTTATCCCATCTTTCCCTGTAGACTCTTTTAGGTTATCGGTATCATACTATCATGGCTTGAACCAACCAATTTCACCACATCATAATTTTATTTTATTAATTTTTTTATTTTTTTAGTGCAAGGTTTTCATGATATATATATTCAATAATGTGTTCTGAAAGTCCTTCAGTCAAGAGTGAACTTTCAAAATCCGATACACACAATTACAATATGGTTCACATATTTTACCAAGGAAATATGATAGTAACACTTAATTATCACACACAAACAGTTAGGATCAGTTATGCAAACACACACACACAATCAAACTGCTGAAAAGTAAACGAACATGAAACTTGGATTTACGTGGTTCGGTCTAAGTGACCTACGTCCACGAGCTGCAACCAATTATTTATTATTGCCTCTCAATACTCATGATGAGAAATTACAAGTATAAGGATTACAATACATAGTGATGCATTATGGTTTCTAACTTAGAGAACACGAAAATGTAACGTATCCTAATAAAGGGTTATAAGGTCGGCCCAAAGACTTAATTCCAATGTCTCCAATTTTTATTTAACCCAAAACATAGCTTCAAGTAAACTGGGCCCAAACCGAGACTAAGCTTCCACAAACCCAACATAAACTATCATCATTATTAAAATGTAAGTTGCTAATTATTGCATCTTAAATGAGAGTTGAAGAGGAAAATTGGCCAAAGGTTACAACTCTTCCACGTCGTTGATCATGCTAGCATCCTATATTATTTTGACATGGACTAATCTTGTGGCTATGACAAGAGTTGTAGACTGACAAGTGGTACCCATGACCCCGAATCAGGTGGTTTGATTCGCAATCGTGATGGACCCAGTAGTACGGTACCTGGTCTTTTAGTACATGTGCAAAGCTAGCCTTGTGTTCGCTGGTTGTGGTACCTACAACATGGTTCTTGATAAGGTGTGACGGGTCCAGTTTGGTAATTGTGAACGTGTTGTAAGGAAAGTGATGATGATTCCAATCATTCATAGGTTGCATATTTGGTTTTGGTGTCGTCATCCTAACCACATGATCATGTCTCAATTTGTTTGGTTTAGTTTCGTTCTATATTACATTACAAAACACAATAAAAGAATAAGATAGATATTATATACTTGGAAACTTGTTCAATTACCAACCACGAGTAAGATTCCATCATTCACTTTCCTACAAGTCTATTCATTTGGTTCTCATTGATTGACTTTCTAAGCTTCTTAAATCTCGTGTATTTACAATTAAACTAAAGTATTTAAAGAGTATGAAATCTTAATTAATCACATAAGACTCAGAAAATTTTACACGAACTATAATGTAACTTATGTGAAAAACAAACTTCAAATTTCGCGTCTTTAAACACACCAAAGTTTCCCTTTCTATATGTAGTTAACCACAACGTAATTTCGTTGAAGTGTTGCAACGATTTTGTAAAAAATGTATGACAGTTGCTGGTTATAACTGTTTGTAGTTACATTTTTGTACATCATTGAAACTAATCAGTTGTAATTGATCAGTGAAAATTTGTTATCACTGCTCCAATTACTATTACTCACATTTACCATTGCTATAATTTACTACTAGTCAGTAGTAGCTTACCACTAAAGTTGCTTATTAGTGCTGAACCAAGGTGTCATTGTTTATCTTAGTTTGATGATAAGTAGCAACTTACTAATCATAATTAGTTTTCAATTACGGCCATTTTCATACAACCTTTTATCTGTCTTGCAAATTCAATGAACCATCCAAATGATATTTCTATATATAAGACAAAATAATTTTCGCGGCCTAACTAGAGGCATTGCCTCCTTGAAATCCTCATGGTCTAGGGGCGAACCCTAAAAGTTCCTAGATGCTCAAAGGTAGAATAGTTTTAAAAAAGCATGTACTTCACACTTTCTAATTCGTAACAATATCATTATGATTTCTCTTTTCGTCTCAAGTAAATTCAACTTTACTTACAAGTGAATTTGTCGAGCTAATTATGTGCAACCCTAACTATGCCTAGCAACATTTCTTGCTACTCTTGCTACACTTATTTTACTTCGGATCACAAGAGTCCTTTTGAGTGTATATGTGATAGGGGTGTCCTTCCGGATTGTGTAATAGGTTACAAGTTCCTTGGGTCGGGTAGATCGGGTTTTTCGATATATAGTTTCTAATTGAATGTCGATTATAAGTAGGTTTGGTTTAATCCGTAATTGAGTCGTTGTATTCATGTTGATTTGGGTCGGTGTAATCGGTAATTGAGTTGGTAATTGGGCACAAAAATGGGCCGTAAAAATGGTTTTCTTTCTTCTATTTTTTTTTCCTTTTTTAAAATTTTGGGCTACTAAATGGGTTGAGCAACTTAGAGCATATGGGCTCAAAATGTTGAATTATAGCTTTCAAAATAGGACTGCTAAATTAATATAGAATTAAACTTCAATCTACACTTCCACAATCATCGAGGAGCTTTTACAAAACATCAATTGTAGAGAGAATAAATTGAATGTCGAATGCAGAGATAATCATCAGAATGAATGATCGCTTTGTATAATGTCTATACTATATTATTGTGACATTCGTCAATTTCGGGTTTTGTTTGTATTCGTTTTTGTATTTGTTTGTTATGTAAACCGACCCGATTTGTAAACCGAACCTTATGTTATAATCAAAATGATGGATTTGTGTTACAATATTGTTTCACACTTGTTGGGTCTTGAAAACATCCTATTTTTATTTTTATTATTTATATATTTATTTATTTATTTTTATTGTTTTGTGTTTTTGTCTTGATCCATTTTACATGAAAACTCTTGTGTCTCACACCCATATTTGACCATCAACATTACCCTATATATACACCACCTTTCCTCTTCATTTTCCCTTGCTACAACTCCAAAAAAAAAAAAACTCTCTCAAACATTAAAGATTCAAGGTTATCTTCTTAAGTGTTCTTGAAGGTTTTTAGTCTTTCATCTTAATTAGTTTATGTAGCCTTATTAATACTTGTTTATGGTTGTGCAACATATATATAATATACACCCCTTGTTTACCTTTGGTAGTTACTTCTCCGATTCCGGTCGGTGAGGTTTCAGACCTCATAAGGCAAGGCTTCATGTAGGACTTCGTGTCCTTGATATATATACATCTATATAACTTATTCATACATATTAATCTTGCTTATTTTAGTTTGTTGGTCATGTTTACAAGTTCCATGGTTATGGGGTTTTAAGAGTCTATGCTTCGGTTTAATCGTAAATAGCTCTAAACCGTAAACCGAACTTTGTTACTAGTTTTGTTAAATAATTGTTTAAACATACTTATTGTTAGATCTAAGTTTCTAAAATCATTTTTACAAATTCTATGGTTATGGGATTGTAGAATCTTACCTCGGTCTTAACCCGAAACACGATCCGAACCGAAAACCGAACTTTTGTTTAAAGACTTTATTGTTAACTTTTGGTTGTAAAACTTAAAGTATTTTTTTATTTGTACATTATTATACAAGTTCTTTAGTGTTTGGACATGTGGAAACCATCTATGAACTTGTTGTGAGATGGAAACCGAACCAAACCGATTCTTACTCGCTTAAGACACACAAATGTGTTTTTTTTTAGCCATCAAGACTTGTATATTTCTTTAAAAATAGTTACAAATTGATTTTTAAATATTTTCTTAAGTACTTGGAAATGTTTGATCCAACTTGATCTCATAACAAAGTTTGGACCGACAAAACCGAACATTCGCTTTGGACCGACAAAACCGAACACTCGCTTAACATGTGTTGTTAGTTCTAAAACAATGGAACTACATACTTGGTTAAGTCTTATTAAATTTTATTGAGTTATCTCATAACATTCAATATTTTGGAAAGTTGACTTTGGGTTTGACCAATTATCAAGACCCGAACCGACAACCCGAACACTCGATAAAAAAACCCATTTTAGTATCTTTATTCCAAAGGGATTTGCATTCTTGAATTTTATCCACCTCATTACTTAACATAGGTTGAGTAAATATTAAGGTTAGATACTTTAACCCGGTTTCGAGCAAACTTGCATTTTTAAAGGGTTATTATTATAAATTCTTAAATAGTTACATTTTAAAACCTTAAACATTAATTATTTACATTTCTCAACATTTATTTTGTCTAAAGACCTTCAAGACAACCTTTCTAAATTCAAGACTTCTTTTCTTTTTAGGCATTGTGCGTTAAACTTGTCGTTCCGACAAATCTCCAAATTATCATCTTTCAAGTTTACTACTTGAAAGTGAGTACTTCATACCCCATTTTCCATCTTTTATTTTAGGGGTGACATTTCATACTTATTCAACAAAATGCTTTATATTTGAATCTTAAACCACAAACGTAGTTGTATACTTTACCTAAATAATTGCTCGATTTGGTGTTCTATGCTTATATGACTATGTGTTTATCGCTTTTGGTTGGTGGAACTATAAAATCCTAGACTATTTGGCATCCCCTTATAGCAAGGCGTCGTTAACCTAATGCAATTAACGATAACTATATAATCCTAGACTATTTTGCATCCCCTTATAACTAGGTGTCGCTAATGTGTTTAGCGATATCTATTTATCCAAATTACCACTTTTATTTATCGTTTCGTATGCAAGTTTAGTGGCTATCTTTATTATATACTAATATGATTAAACTTATGAATTGCTCACCAACCTTTGTGTTGACAAACTTTATTTTATGAAATGTTGCAGGTTTGCATCTTGGTTGATTTATGATTGTGAAGAAAACGACATCAAAGACCTTAGGATATTAGTAAAAATGAACAATATCAAATTTGTCATATTTTGTGATATCTTGTTTATGGTTATTTTATGGATAATTGTTATGTGACATTTTCGATGTTGTGAAATGAAATGAGTTTATTAAATACTGTCACTTTAATTAGTGTCATGTGCTTATGGACAATCGTTACACCTCAGTATGTTCCGCCGCCTTTGATCGGGATGTGACAATTATAAATAAAGGTTTTTAAATGTCACATGTTGTTATATTAGAGTGATCCTTACAAAAGTTTCCCTTCTCTCTCTCATATTCAATACATTTATCTTTCTTATTAATAGTTTTATATTTTACTTTTTTTAATCTCTCATTTTCTAATTTTAAAAATTTAATACCAACATAAATATATTATTTTGTTTTACATAAACATATTGTATCAGTTATTTATATTAAGTTTTTATAAAGTAACTAATTTTCAAGTTGATGTTGAGTAATTATTCCAAACTTTAAGGTTTTAAATATATTATATTAGTTAACTAATATTAATGTTTTATAAGAAATGATATTGTTTGATGAAGAGCAAGCTTAATTTTAAATAAAAAATTTCAATAAACTTTAACTTATATTCAATATATATGATTGCTTACTAAATTACAAATTTTTTCTTTCAAACCCTTAAAATATGAGTTCACTATTTATGTATTCTCGGTGCTTATGTTAATTTAAAGGAGTGAGTTTTTGTAACTGATTAAAGAATCTCAGTCCACTGGTTAGTTTATAACAGTATCCATCTATAACTTCTTTTTTTACTTGACTATTTAATAAACCCATCATTTATGTAAAATTCATCATCTTAAAAATCCATGAAAAATATAAAAGAGTATCCATTTATAATTTATAAAACAGTATCCATTACCCATTTACAACTTTTTTTTCTTCTTTTTTACTTGAGTATTTAATCAACATATCATTTATGTAAAGTTCGTCATTTAATCAATTCATCATATATGTATTCTCATTGCTTATTGATAATTTAAACGAGCGAGTTTCTTTAACCGAATAAAGGATCAAACATGATTCAGGTCAAAATAGTCTATGATTAGAATGACTTTCGGTCCACATGTTGGTTAAAAGAGCATCCATTTACAACTTCTTTTGTTACTTGACTATTTAATCAACCCATCATTTATGTAAAGTTCACCATCTTAAAAATCCACAAAAATATAAACACTAGACTACATTTCGAATTCTTACATTAGGAATACAAATGTTAAACTTAAGCACACTGTTAATCAGATGATAAATTGACTTTGTATATCATTTTATTTTTGAATATTTCAAAAATATAGATTTCATTAGTGAACGAGTAATAGTTGCACAAAAAAATGAGTTTGTTCAAGAAAATAGCAACCGTTTGTTATCAATGTTTCTGAGAGATGAAAAATATTACCATTGTTCAGATGGTATCTGTCAAATATAAAATTACATGTTACAAGAATATATTTCTTTCCTAATGTTTTAAATGGCTTCAAAATTTAAGGCTGTCAAGTCATAGGTTAGTCCCAAAACCGATGTTGAAGTGCTGCTTAAAATATTAACTAGAAAAGTAGTTTATACAATAAAGCTCAACTACACGTGAAAATAGAAATTGGTAATTATGTTATAAAAGCTGAAATCATTTATGAAATCAATATGGAACTCACACTTTATTTAAAAAAAAATCTAATACCTTTAAATAAAATAATTAATTTCAAATTTCAAAGAAAAAAGTTTTCACTTTATACTTATTTTGCAATAAAGATAAACAAATGTTAAGGTCAATCACTATATATGATTGATTTATTTTTTAGACGAACTGTTTTAACTAATGGTCAGCTATATGTTGCATTATCTAGAATTCAAATCAAAAACAAAGTGAAATTACTAATTTTTGATTTAGAAGGTAAATGTATCATTAAAATTATAAATATTTTATACAATGAAATATTTATAGATTTATGAATTTTTAACAATTTGTTATTTTCATATTGTGTAATGTGTAATATAATCTATCATATATTACATCTTTATATCTGTTCAACGTATTTTTTGTATCTTATATTGTGTTATTATTTAAAAAAAATTATTTATTTTAATCCGTGTTTCACACGGATACCTAACCTAGTTGAGATAATAATTGAAGCAAAGGGTCGTCTCAGTTCGTTTATATTATATAGACAGGTATAAAAAGGAAAGAAATAAAAATGAAAAACGATGTTAATAACATATGACACAAAGAATATGATAGAAATAACAATTATGTTGTTCGAATGTATACATTTGAAAAAATCTACCTATATATTAAAGCAACACAATTTTTCCACTTGTCATTCAATTAGACCCTCCGCATAGGCTCCAAGTGTATAAGTTTCTAGTTTTACAATTTTTCCTAATGATAAAATAAAAAATATGTTGTTGGTGGCAATTGAATTCAATACCTTACTTCTAAAATGTTTATGGCTTACCAACTAAATTAGGATTAATTGATGTTAATCTTCTTTTTTTCTTAATTGCTATAAATTCGCAACTTTCCATTTTATTACTTTTAAAATGCAAATACAAATTATTATTACTAATCTATGTATATTTTAGTAAATTATTTATATCTTATGAATCTATAAGATATGTTAATATGCATATTATTAAATTAAAATTTTTTATTTTATTTTTTAACAACTCGTGTATCACATGGGCTCTATCCTAGTTATAAATATAAAATTTGTAGTAAAGGGTAAATCATATCACAAACATGAAAAGTAGATTGTAAAATAGTTGTAAATCTCCAAACAAGTAATATAAAAATTCAAATATAAAATAGTTTTTGTAATTTTTTTATATGGTTGAACGTTTTAGTCCAACAATGAATATTTGTATAAGAATAAGTTTTATAGATGATAACAATATAATAATATATTTGATTTGATTTGATTTGATTTGATTTGATTCCAATGCTTTCAATGATTCGTATGGTTTCGCCGAATATATTTCATGTATGATTCTAGTAAAACAGAAATCATTGATTGTACATAGAAAATCATCAAACATCACCTTCATTACGACACATTGTCTTCAAAGAATGTAATGTTTTTGAAAAATTCCTAAAATAGCTCATTTTAGAGATAAGATTCTCTTTTTTCCTTAAAATAATTTAAGATCTGGACTGATAAGACGCATTGAGAAAAGATAAAAATAATGAGTGAGTAGTCCAAATTTTGAAGGAAAGTAAGGTAGGAGACGGGATTTGAGAAAATAATAAAGGTAAAGTCCAAATTATTTTGTAATCTTTGAGCAAAAGTCCAAATTTTTTCAAAACTTTTTCTTTCAAAAAACCGTCTTGAGAGATTGTTTTTTTATGTTTCCTACCTCTCTCGTCCATATTTTCAAATTCTTGAAAAAATATATTTTTTACAGTTATACCCCTAAACCACCCCCATCACCGACGCCATTGCCCCCTCCCCCATCACCACCACCATCACTACCACCATAGCCGCCTCCACCACCGCTGCACCCATCACCATCACTTCATAAATATGTTCTTCCGGTGGTTGTCTGCTGCGGTGTTCTTGTTCACCATCCACGGCCACCAAGCCCATCACTTCAAATGATTTTGTGCTATCAGATTCGACAGTAAATTACTGTTTTTTTATGGATCTATAAATTAATTGTGCATCTCACAATCAAAAAGTAGTTTAGTTTATGTTGAGCCGAGTACTTATTATATTGCAAATATATAAAATGTATACATGCTTTGTTTATTAGTTTTATTATGATTTAATTATTGAAAATGTTTACAACATCTTGAACAAAGCACAAGACCAAAGATCACAAACTTCCATCCCACACCTAAAACGCAAATGACCTAAACACAAAATTAATCAGACCAACATGAAGTGGACACATCTTTTAGATCAAAATACAATAAACAACTAGAATCTAATGAAGAAGCTAGAAATCAACAAGAACAAAACTGTAGCCCTAACTCCCTAAGTAGGTGAAGTGCGAGAGAACGACAAGTTTGTTAATCCTAAACTCATCAACAAACGCCTTAACCCGCTCTAGCAATATCAACTCCAGCCCTTGCACATCTTCATTATAAAAATATAGTCCTCCAAATGGACCAAATATCCAGAGCTGACCATTCTATTCCAATGTATAACCTACACTAACAAAAAAATAAAACAACCCGTTAATAGCCAACAAAGCTATATATATCTAACAATTATACATAGGCTGATTCATGAAAAACATATGAGCACTTTCAACAACAAAGAGTTGATATGAAGGACGAAATATGCAAAGCTGTGAATAGTGTAGGGTAAGACGAGGATTGAAATCCAGCACACAGAGAGAGTGATGGCCGTGGGATTGGACCAAATGGTGACGTGGCTTAACATTATGCTAGCTTGTGTCTCCCAGACTTGACTAAGACTTCACCGTTATCCATCCTATCCTATGTACTTCCACCTCAGCCGTCTTCATGGACCACTACTACTTGGTCTCACTTGATTCAGGAATCACCGATTCTTATGAAAAATATGTGACCAGAGATGTGTATCAATTTAAATTAATTCATTTTATTACAAGCTAGATTTCATGTGTCAGGGCATGTTTGGGATTGAGTTTGAAAAATACTTTTAGGTTATTATTTTTTTTAAAAAGTTATTTTGAAAAGTTAGGATTCAGAGTTTTTGAAAAACTGTCTTTTAACCCTTTTAAAAAGTTAAAATAAAAAAGATTTTTATGATTAACAAACACATTTTAACTTATTGGCTTTTTGAAAACACCAATAAGCATTTTTGAAACTCAATCCCAAACATAACCTTACTTCTACGCCAGGGCCGCCACCATCATTCGCATTGTCCCCAATTCGAGCGCTAACCAGCTACCACCCCGCTTTCACCAAGCGCCCCTCTTGATGTGGTGGTGTTTCGTGCCTCTTCGCAACCCTTGCCCTTAGGCTATGAGGTGGCCTTGACGCTGGTGGATTAAACTTCCACAAGTCCACAACAACTAGACTAAGCAGAAGAAATGTATAAGAATGGTTTGTATGACATATATTATGACATATATCATTTCGTGGGTGCTTCAGGATCACATTTTGCGAGACAGTGGTATATGTGGGATGGATTCTGATTATTCTTGTGCTCTGGCTTGTCTTCGTGATATGATTCAAAGCTTCGATTTTAGCAGTTTCTCTAACAAAGAGACCGCCCCCTTTAAAGCCCAACATGCATTGACGAGCACTCTTTTTAGTAAAATTGTTCACGACATGGGGTCACACTTTAACATGACAAGCAGACAAAAAACCATTTTTGAGTGTCTACAAGCACCACATGCTCAAGATTTTCTTCTTGCTATCCATATAGATGGGTTACGCCAGCATATGTCTCCAGTGGAGTATCGTAGTATCCTTAAGTATCGCCTTATGATTCCTCTATTTCCGGTTGATGAGATATGTCATGTTTGTCGTAAAGCGTGTTTAGACTCATATGGGGAGCACACGGTGCACTGTAAAGAGCTCCCGGGGTTCAAGTACCGACATGATCTGGTTAGGGATGTGCTCTTTAATATATTCAGGCGAGCTGGAATTTCTGTTAAGAAAGAAGCACCTGTGAATTTCCTGACTGACCCGTCGGAGGGAAGATCATCTCCTCGACCGGCTGACATTTTGGTGTTTGGATGGATAGGAGGGAAACACGTGTGTGTGGATTTAACAGGGGTTTCTCCTTTGGTGGGCTTAGGGAGTAGTGGGTTCGCGGTCGGTCAAGCCGCATTAAAAGCTGCTTCAGGTAAGGTGGCAAAACATGAAAAGGCGTGTCTTGACAACCAACATGTATTTATTCCTTTGCTTTTGACACTTTTGGTTTCCTCGCGCCTGAAGCTGTGGAGCTACTTACCCGTGTTCAGCGGGTCATACATAGTAATGTTATGACTCCAAGATCAGCAAATATAGTTTTTAAAAGATTGGGTTTTGCGATTCAAAAAGGGGTAGCGGCGCATCTTGTTGCCCGCTTGCCTTCTGTTTCGATGTAATCCAAATAACCATATTAAAATTAAAAAAAAATTTGTCTATCAAATTTATGTTTAAAAGTTATTGCCTATACTATCGTACAATCAATTGATTCATACCGATTTAAAAATGCTAATGAATGAGTGACACACATATTTTGTTGTAAAGGCACCATGCAAACCATGTTTTACATGTAATTAATACTCCCATATTTATTTTATAGTATATATAATTAGATAGCTTTAATTTTATATTTCTAAACCAACTAGGCAACTATACATTTACACGATCATTAAAAAATAATAATACAATCAACGGTGCTCAAACAACAAAAGCATGATTAGAATAGACTTCTAAAACAAAATAACCACGTCCTAAATCTTAATAATGGTCACAAATCCCTCCTAAGATCAACCACCAGGACACTCACGTTATCCGTGCTGTGTCTAGCCAAGGCTAATCTCGTCAACAAAATCGCCGCATCCGAACACGCCTTATCAGAGCTCTCACCACTGGCCACGTTAAGTGGACTACCATCGGACCGTGGTGGCGATGGAACCTCCTCTGACCTTAGGCACATGCGTGCCACACGGCACGCGACGTCGTTTGATACAACGTCCCAAAGTCCGTCACTCGCAATGATAAGGCACTCGTCGTCTTCCGTCCGTTCTGTTACGGTTACTTCCGGTTCCGGTATCACGTACGGCTTCAAATAATTGTCGCCTGAAAATAAGCAAGAATAAATTAACAATTAGTTGTTGAATATGATGTTGTTAGGTCAAATTGGCGTAACACCACCACTGCAACTAGAGTTTATTTTTATTAAATAAGGTACAAATATTACAATTACATGACACAGGGTATGAATATGATGTTAGGTCAAATTGACCTAACTCCACGACTGCAACTGGAGTTTATTTTTATTAAATTAAACTATGGTGCAAAGATTACAATTACATAACAAGTTATTTAGAGCAATAAGTGCATACCGATTGCTCGAGACATGGCAAGAACGCCGAGAACCCTAGCGCCGTCCCAATATATAACACGACCACCGGCTTCTTCTATTCGTTCAAGTTCATCGGGTCGATCAGGCTAAATACAAAAAATAATTATCAATAAACAGTCCAAAATGATTGGAAAATTAACGGAAATCGGATTTCGACGCTATATTTGGTTATTTTACCTTATGATCTGTGGAAAGAGGAATAGCAACACCGTTCCGGCAAAGCACGGCTCGAGAATCACCACAGTTTGAGACAACAATCTTATCCGGAGCCACAACCGCAACGACCGCAGTGGATCCGACAGCATCACACTGCAGAGTTTGAAGCTCACATCTACAATTCGAGCTGGAAGCACTGCTGCTCCATTCCGTTATCTCATTATCCATTCGCGCGAAGCTCTTCACCATCGTCTCCCTCCATTCGATTGACTTCTCGCACTTCTTGACTTCCTCCTTCACTATCTCGTGCATCCGGTCTTTACACTTCATTGCAACCTAAAACAAAAATTAATGCTCTTTTAAACAGTGTTGTAGAACTTGATAGACATTAGTCAGGTACAGGTACAGAAAGTACAAATTAGAATTTATATCACTTTTTTCAAATATGCATGTAGCAATTAATCAGCGCCTAGTCAAAAACGACAATAACTTACATGTGAGCAACCATGGCCATCATACACGCCATAAAAGTGCAGATCGTCAGAACCCGAACCACTCGTCTTACAAAACGACGGTTTTACCGCAACGGCATCTTCTAAATCTCGTCTCCTTCCACACACAACCGTCAAACCGAATCTCGAATTCTCCGAGTTTACGCGCCTTTTCGACGGGGCAATTTTATTATTATTATTATTATCAACACAGCAGCTTTCAACGGTTTTTCGCTTTCGATTGCCAACAGGGATAGGAATCATCATGTTTGATGCAGCAAATAATTGGAGCTGTTGTATCTCCATCCTTCTTCGCCTGGCTTGTACACCGCCACTAGTCGACGGTGTATTGATATTATCAGTATTAGTATTAGTATTTGTATCAGTAACAACACCACAACACATACCCGCCATAATAATATCGATTATAACTTTTGTGGGAAGAAGATGGGGAAGGAGATCATATAATACCTGCTACAAGAGTGGGGGGACGGGCAGCTGCCCGTCAACATCACGGGAAGCCTCAGAGGACATGATGTAGAAATCTGAACTTCAAGATGGAATCCTGGCCGTTGATGTTTAAATAAAATCTTTATGCTGGTGATATCCTGAGGGTACACGTGTGGAGTTATTATGAGATGGGTACGTGGACCAATGAGAAGCCACCACGAGTTGTTGATGGATTTAGCGGACTTTTTTTGACACGGATGTGGAATCCGACCCGATGTTGTTACCCGTTTTAAATGGATGCAGAAAGATGATTGAAAAAAATCTAACGTTATTTATTATAACTTTGAAATCCATAATTTGATTTTGTTATGATGTTTGATGGGTTACATCCATGATATAAACCTATGAATGCCGTCTCATACAAGAGACTACTCTCATGTTTAATACTATTCACATACTTAAATATTATCGTGATGCAGATGACAACTGTTTCTCTTCCGTTAGAAAATTTTAATCACATTGGGTTAGACTTTTTAATATGATGAAAGATGCAACTGTTGCTTATGCGGACTAAAAGTATGATTGCATGACACGCTCATCTAATATGTTATCTTCTCAAATCGGAATGTAGACTTATATCCACACTGTTCATTTGTCGTTGTGTATGATACTAATCATGCTATACGTTAAACCTTGATAGTTTTATATTAACATTTAATATTGTTCGTATCGAAAGTCAGTAATAGAACTATAACTTCTTCTTAATCAGATGATTATAAAAAGATTTTATTCTCTACTGATTATAATTATAGGTGCAACTTACAATTTTTTTTAAAAAAATTTAACTTTTATATTATAAAAAGTGCTTTATTTTATATTTTGTTTTGGGAATAATAAAAATACAAAAGGGACATCAAGTAGTGTATGAGGCTGAGGGGTGTGGGGGGCGCGAGAGGGGGCGTGAGTGGGGGCGCCATCCAATAATATTGTGACGTGTGGCAGAGAGAGAAACTTGATAAGATGGGTATTGGTAGTGGTGATAGCGCCCCGGGGCATGGTGTGGAGGGGCGCGAGAGGGGGCGCGAGCGGTTTATTTTTTTATTTTTTTATAAATGTATTAAAAAAACGTATTATTAAAAAAACAAGTAATTATTTAAACAAACACACATTAATTAAAAAAACACATTAATATATAAAAAAAATTAAAGTACTAAAAAATTAAAAAAACACATTAATTAAAAAAAATTAAAAAAACACATTAACATTATTCTTATTCTTCGGCTTCGTCTTCTTCGATCAACCTCTTCCGGATACGTTCCTTTTGTTTTTCCATCAGCATTTGGTCGACCGGATTTAGGTGGCTGAAGTCTCTTGCAAGGAAGTCCAAATCTCTCATTCTTTTTTTTTCCTTTTTGTCAACAGAGACCACCTCCAGGGTTTTGTTGAATTTATTGAGGGATTCAACAAGATCGTTGATGTTTACGGCTTCCCCCTCAGCCGGTTTTTTCCCCCTGGCGTCCCTTCCCAATGGCCGCCTCCTCGGCGGTGAAGACGTTTCCTCCCCCGCAACGTTTAGGTCGAATCCAACCCGGCAATCCGACCCGTCCGTTGTGCTGTACGCTCCAGACGAACTAGTTTTAGTCCGTTTCGGCCCTACTTCCGCATCAAGGTCCGGCGCCACCAGCTCAACCCACTTGGCACACCTTCTCAACCTCTCCCACAACTTTACACCGTCCCACGTCTTCACCGCCCCATACCTCCGCAGGCACTCCTGCTTCCACTCTTCGACAGTGAAATTATAGACCGCCAAATCGTCACTGCCACTTGGTCTCATACGACCGGCGTTCCTGTTGAACAGATTAGTAAACAAGCCGACAAATTTTCTAATTTCGGTCCACCGACCCGAAATCATATCGGGATTCCGCTCTGTACTCCCAACGAGCGAATAGAACGTCTCCCTAACCTTTGTCCAAAAGACCTTGCTCTTTTGGTAGTCGGCTGCAAAATTATGTAAATAAATTTGTAAGCCATTTAACTTTTTTATTTAACTTTTTATTTACAATCATTTTTAAAAACGTTAAAACAATTACCGCAACGCCGATCCTCAGAAATGGCTATCCAAGCCCGACACAGGGCTTCCTTCTCATCCGATGACCACGGAGTGATTTTCCGTTTCGCCCTTCCGGTCGAAGCCGAACCCGACCCGTCCGTTGCAAGTTGTTTTTTCCGGTGGACGCGTCTTCTTTGTCCCGCAGCTTCACCTTCTGGTTCCGGTTCTTGTGTCTCCGGAACTACAAAGTTAGGAGACGGTTGCATGTTGGATGGTTGAAAGCCGGATGATTGTTGCGACCCCGAATAAAACATCGGTTGTTCCGGTGCCGACCATAAATCGTCGTAAGGGTAATCTGAATCTAGGTTTGGGTACCAATTTCCAGACATGTTTTTAAAAAAAGGTTTCGAAGATAGGGTGATTTTGGGTTTTGGGTGTGGTGTGTGATATTCGTTTTGGTTGTAGTATGTGAGAATGGTTGTGTTTGATATGTATTGTGATATATGTATTGTGATATATATAGATGATTTTGTTAAAAAAAAAAAAATATTTTTATTCATTATTAAAGCCTTCCAACGGCTCTTTCCCATTTCCCACAGCCACTCACGCGCGCGAGCCTCCTGGCGCCTGCCTCGTTTTCCGCTCTCGCGCCCCTCTCGCGCCCCTCTCGCGCCCCGGTGGTGTGGCTCTCGCGCCCCGGGGCGCTATCGAAGTCCCTCACGCGCCCTGACTAGCGCTCCGCACCCCTCAGCCTGAGAGTTGAACAAGTTGGAAAGGGGACACATGTAGGACCAGTGGATTGACGACCTCTGGGAATATCAGAACCTATATTTGCTAATCGACACGTGGGCTATTTTCTGACGTGGATCATACTTCATCTCATCCGTACACGTTTCTACTTTCTTTATTCTTTTCTTTCTAGTTACCACTTATTTAATATTTGGGGTCCAATTCTCTCATACACACAATGTGTGCACACATACATCTCCCCCATTATATTTTTTAATCAGGACGGACTATTATATCTTGTTATTTTTATTTTATTTTCGGAAATAGTCCGATCTTTAATATAATGCCCCATTAAGTTTATTTATTGTATTTTCTTCAAGTGTCAATTTTATAATCTAAAGTTAAATACATTCATGTTTATAGAAAGATGGTTGATGAATCATTATCGAGTCCGTGGTATAGTATCACAAAATCGTACTTCGCATAATAATTTATTCAAGAGATCAATGGTTTATGGGAATTTGGATAAGTCGGATTTTCCATCCTTAACTCAAGGGTTTGACTTTTTTTCTTGAGTCAAACAATAGTTGAGCCAACATTTTAAATAGGGTAAAATGATGGGTAGTGGCGGATCCAAATTGTATATTCAATGCTGAGGGAGAGAAGTTTTGTAAAACATGGAGAAATCTTATATCGAAGACTTGAAACGTATGTTAGGAATCTTCATTTTTCATCGACTGGAAGATGATTAATTGGACAAGGGAGAGGCTTGGAAGGTGTAACACCCCGACCAAAGGCGGATTATACATCGGGGCGCCACATATTGTTTCATTACTCGCGACACTATTGGGTGTCAATATTTAATAAATACATTCATTCGCGCACGCGCAGGGTAAACACAAGATATAAATAAACCAACATAAATCAATATATTATAAATCAAAATATTCGAACAGCAATAACTTGTCTTGATACATTTTAATCTAGGTCCAAAAGTAAAAAAAAACGTCCTATGTGTCCACAAGCTCCAAAACAGCTACTGCAAACCTGAACATGTGTTAAAATAAACGTCAAACACTTGCGTGTTGGTGAGAAATCAAGTTTAATACAATACATAGATAACAATAAATCTGCGCGCAACACGTGTATGTCTGGTGTTTAACAAGGGTGCAATCAGATTGTGATCAAGCCTAGATAGATCATAGCTCATAGTTCAATCCGTGCTCCTAATTGAGCACAAAAACGAGAAAACATCTGTGCAAGTGTAAACAAAGAAAACCGTAAACGATAGGTCTCCCGTGTTCATCTAATGGATCCATGAAAACTGCGGAATAGGCCGAACAAAGCGGTTAATGATACACACATACAAATAAACAGCCAAGTAAACGTCCTCAACACATGGGATACTGCGCGACTAAAGCTCATAAACAAGTTTAAGACTCTAAGTTTGTATGAACACATGAACATCCCAAAACATTAAAAGCAAAAGGGATTAGGTACGAGATTACTCACTTGATAAACGATGCGGTGTAAGATAAAGCAAGAACCAACTTTAAGCAAGCACAAGTTAACCTATAATTAAAGATTATTGTTTTAATGATCTGTTTTAAGTCTTGATTATAAGTTAGCATAATTAATAAGTAAATTATTATATATAATATATATATATATTACCGGAAAAGCAGGGCAGAACAGGGAGGAATACGGAGGCAGAGAGGGAGGCGGCAGAGAGAGCAAGGAGAACATGAGAGATTAAGTGTTTTGTGTGTGTAGTGTTAGGAAAAATAATACTATTATTTATAGAGAAACCCTAGGGAACACAATCCCTAGAAAAAGGGGAAAAGATCTCAAAAAGTAAAAGATTCCAAAAGCAAAAGATATCAAAAGATATGGCAGCAGGGAAAAGAGAAAAAGGCTGACAGGGAACAGTAAAAAGGCATGGGCGGTTCAGAAAAAGGTACTGGTCAAGCATGGAAAAGCAGATCTCAAAAGATAATGTCAGTCACTTTTTCTGCCAACCAATGGGGTTGGTGCGCATGCTGCGCCGAAAGTAACTTTTCAGACATAAAGCAGATTAGGTCAACAGCACAAAATCACAAAAGCAACGGCTAGATTAAACAGAAGAAAACTCAAAGGGTTTAGCGCGAGAAGGCAGACACAGAAGGTCAAGAGAGCGCGAGCGCGAAGGCAGACAGAACCAACCTTAACGCGTCGCGGAAAGAACTACATTTCTAAGCGCGCCGCGGGAAGAATCACATTTCTTAGCGCGCCGCGGGAGGAACTAAAATTCCTAGCGCGCCGCGGGAAGAACTATAATTCTTCGCGCGTCGAGGGATGAACTACGATTCTTAGCGCGCTGCGAGAAGAACTACAAATCCTTAGCGCGTCGCGGGAAGAACTACCGTTCTTAGCGCGCTGCGAGAAGAATTACAATTCTTAGCGCGCTGCGAGAAGAGTTCGTCTCGCGTATCGCTGAAACAGGTGGTCTTCACGCAGGATTCCTTGTAAGGGGTCTGGCGCGTGGAGCTGCGTAGACAACCTTAGGCGGGAAGGAACAAAGGACAAGCAAAGAGTTAGAAGAAAAAGAGGGAAACAAGGCGTAAGGGCGGGACGGCGACAAGAGGGAAAAGAGGGCGGAAAGAGAGGAGAGGGACGGGACGGCGGAAAGAAAGAGAGAGGGAAGGAAAATATATATATTATTAAAAAAATATAAGTATAAATAAATATTAAATCATAAAAGAAAGAGATCGGGTCAGAGAAACGGGTACCTGGGTCGGGTCGGATCGGGCAGATGTCACAGTCTCCCCTACTTTAAGAAATTTCGTCCCGAAATTTATCTCGAAGTAGGTTGCGCAGAGAACAGGTGCGGGTACTTGATCTTCATCTGATCTTCCCTTTCCCATGTAAACTCGGCTCCGCGCTTGGACTCCCAGCGAACTTTCACGATGGGGATACGACTGCGCTTGGTTTGCTTAACCTCGCGATCCATGATCTCGACAGGCTTCTCAACGAAATGCATAGATTCATCAACTTGAACTTCATCAAGTGAAATGTGAAGGTTCTCGTCAGCTAAACACTTCTTGAGATTGGATACATGGAACGTTGGATGCACATTACTGAGCGCGGGCGGCAGGTCAAGTCTGTAGGCAACTTTTCCCACACGCGCGAGAATCTTAAATGGTCCAACATATCGTGGAGCAAGCTTACCTTTCTTCCCAAAGCGGACAACACCTTTCCAAGGCGACACTTTGAGGAGAACAAGATCACCAACTTGAAATTCGAGAGGCTTTCGCCTACGATCTGCGTAACTCTTCTGTCGGCTTCTGGCAGTCAGCAGATGATCACGGATCTTGGCGATTTTATCGGTTGTCTCTTGAACAAGTCCGGGTCCTGTGATTTGATCTTCTCCCACTTCGCTCCAACAAATCGGGGAGCGGCACTTACGACCGTAAAGTGCTTCAAATGGGGCCATACCGATACTGGAATGATAGCTGTTATTATAAGAGAACTCGATCAAAGGCAGGTGCGAATCCCAATTACCTCCAAAATCAAGAACACTAGATCGGAGCATATCCTCAAGAGTTTGAATAGTTCGCTCAGACTGACCGTCAGTCTGAGGATGATATGCCGTACTTATGTCCAAGTGAGTTCCTAGCGCAGATTGGAGAGATTTCCAAAAGCGAGATATAAAACGGCCATCGCGATCGGATATGATGCTCAAAGGAGTACCATGGCGGCAGACAATTTCCTTGACATAAAGCTGCGCGAGTTGCTCAACACGGTAGTTTTCACGAATGGGCAGAAAGTGAGCAGACTTAGTCAAACGATCCACTATTACCCAAATGCTATCATGTTTGCTTGCTGTCAAAGGTAACTTGGTAATAAAGTCCATCGCTACACATTCCCATTTCCACGTAGGAATTTCTGGTTGTTCGAGCAAACCAGATGGGCGTTGGTGTTCAGCTTTCACTTTAGAACAAGTCAGACATTTAGCTACGAACACAGCAATATCCTTTTTCATACCGGGCCACCAATAAGTAATGCGCAAATCCTTGTACATCTTATCAGCGCCGGGATGAATAGAATATCGAGATTTATGCGCTTCACTCAGGATATCAGCGCGAAGATTCTCATCAAAGGGAATCCAGATGCGATTAAGATAGCAGAGAATTCCACTCAGATTAGAAACAAAATGCGCTTCCGCGCCACACGCTAACTCGGCGCGAAGGCTACCATTACTGATGGATGCGCGCTGCGCGTCACGAATACGCGATTCAAGGTTGCTTTGAATCGGCGCAAAGTGAAGATGCGTGCGCGGCAAAATACAGTTAAGCTGGCAGGGTTTTCGGCTGAGCGCATCGGCTACCACATTAGCCTTACCAGGATGATACCGGATCTCACAATCGTAATCGCTGATGAGTTCGTTCCATCGGCGTTGCCTCATGTTAAGTTCCTTTTGATCAAAGATATGCTGAAGGCTTTTATGGTCAGTGTAGAGGATACACTTAGTACCATAAAGGTAGTGTCTCCAGATCTTCAAGGCAAAAACAACTGCGCCTAGTTCGAGGTCGTGAGTTGTATAATTCTTTTCGTGAACCTTGAGTTGCCTTGATGCGTAAGCGATAACCTTGCCTCGTTGCATAAGAACACAACCGAGACCTTGGTTGGAGGCATCGCAGTACACGACAAAATCATCATTACCCTCAGGTAGCGCAAGAACAGGAGCTTCACACAACAAACGCTTGAGCGATAGAAAGGCTTCTTCTTGCTTCGAGCCCCAAATATACGGTTTACCTTTGTGCGTTAGAGCTGTTAAAGGCAAAGCGATCTTCGAGAAGTTCGAAATAAAACGCCGGTAATAACCAGCTAAGCCCAGAAAGGAACGGATTTCAGAAGGAGAGGATGGCGTAATCCAGTTCTTGATTGCTTCAATTTTGGATGGGTCGACATGAATACCCATCTTGTTCACAACATGGCCAAGAAACTGTACTTCATCAGACCAAAATTCACACTTGGAAAGCTTAGCATAGAGCTGCTCGGTTCGAAGCTTTTGCAACATCAACCGGAGATGTTGCTCATGCTCGGCCTTGGTCTTAGAATACACCAGAACATCATCGATAAACACAATCACGAAACGGTCCAAGAAAGGCCTACACACCCGATTCATTAGATCCATGAAAACGGCGGGTGCGTTGGTTAAACCGAAGGACATGACCAAGAATTCAAAATGGCCATAACGAGTTCGAAAAGCAGTCTTCGGAACATCTTCATCGCGGATGCGCAACTGGTGATAGCCAGAGCGGAGATCAATCTTGGAAAAACAAGAGGCACCTTGGAGTTGATCAAAGAGGTCGTCAATACGCGGTAAGGGATACCGGTTTTTAATGGTGAGTTTGTTCAACTCGCGGTAATCAATACACATGCGAAACGATCCATCTTTCTTTTTAACGAACAACACCGGAGCACCCCAGGGCGAAGAGCTAGGGCGGATGAATCCTTTAGCAGTCAACTCTTGAAGTTGGCTTGCCAATTCTTGCATCTCAGCGGGCGCAAGACGGTAAGGAGATTTAGCTACGGGGGAAGCACCAGGGACAAGATCAATACGGAACTCGACTTCACGAGCGGGAGGGATACCAGGAAGATCATCAGGAAAAACTTCAGGAAAATCACGCACAACGGGGATATCGCGAAGCTTCATCTTTTCTTCAGCAGGTTTAACCACATGGGCTAAGAATGCAATACACCTTTTCCGCATGAGCCTTCGGGCTTCGGCGCAAGACATAAGCTTAAGACCACTGGAGGGTTTTTCGCCGTAGATATGAAGATCACCATTTTCTCGAGGTATGCGAATCAACTTCTTGGCGCAAATAACTTCGGCGCGATTATGCGAAAGCCAATCCATACCAATAATAACATCAAAGCTCCCAAGAGGCATGGGGATGAGGTCGATTAGAAAATCGTTTTCGTTAAGGTTAAGCGTGCAATCTTTAATCACCGAGTTAATTAAAACAGTTTCACCGTTAGCCAATTCAACTGAAAAATCTTCTTTTAAATCGCTGCGCGGTCGCGCAAGCTTCTGCTCGAAGGCGCGAGAAATAAAACTTCGATCGGCGCCAGTATCAAAAAGTATAGAAGCATAAAATCCGTTAAGCAAAAATGTACCATTAACTACGTCATTATTCGCTTGCGCTTGGTGCGCGGTTATGTTAAAAGCTCGTCCACGCGTCACTTGGTTCGAAATCTGGTTCACCGGATTCGCTTGTGTGATTTGCACTTGTAGTCTCGGGCACGCGTTCCGGAAATGACTGGGATCACCGCAGTTATAGCACGACCTGGGTCGTGGGTTTTGGTAGGTTGGTTGTGGGTTCTGCGGGTAGACTGGTGGTGTTGGCGCAATTGGGTTGGCGAGAGGGACTCTACAGTATTCGGCAGAGTGACCAACGCGGCCACATCGGTTACATTGTCGACACGGGGTTTGGGTTGGGTGGTGAAGTCTACAGGTTGGGCAAAAGGGTTGATTTCCTGTGTAAGGTTTCTTAAGAGGCGGGGCAGGGAGTGCGGGATTGGTTAAGGCATAGTTGTGGACTACAGGAGGTGTTGGGTAGGTTGACAGTGGGTTAGGCGCGTAAACTGGAGGTTGATAAATGGGTTGCTGGACAATGGGCGGGTTGGTAAGCGCATAGGCTTTGCGCCTGCGCTTGAGGTTGTTACGGTTTGAGGGTTCAGGTTTGGTTTCTGTTGGTTCAGGGGCAGTCTTGGTGGGTTTGGTTTTCTCAGCTCCCCGCAGGAACAGGGTTCCTGCTCTGACATGGTTGTCGCTGAGCACAGCGGCCAACTCAATGGCGTCAGAGAGGGTTACTGGGTTTCTGGCCCATACAGAATCTTGAATTTCCATGGGGAGACCCCCAAGGAATTTCTCTATGGCTCGGCGGGAAGGGGTAACAAGGTGAGGGACCAGTAAGCTTAGCTCGTGGAAGCGCGTCGCGTACTCGCGCGCTTCACCGCTGTATTGCTTCAAGTTCCAGAATTCCTCCTCTAGGCGCTTAATTTCGTTGGGAGGGCAGAATTCTCGCGTCAGAATTTCCTTGAATTCCTCCCATGTCATGCTAGAAGCAGCCTCTGCGCCACGCGCATGAGCTACTCCATTCCACCATGTAAGCGCTCTAGATTCCAGGACACTGGAAGCATACAGGGTTCGTCTGTCTGAGGGGCATTGGGTGTGGAGGAAAGTGTTTTCAATCTTCTCGAGCCATTGAAGCATCATGGTGGCTCCTTCAAGACCTGTGAACTTCGGAGGGTTACCCGCGTTGAAGGATTTAATGTTGTAACCAGAGGTGTTGGTATTGTTTTGGCTCAAAGCTTGGGCTATTGCGGCGGCCATTTCCTGGGAACGTTGCTGTCTAAGCATGCGCGAGGCTTCTCTTCTCTGAAATCGGCGAGATAGCGGAGGCATTCTATAAAAGTTTTAATTTTAGTTAATATCTTGGTTTTAGCACAAAGTTTAATCTTATAAAGCTTGGTTTCGCGGAGTCAGATACTATCAAAAGTTAAAGTAGATTAAATGACTTTAAATGCAGACTTAATAAAGGTAACAAATTCGAACCAAGAATCGACAATTCGTGTATCACCATGACTTTCCGAATTCCCGATTTAAAATATACGAGCAAACGAGTATTGGAGATTGACGATTCATATATCACCATGACTTTTCAATCTTCAATATAAAACATACAAGAAAATGAGTATTGGAGGTTGACAATTCATGTATCACCATGACTTTTCAAGTCTCCAACCTCAGAACATAATCGTAAATGGAAATTGAAAATCAACCATTCATGTATCACCATGACTTTTCGGATTTTCAATTCCAACAAACGAACATGTAAGTAAAATCAATAAAAATCGAAATATCGCGAAATAAAACATAAAATCATATACTGCGCAAGCGCGAGCATATTTATAAACAACGAGTAATTAACAATAAGCGCGCAAACATGAGATTTCTCTCATGCGCGAGAAGGGACTCTTAGGTATTCTAGGCCGTTACGTCTAACCACCTATCCTAAAGTCAACGAGCTCTGATACCAATCTGTAACACCCCGACCAAAGGCGGATTATACATCGGGGCGCCACATATTGTTTCATTACTCGCGACACTATTAGGTGTCAATATTTAATAAATACATTCATTCGCGCACGCGCAGGGTAAACACAAGATATAAATAAACCAACATAAATCAATATATTATAAATCAAAATATTCGAACAGCAATAACTTGTCTTGATACATTTTAATCTAGGTCCAAAAGTAAAAAAAAACGTCCTATGTGTCCACAAGCTCCAAAACAGCTACTGCAAACCTGAACATGTGTTAAAATAAACGTCAAACACTTGCGTGTTGGTGAGAAATCAAGTTTAATACAATACATAGATAACAATAAATCTGCGCGCAACACGTGTATGTCTGGTGTTTAACAAGGGTGCAATCAGATTGTGATCAAGCCTAGATAGATCATAGCTCATAGTTCAATCCGTGCTCCTAATTGAGCACAAAAACGAGAAAACATCTGTGCAAGTGTAAACAAAGAAAACCGTAAACGATAGGTCTCCCGTGTTCATCTAATGGATCCATGAAAACTGCGGAATAGGCCGAACAAAGCGGTTAATGATACACACATACAAATAAACAGCCAAGTAAACGTCCTCAACACATGGGATACTGCGCGACTAAAGCTCATAAACAAGTTTAAGACTCTAAGTTTGTATGAACACATGAACATCCCAAAACATTAAAAGCAAAAGGGATTAGGTACGAGATTACTCACTTGATAAACGATGCGGTGTAAGATAAAGCAAGAACCAACTTTAAGCAAGCACAAGTTAACCTATAATTAAAGATTATTGTTTTAATGATCTGTTTTAAGTCTTGATTATAAGTTAGCATAATTAATAAGTAAATTATTATATATAATATATATATATATATTACCGGAAAAGCAGGGCAGAACAGGGAGGAATACGGAGGCAGAGAGGGAGGCGGCAGAGAGAGCAAGGAGAACATGAGAGATTAAGTGTTTTGTGTGTGTAGTGTTAGGAAAAATAATACTATTATTTATAGAGAAACCCTAGGGAACACAATCCCTAGAAAAAGGGGAAAAGATCTCAAAAAGTAAATTAATCCAAAAGCAAAAGATATCAAAAGATATGGCAGCAGGGAAAAGAGAAAAAGGCTGACAGGGAACAGTAAAAAGGCATGGGCGGTTCAGAAAAAGGTACTGGTCAAGCATGGAAAAGCAGATCTCAAAAGATAATGTCAGTCACTTTTTCTGCCAACCAATGGGGTTGGTGTGCATGCTGCGCCGAAAGTAACTTTTCAGACATAAAGCAGATTAGGTCAACAGCACAAAATCACAAAAGCAACGGCTAGATTAAACAGAAGAAAACTCAAAGGGTTTAGCGCGAGAAGGCAGACACAGAAGGTCAAGAGAGCGCGAGCGCGAAGGCAGACAGAACCAACCTTAACGCGTCGCGGAAAGAA
Organism: Bidens hawaiensis; assembly: GCF_021521415.1. NCBI lineage: Eukaryota > Viridiplantae > Streptophyta > Magnoliopsida > Asterales > Asteraceae > Bidens > Bidens hawaiensis. The sequence goes on along the minus strand of NW_027491661.1, from coordinate 248,103 downwards.
CTACATTTCTAAGCGCGCCGCGGGAAGAATCACATTTCTTAGCGCGCCGCGGGAGGAACTAAAATTCCTAGCGCGCCGCGGGAAGAACTATAATTCTTCGCGCGTCGAGGGATGAACTACGATTCTTAGCGCGCTGCGAGAAGAACTACAAATCCTTAGCGCGTCGCGGGAAGAACTACCGTTCTTAGCGCGCTGCGAGAAGAATTACAATTCTTAGCGCGCTGCGAGAAGAGTTCGTCTCGCGTATCGCTGAAACAGGTGGTCTTCACGCAGGATTCCTTGTAAGGGGTCTGGCGCGTGGAGCTGCGCAGACAACCTTAGGCGGGAAGGAACAAAGGACAAGCAAAGAGTTAGAAGAAAAAGAGGGAAACAAGGCGTAAGGGCGGGACGGCGACAAGAGGGAAAAGAGGGCGGAAAGAGAGGAGAGGGACGGGACGGCGGAAAGAAAGAGAGAGAAAGAGGCGGGAAGGAAAATATATATATTATTAAAAAAATATAAGTATAAATAAATATTAAATCATAAAAGAAAGAGATCGGGTCAGAGAAACGGGTACCTGGGTCGGGTCGGATCGGGCAGATGTCACAGAAGGTTCTCAGTGAATTCGATAGGAGTCATCATGTTCGAAGCCATATATAATGCGAGTTCTCGGTTAACCTTAGATTGGGTTAAATGGAGCCTGGGTTAAATGGAGCCCTATTAAGGTGGTTGTTTTGTGTGGATACTCGTTCAGAATATGATCCCGATGAAAGTTAATCTTCTATTAACATATCTTAATGCTCATTATGATATATGCCAATCTTGTTCTTCGGAGGTGTAATACGTGGATCATGTTTTTCATCAGGTGTCCACTGCGATTAAAGTTTGATTTGTGATAACGAACTCTGAAAATAATTTATTTTAAATAAAGTATTCCGTTAAAACAACCCATAACGCTGATATATTTACAAAACAAGTACCAACTATTCGTCGCACGTCTAGGCCTTAAGTCAGGGTGTGACACAAGGTATGGTCAAACCTTGATATAAATATTTTAAACTATATAAATATGATTTTTCAAAGGTTTTGGCAAAAGAATGTCTCTTCCTCGTAAACAAAGATAGGGTTGTCCAGACAGATAGACTAATGGTCAAACTATTATGCTGGTTTATTTGAAAGAAGTATAAGAAAGAATATTTCGACTCATATCTTTGTGATGAAGAGACGTCAATATTATCAAATATAATCTCATAACGGCCTCTATGAAATAGTGTAAATAAATATATTACAAAATTTCGATGATAAGGTTTTGAGCCCATAAACAAACACTACGTTTTAAACAAGGTTTTAAACTTCAAAGCTAGATCACGTAAAGTCCAGATAGTATGGCCAGATCATGTATAGTTTAGAGGCTAGATGCTAAAAAGACGAGTACGTCTAACTCTTTTTTATAAATCGTATAATTATATTTTGTATTTCAAAAAGGTTTAATGACTTGGTTACATATATAACAAATATAAAGCAAGTATAAGTATAGGTATACTTGAAACTATTTTCAATCAATGGATAATTCATTTTAAAAAGTCTATAAAAATTTTATAAAGGATTTACGTAATCCTTAATTTATTTTACACGTTAAACAAACACTAAGACTATACTTAAATTTAGTGGTCCAGTGCATGTGTCAAATAAGTTGATTTAGCATAGGACTTATTAGTCTCTCGAGTTTTACTAGCTAAATGCCAAGCTTTACAATTAACGCATAAGTCTCTGGACTTCATTACCGAAACTTCAAAGTGGTTTTGTAAGGTTCCCAACATATCATAGCCAATCAAGTATCTTATTAACCTACGTGACAAGTCTATCGCACATAAAAGCTCACTTCAACATTTACCAGCGAATGTAAATTGAACAAATTAGCTCGTATTTAAATCTTTGGGCCAAGATTATCTTGGATCGTATAACCCAGTATACTAATCAAGTCAAACTGGGTTGTGAATAAGTTGATCAGTTTTAACATTTTAATTGGCATATTGTAATCAAGTTGTAAACAATCAAAACAAATCATATGTGTACATGTTGATGGGTTGTAATAAATATGGTTGTAAAAGTAGGTCCACAAGGCCAAGTATTCGCCGAGTAATCGCTACAAGGTATGGTGGCGGGGTGATTTTCTCTAACTCCGTCTAGTTACTCGAAAACAGTCAAAGGTGGTCAAATTAGCCAGAATCGGATTTAGTCAGTCAGTTTGGGTCGATTTTGACTTAAGAAAGTAGAACATAATTCCCGTGTTGGTTAATAGTCAGGCTATGGGGCGCTAAGTCGGCTAGGATACATTTTTTTACGTGAACTATGCTTATTTTGACATATATAGTATAACCAAAGGTTAATTTTCTTTATATTTAGTATTTTCGAAAATTCTCCGAGTACTTCAACTCCCAGTTGGCCGTCTAGGTCCGCCTAGCGACTTTTGCAACCTTGGTAATAAATGTACTACACATAAGATTTGCGGTTTAATGCTATAAAAGACTTATTATTCATTTAAACATGCCATGTAAGTCAAATCAAACACAACTGTTTTAATATTACCGCATAAATAAGCCTGCAATAACATAAAGTGTCTATTTTGTGGGTTGGAAATAACAACTTCATAACCATTTTTTTTCATTTAGAGAATTCACAGACCCCTAATTTTTTTGCTATAGTTTCAATGAAATTTCTTTTTTTCAATAAAATTATTGTACGAAAAATCTATTTTTTAGATATTTATGAAGCCTAAACATCTTCCCTAAGAAGACATGTAAAGAAGTGAAGCTAGCCCACAGATCCCTAAAAACCCATGTAGAAAAGATTGGTTTTCAGACCCAGGAATGGAACAAATTTGATGGGTCACCTTACATTATTAAACTCTCACCATAAATAGACATTCTCTGCAATACCCGTTAAGAAACAAGATCAATTTATTTTTACTATTTATATTTATTTATTTGGCGGAACTGAACTGATCAACAAACTAAAATGATCATGACACACTCTGCAACAACCTTCGGTAATAACATAGCTTACCCAATTTAGGGTTTTTGGGGACATTAAAGCTGGTTATTAGGTATGGTTTGATATATTTTTTTTTAAAGAAGAAGATTTAGCTAAATTAATTTGATCAAGCTATTTTTTTTCTCATCCAAACTAATTATCATATATCCTAAAATACTTTAGAGAACCCATAATGGGTGCGTTTTGAGCCCACGGATGGTGGATGGGCACTCAAGGACGAGCAACCACTGGCGCCTACATTGTGCAGATCTGTTAAGAGCATTCTCATCCGGTGCTCTAAAATTTTATGTGGGGAGTTTGTAAATTATATGGTGGGGTTTTGAGTGACTGTGAGTGTAAATTATAGGGTGAGGAGAGTGAATTTTTGTAAATTTGGGAAAAAGGTAGTGATTTTTTTGTCAATTGTGAAGAGAGAAAACCGTAATGATTAAAGTACAAAAAAATATTATTTAATTAAATAGAAGAGAGAAATGTAGTGTATTTTAGTGTAATTATAAAGATTGGGATAGTGGATCGGTTGAGGGAGTTGGCGGATGAACAAGTGTACAGCATTTCAATTTTTTGTTTTTTTTTCTATCTTTTTCCATTTTAATATTATTCTTTTTCCTTTTAAGTTTTTGATAGAAATGTTGTTGAGGGCACCCAAACTCCAAAGTGAAGAACACTTCATACATTGGATATAGACGTGGAATTGTCACATTAAAATGTGGGAAAAAAATGGCGCCACATCACCGTCATGTAGATATATAGGAGCGGCTTCACTAGCAATTCATAACCAAAGCTAATAGTTTCACATCACAATTAAATAACTAAAAAAAGTAAGAAAAACGAGTGCTATTTGTGTGAATTTGATTGGTCCTTGAAATTAATTCAACGCAAATACACTCACCCACATCGTGAGGGCTTCACTGAAGAAGGAACACCGTTTACTCTTGTAATGGCGTAGACAATATTTATGGGCGTGATGGTGTTGATATGTAAGGTGCGTGAGACCATTACACATGATCACACCCTTACATGGGTTTTTTACCTTTTTAGACTTGCAAGTGATCAAGTTTACTTGGATAGAGGACTCTGCTTATTTTTGTTATAAATATATAATCAATCGTATATTTGGAAGTATATATGATTAACTAGATGTGGAAGCTTGAATACTAGAGGTCCATGGTATGTAACCGGCCAGTCCAGTCGCTTCAACTCTTTTAACGGTGTACAAGAGTATATCTTCTCCCTTACCCTGAGATAACCTGTGTCTTCTTGTTGGTGTTTATATAATCCTAAAAGGAATCTTAACATCAAAACCTATACTAAAATGGCATATATTTTACTCAATAAAATGAGTACGCTTATAAAACATTGTTTATATGGTTAATTTGGTCATAATTTCAAATTTCACACAACTTTTTATTGTACGAAACAAACTTTAAAAATTATCTTGATTTATCAAACTCTAAACTTTAATGTTCAATGTATAATTTTATGTTATATTAACTACAACAATTCCACTTAATTGTTATTATGTAAATACATGAATTAATATTTAAAAATTTGCTATAGATTTTTTAGTTTATGCCTATATATATTGTATGTCACATATATATATATATATATACATAGGTGAAGTATAGTTTGAAAACCCTCTTGAGTTGAGAAAACTCATGAAAACCTTATGTAACATTGTTGTTTTTTTTTTTTTTGTAACACGTAATATATGTTGTTACATTTAATACAAAATATCGAAAACATAAAAAAAATGTTTTGCTATTTTTTTATATTGTTTTAGAAATTTATATATATGTTATCAGGAGAGAGAAAGTGTAAGAAAACTTTAACATTTTTTATTAACTTTAATTATGGACCACAAGATTTAATCTTTAATTAAAAACATGTGGTTGAGAATGAGTTTTTAGAGTTTTCACAACTTAAGTGAGTTTTTATTCTAACCTAACCCTATATCTAACTAATATATTAAAGCAACACAAGTTTGTCCACATGTCCTTCACCTAAGTTTTCCACATAGGCTTCCATGTCATCAACCTTTCATAAATATATTTTTCACATATTCCCAAAAAATTTTAATCAATAGTATTGACTTTTATATTTTTGTAACTTATTAATGTAATTATGATATTAATTATTCTAATTATTGTTAGAATTATAAAACTTATTAAATTTACTAGGTTTAAATTGTTATCGTTTCTTCTTTAAAAGGCACATGCTTCGTTCAAAAATCATAACGTTCCCCATCGTTTGTAACCAGATTCTTTGCCTCATCTATAACTGGTTCTTCATGATTTGTCGGTTTTATAATCCAAACAACATCAAATATGATCATCGTTTGCAATTATCAGGTATGATTTATATTTTAGTGTTTAATCGATTTTTATGAAGAATAACATCAACTTGATTCACTGTTATTGGATTTAGGGTTTAACTGCATGATTTTTTATACTAACGATTAATAGATTTGATATGTAATTTATTCATATTAATCGATTTATGTTTTAATCTATTTAGGGTTTAAAGGTTTGATTAAATTATCGGTTAATCGATATGATTTTTAATATGTTTGTTACTTAAAATTATGTTTATATATTGTGATTTTTTGTTCATAATACGCCTTTTTTCAAGTTTCACTAATATTAATTTATTTTTATGACCTATCAATTTAAAATTTGAAAATCTTATTATATATAAATAGGAACCTAATTGTTATTATAATTAAAATATTAGTTTATTATATTTAAAACATTCCTTTATTTGGTATAATATTAGTCTAACAATAGTAATTGATTTAACGAGTATCTAATCTAATCTAACTAATATATTAAAGCAACATAATTTTGTCCACATGTTCTTCACTTAGGCTGTCCACATAAGCTTCCATGTAATCGACGTTCCATAAATCTAATTTCCACATATTCACAATAAAATTTTAATCAATGATATTGACTTTTATATTTTTGTAACTTATTAATGTAATTATGATATTAATTGTTTTAATTATTGTTAGAATTAAAAAAAACTTATTAAATTTACTAGGTTTAAACTGTTCATCGTTTTTTCTTTAAAAGGCACATGCTTCGTTCAAAAATCATAACGCTCCTCATCGTTTGTAACCAGATTCTTCGCCTCATCTATAACCGATATTTTTTGTTTCAGAAGGTTTTTGAACGAAAACTCTACACGGGTGAAAATATAAGTTTAAACCTGGTATGTATTTGTAAGCTTAGTTTTCAAATAATATTACAGAATCTGTTACTAATGTGTTTTTTTACTTTTTTCAGGTATAAGGGTTCATTTATGTTATATTATTCCTTATTTACTGAATTATTAATTTATAAAGTATTTTATTTTTATGTTATAGACATAATTTAACATCTTTTGTAATATCTGCTGGTAAAAAACTTATGTCAAATATTTGTGTTGATTGAATATGTTTTTTACATTTTATATTGTTTCTTGATATATTTTCACCCGTGTGTAACACAGGTTATCATCCTAGTATATATATATATATATGTATATATATATAGTTATCTACACTTAACACTTAAAAGTTATAACGGCAACTGATTAAACTTTACATATATAACCGTTAAAAAAATAAATAAATGAACTGTACACTTGCAATCATGAACATCTACAGTTAAAATATGCAGAAATTGGGTAGATCTTAAAATATTTCAATCACCTTTTTAGTGTGGCTTTTTCCTAACTAATCCTCATTAAGGATTTTTAGACATTAATCTGTAAGCAACACTTATCTATATTACGCATAAGCAATTTTTCACCTTCCATACTCTCTCTCCATCAGACGCCGGTACATTTATTAGGGCTACCCAACGGCGACTTCAAAACTTGGTTTTCCGGCGACTTCATCTTCAACCGTTACAACCCTCCTTAATTATCTATATTTCCGGTGAGCATTAACAACGTCCGTTACCATCCACTTTCAACCATTACAAGCATCATTATGCAATCAATTGAATTGACGGTTGTGGTGAAATCATAATACCTAATTAATTAAATGATGGACGTTATTGTCCGTTACCAGCCGATGAGTGCTTTATTAATTAAAGCAAACTCGCAATTGAAATTGAACCAGCCAGGTGTCTATTTTCTTATCCGGGTTACAGATTTGAGAGTCTTGAGTTTTTTATTTGGTTATTGGGTTTGTTATATTGCATTTGACTTTGTTAATGATTGATTCTTTTCTGGTTTCAGGTTCATAACACAACACCATCTCCACCAGACTGAACTGGTTAGTTAATTGAAAGGTTAGGGTTATTTAAAATTAGTAATTTATATTTATTTGCTCATGTTTCAGAAGACTAATTTGAAGGTAGATATATTCTAATTTCTGAATGTGGATTAATTTATGTATCTCTTTGTTTTGCATTTTTCATATCTAATGAATGCTAATTGAGTTCAAAAGGTCTAAATATATATAACATATCTGTGTTTGCTAACTGCTACCGTTTGAAGATTTAGATTACATGTTTGCTTTAATTGGTTTGATTTGAGTTCCCTGTGCCAATGAGATCTGTTAGATTAGGTTTTTTTTAGTTACTTTGAACTTTGGTATGACTGTTTGAGCATGCTGCCATGTTTCAACTCTATAAGACCAGGCCGCTCAAATGTAGCAATGCTTGATAAAACTGAGGTTACATGATTTATATAATATTTTACGGACTCTATTTGTCTTTAATCTATCTTGTTGTTGCAAATTTTATAATTTGTGTTTGTGTCTCTCTTAGTTCAACCTTATGCACGCACTTCCGAATTTGGGGACCCTCATATTGGTGATCTGCATATTTTAGAAATTACTGACCAGTGACAAATTTCCACCAGTTCCAAATCCCGGCTGCAACGATGGATCTTTGTTTGATGCTTCTGTTGACGATGAGATTTTGGTGGGTTGTGTTTCCGGCTACACGACAACCTTACACGTGAGTCCTCGTCGTTGGCGACAGCTTGCTGAAAAATGGCGGAGGTGCTTAGTTTTCTGCAGCAAATGGTTATATTTGTTTGTTTAAACCCACTGCTAAAACATACAGCCATATTTGTAAATATTATCTTGGTGATCATGGCAAGCTTGGTGCCATGAATGTCCCTCTACCGTTGAAGAACTAGGACGATTCGATTCCTGATACTGGGAAGGAACTCGGGTTTGGTGCAAACGAAAGTTTCAAACTTAACTTTTTGTTTGAAAATATGGAAACCAGGATATATTAGATTGGTATTGTCAGTTATGTTTGTTTCTTGAAGCTCTATAAAACAAGTGATCAAGGCTTACTCGCTGTAGTTAGGTTTGAATAATTATGATGGTGTTTAGGGATGACTTCGACTTAAACAGAGGAAGAAGGCAAGGATGGAAGCACCGACACCTAAACAGGATGATCTTCAGGCACACCATGCTAAAGCTCAGTTTTCAAATGTGTCTTATGGCGTTTCTACTTTCACTGCACTATTCTATGCATAATCATTGTTTTTTTTTAAAGGTAAATTTTATTAAAACAGCCCCACCAAAGAAGGCAACACTACTACTGTCAGAATGGCTTTATAGTATGCATTTAAGAACCGGTTGAATTGGTAAAAAAACTGCTAATGATCAACAAAAGACAAGAAAGATGAAATTAATGTCACGATACAAGGAGTTAAAAGCAGACCACTAAAGTTGCATGTGTATTCTGATTATTATGACTTAAAGTTGCAGCAACCAGGAAATTTGTCCTTAATTTGTTATAGGTTGATATAGTGTTCTTCCATGGCAGTTTTTGGCTCATGTGCGTGATCTAGCTGGTGCAAATCCAATCATATTAATAGTGACTAAGGTAGTAATTTCCCTTTTTCTTTATGTGGTTAAAACTTCCCATTAATATTTACTAATTCTTTTTTATTTTATTTGTGATGAAGTCACCTTCCTCTATTTGGGATAGATTTCAATAGGGATGAGCAAACTTGGTAACGATACCGGTATTTCCCGAATTTTTACCTTCAATATCGGTACCGTCCCGGTACCGAATCGGATATTTCGGTACCGGTACCGATACCAAGAATCTGTGATTTTCGGGATCGGTATTTTCGGTACCTATACTGGTACGATACCGAGCTCATCCCTAATTTCAACGGTGTTGGTGATTAGGTTGTTTACGCCACAATAAAAAAGCTCAACTTATTATTTTTATTGTAGTAGCAAACATCAGTATGCGTATAATGTTTTTTTTGTAATCTTAAAGTTTTGATTTTTGTTACAGTGTTCTAAATTTTAAGTGTTCACTTGGCAAGCTCAAAGTCATTGGTTGGGAACTTGCAATCACTAGAGTAGTGTCTGAAATTCAAAATGAGAAGGGGTGGGTTGTGCCATAGAAATGCTCAGTCAGGTTGGATAATGGGTCAGCGCGAGCTCGGGTTAGAATGGGTTGAATTATAACACGTCCAATACTTTGAAGAAACAACTTAGACGTAAAAGACGAAACAACATCCTCTAGTCTTTGCGATAAAAACTAGAGGAAGGTGACTTCATCACAAATGACTTTTAAGTTAACCTGTTAAACTGAAGGGAGTGTTAAAAACATGAATAATTTCATATATGTCATTCAAAAAGTATACAACGAATGACTTTTAAGTTTCATCCTGTTTTAACCCGATCATTTTTTGATATTTTTTTTGAGAGAACCGTTTGCGATAAAAACACAAACTGAACGACCCATTCCTATTTCGTAAGTAAGTGGGGGCTGAAAATTTAACCTTGTGTATAAACCTTAAAATGTCTCCATCTGCAACATATAAAAGTGCTAATTAATTACCCATTTACCCTCTATGATCACCTTATTTACCGTATTCTTGTATGTTGTATCCACTGGTTTTGTTCTTTTATTTGTAGGTGAAAAGATAAATGACCCGATGGCAATGTATGCAGGGGATATTATGACTGTACGTTCTTATATACTTCTCATTTAACTTTCTAATTTTGTGTTCAGTTTATAAACATTTTAATTTTAGATATTTATGCAATTTGGCTGAATTGCCAGCATTGGTTTTGCCATGTACCTTTGTTAAAGACAATCAGTTTAGATTGCTGATGTCATGTTTTTCATATTTTCACGTCTTCGATTTCATGTAAATTAATATTGATATTAAACTGATTTAACATAATTAAATCAATATTAAACTGAAATTCCCGCTGACATGCTTCTCTTCCAATTTTTTATTCCATTTGCTGTTGAGCATTTTAAGGCTAAAATCAAATCACTTCTGCACTATTGGTTATTGCAGTTGGGTCAGCCCTCAGTTTAACAGGTTACTTATTGCCCAGACCCGAAGACATTGGTGAACAAGAAAACGTGAATGATCCAACGAGGCAGGACATGATACATGGTCAACTTGAGGGTCAAGATTGGGCTGTTGTGAGATATTTACCCCCTTAAGATTTAAACCGAGCTAATCTTGCAGATGAAGATAATGATGAGCGATCTGATTCAGAGTAAGTTCTAATTTGATTGTTTCATAGTCTTATATCATATTTAATCTTTCAATACGCTAAAAGTATCAAATTTACTTATTGTATAGTAGTGTTCATAAATTTACTCTTTCAATAGTTGTTTTCATAAAATTGTTCACTTTCATAGCGGGTTTCACTGAAAATGAAGAGAGCATTATGCATAACGTTGTTTTCCTAAATATAAAAAAAATGAACTACTAGAAGGATAAATTAGAATGTTCTGAAAGTTTTAAGATTATTTAATGTTGATTTTAAAATTTTATTTTGTAGGAGGTATATGTTTGTGGTATGCATTGTTTGGTTCCAAAATAGTGAGGCTTTTTTTTTAGAAAAGTTGTGTTATTATATTTCAATTTTCAAGTTTGTATTTTGAGAGCAATGTATTGAGTGATTTGTGATTGTAATTGCACTTAATTATGTTAAAGGTTATGATATTTAATGTAATCATATTATGACGTTGGTACCATAATGAACTGATTCTTCCTGATGGAATCTCGGATGCGTCCCCGCCGCAACGCGCGGGCTCTCCTACTAGTTATCATTTATATATATTTATAAACAAAGAGCTTTTATTACCTCCATATATATTAAAAAGTAGAATATTTCTACACATTTATAGATGCCACCAATATATCATTTTAACATGTTAATTTGGATTATATCTATATATATAGGCATGTAAATGAACCAAACATTCGGTAAACTATTCGTGAACCGTTCGGCGGGAAGTTCGTTTATGTTCATTTATTTAATAAACAAACGAACATGAACAAAATTTGTGTTCGTTTAACGAACGAACATGAACACATGTTCCGTTCATTCATTTATGTTCATGAACGTCCGTTTATGTCTGTTTATTTATGTTCGTTTATGTATTAATATAAAATAATTAAATATTATCTAGATATGCCATCTGTTTAAAGGTTTTATATTTGTTAATTTATGTTCATGTAAGTGTTTTCATTTAAGTTCATTTATGTTTGTTTGTATTCATTTACATTTGTTCATGTATGTTCGCTTAGCTTTGTTCAATTATATTCGTTTAGATTTTAAACAAACGAACAGAATTGTCCCTTTTTAAATAAACGAAAATGAATATAAATATTTGTTCGATTAAGAGTTCGTGTTATTTTAAAGTTAAATGAACGAACACGAACATGCCCTTGTTCGTGTTCATTCAATTCGTTTACAGGCATTCATTATTCAGATTGATGAATACATCTGTAGGTCCCTATTCGGGTGGATCTAACAACGTCTTTGGATCAACCTAACTTAGTGCTAGCAGAAATCACACTAAGCAACCAAGAGGTCTCGGATCTTGAGTTATTTTCGGTTAAGGAAAGGTAACAGAGAGAGAGAGAGAGAGCCGAGAGATGAGAAGAGAAAGGGTTAGAGTGATATAATTTTTGCCAAAAGGTTTTCTATTGAATTTTCTACTCCTACTTCTCATGGCATGCTTCCTATTTATAGGGAAGCATGCATGAGAAGTAAAACACATCCAATGCCCAATGGGCTTCTTTACAATGGACCGTGACCCAACTACGTACAAAATGACCTATCGGCCCAAATACATAACCAAATCAATACAAAAGACTAAATTTACAAAATGGGGCCTAACAACATCAGTTTAATCACTAGGCTCTGCCGATTTTATTTGTGTTCGTTTATGTTCGTGAACCGTTCGTGAACACATTAATTTCCTTAATGAACGAACACGAACTTAAAATCTCGTTCGGTAAGTGTTCGTAAACCGTTCATGAACACATTATTTTCTTAATGAATGAACATGAACAAGGCCTTGTTCGTGTTCGTTCGGTTCGTTTACAGCCCTGCATTCTGTATAAATGAAATGTGTTGTAACTTTGTGATATGAAGTGCAAGATACTTGCAACTCACAATTGTGCAAGTCGGTGAGTCGGCCATGACCTCTTGAACAACAAGCAAATTGTTTGGTAGTCGATCGTCCCACTCGAGTGCACTGTATTCGGTTTTTTATCCGTAAGTATTCTGATCATTAAAATATTTAAAGGGGCATATAAAAAGTTAACTAATCAAATGCCAACTACTCTATATTGGTTGTATCATTGACATCAAGTATTGTGAATATTGCTCCATTTTCAAACTGGTCAATGGATGGTACATATTAATATAGAAGAGTGATAGTTATTGATATAGTTGTAGCTAGCTAGGTGGATGGGATTTAAATGCATGAAAGGTACAAGAGAATCTAAAAAGAAGATCATAAGGGTTATACGAAAAGGCCAGATACGATGGTTTTTAATAGATTAAAGTGGTTGCCCTAATTTGGCTGTTTCACTGGATGGTACTTGAGTTTTTTAAGGTAAGGGTTGATAAGCAGTCACTATCCTTAACTAAAATCTTTTACCCCTATATGTCATAGGGTTATGCATATATACGTTTGTGTATAGGCATTAATGGTCTTCTCATGCAACTATCATATATTCCAAGCTCTTGGAAGATAATGTTATGTTTCATACACACTAGAGTATCCCCTAAAAGACCCATAAATCATAATCACACCCTATTATATATATACCAAATTATTGTAAACAAAGATTTATATTTGAAAAAGAATTATCATCTAGAATTACCGAGAGATATGGTTGTAGGTTATACTTGTTTGTTTTGTAGAATTGTAGTGACTAACTTGTTTATGAAACAATGATCATAAATTGGCATGAAACTATAATATCAACATGAGTACTTGCATGTCACGATTAAATCTCCATGAAAAGCTAGCTAGCATTTTACGCAAATTCCTACATCTAAGGTTTTGAATTACCTTGTTCTTATGTTCCGAAACTTAGGTCATTCTTAACTTTGTTTATTTGAATATTAATTGATACCAAGTTAGTGGACCGTGGACTCATACTTAATCAACTTGAAAGACAAATGAAATAGAAAATGACAAAATAAAAATAACAATAATAAATAAATTGGAATAACTTGGGTATATATGTGGAAAGTTGCATGGCCTACAAGTAATGAACGAACATCTCGACGGCCCATTTGGAACACGATTTGTCCCAAGTGTTGGACCTGCATTCTGTTATCCTATTATCCGGAGGCTCGATTTCAAACAGATTAGTTTTTTTCTTTTTAACAAATTTTAAGAGTTTTGGTTAGTTCTTTTTTTTTCCTTTGGATAAAAACTTAGTGAATTAAATGAGTAATTAACTTAAATGTTAATTTATTAAGTGAATTTCTTAATTACGCAATCAATTCGCTTTCTAGAATTTGGTTCTAACTGCTAAATTTAGATGTAGTAGTATGATATATTGTTATAGTCTAAACATTAGGTCATAGGTTATACTCTAACCCCTCTTAAGTCCACATAAACACATCACTTATTTTTTCTTCTTTCACCGCATCTCAACTAAAGGAAATGGTTTAATCCATAATTAATAACAATCAATTAGTAATTAATACGTACTTATTGTTCATTTTAACCCGTGAAAGCATAATCCATATGTCTTTTTAACAAACTTAAAACTAGTGGAAAGCAGTTTAATGCATATTTAAAGCGCCATGATTAAATTAATGTTGACTCTACGCGATGGACCAGTGAGAGCCCCATCGCATACCGCGGTGGGTGGCACATACAGGAAAGTTAGGGTTTTCATTTATATTCCATTATGACGACCCTATTTGACATCAAGCAGTTTCCAGACAGTTTTGAGAGCAATAGAAGGTCCTTCATCAATTCCAATCATCCCAGGATCATTAATATGTTCCATATCATCAAGATTGAAGATCTAGAGATGACGAAGCGCGGCTAATCCCTTCGAATCATACCCGAGATGTATAGTTTGTAAACTTTCAGTATTTTTCTCATGTACTAGATCAAATGATTTGTAATTATTGTTGGTTAATCTATGAGCATTGATGTTTAGTATTGTCGTGCATTCTGTCGGTTTAGGTTTATGTCGATCATAACTGAAGAAACGTGGATCTACTCACTGGTAGCAGATCTACTTTCCTCGGGTGTGATTATACTATTTCACCGATGGTTCTTCTGGATCTGTGTCCTTCCACCTACAAAATGAACAGCGCCGTTACTTACCCCTCAGAAAGGGACAGAGGGGTCCTCTTTGGGGTAACCCTCCGGCGTGAGAATAAGTATATGTAGGAGAAGATGATAATATGAGAGTAAGGGAATTTGGAGAGTATTGCTTAATAGCTGAATACTGTATGTTACTCTGTATGATTGTGTGATTGAATATGCTTCAATGTGAATCAATGTGTCTGTAACTGTGTACGTTATGATGTATTTATAGTGCTAGGGTTTCCACTGATTGAGCTGAGACCAGATTAGGGTTTTGTTGGCCTCCTCCAATCGATTTGCGCCACGTGTCCTCGGAGACACCTGGTGCTTTTTCATTGGTTATAATCACGTGGTAACCCATGAGTCATGCTGAGCTGTCCACCTTTCATTTAGCAGCTGTCAACATCAGCATATCCTTATTCCTTAAAAAGATGCCTTCTGGAAGGTTGTCTGACGTGCACAATCAAGGTTGCCCTAATCCTGATTTGGATAAGGACGAGGTTGATTATGTGCACGTGTGATATGCGCCCATCCTGAGGATGCGCGAGGTCTTCTCTTTATTCTCACGCGCAGATATTTCATGCGCAGACGTGATACGCACAAGCATGTAATACGCGTCACGCGCGGATGCCCCACGCGCAGCTGCGCCATGCGCAACTGTGATATGGGTGGGCATGTATGATGCGCGAGCATGTGATATGCGCCGCGCGCGGATGCGCCACGCACGATGTGATATGCATAAGCATATATGATGCGTGAGCATGTGATACGCGCGAGCATATGTGATGCATGAGCACATGTGATGCGTGAGCATATGTGATGCTTGAGCATATGTGATATGTGCAAGCATGTGATGCTTGAGCATAAGTTTTGGCTTTGTGCCTTGATAATATCTTTGATTTCTAATGTCTTGTACATATCTTGTGGGTTGACCCGCCCCGCTCGATGTTGAGGCGGGTACATACCTCTTCAATAACGATTAGTTTGCCGGTTGCTATAATAATTGCTCATAGGATTGTTTTGATTAGTTGATTGCAATAAAACATACAATTGCCCTTGGTTGAGTCACACTAGTATGGACCGTTTGATAACCAGTGTTGTATGTTAGCGATTGTTGATGCCTACTGTTTAGCTCGTTAAGCAATCTTTGGGGGTTTCACCCCTAAGTACCAATCATATTATAAATTATAATAAGATCAAATAAGTGTGTACCCTACACCTAACTATTTAGATTCATATTACAATTTACTTGGCTAACAAATTAATCCTTCTATTATATTAAAACCACTATCACAAAATGATGAAACAAATTACTAGGAATTCGACATAGTGAGGGAGGAAAGAAGATTGTCAATAAAGTTATTGGTGAAGATGAGGAAGAGGATTTTAGAAGGGGTTATGGTGGTAAAAAAATATATTAACTGAAACAGTTGTTATTTAACACAAACTTGGCGACTTTTAACAATACGAGTAAGAGGTAGATGCCATGTATGATAAAATAAATAAAAATATATCAAAAATCTGATATCGTTTAAACTTGGGCTTCAAAAGTGTTTATTTTCGCCAAACTATATACACATACTTTAGTATTTTTCCATGACGAATTAATACATTTTCATACAAACTAAACAGTAAAATTGTGTCAAAAGGTAACGAAATAGAATATCTCTCTTTTTAATAATATTTTTGAAAGCTTTTACGTTAAATTATTTTAACAAGTAGATTAACTCATTAACCTGAAATTACCTGCAAATATTTATTGGTTTTTTTTTTTTTTTTTTTTGCCGGACAACAGACGGATGGGCCTAAAGTGGCCTGGGCTTCAAATTGACTGAAAGAAAGTTTTAGTTGGACTTCAAATCAGGACGCTAAAAGCTCAATTTGTAGTATTAAAACGAAAAATTGTGGTGAATGGTGACTAGAGGTGTAAAAAAAACCGGTTTGGGACCGGTTTTAGGCAAACCGAACCGAACCGGTTTGGGTTTTAAACAGATTTCACCCAAACCGACCCAAACCGTCAGTTTCAGGACCAGGATCGCTTAAGATCTACTAAACCGGTTTTAAAACCGAACCGGTTTGAGGAAAACCGGTTTCAAACCGGTTAAATCAGATTATAAACCGAACCAAACCAATTGACCAAGCCGGACTATCTTGCTTCTAAACCGGTTTATAAACCGAACCGGTTGAGTCAAACTGGTTTTGACCAGCCGTTGACAAAACTGGTTCGGTTTGGATTTAAAACCGGTTTTTTACACCTCTAGTGGTGACAACCGAAAACCTACAAATGTAATATTTGAATATTTGATTATTAGAATTAGAGGGGGGCAAATAAACCGGTTAACCGAATCGAAATCGAACCGGTTTGAAACAGATTATGTAGAAACCGGTTTGGAACCGATTGAAATCGTAGGTTCGCAACCGGTTTGTAATTTTCTCCACCAAAACTGGTTCCAAACCGGTTAACCAAACCAAAACCGGACAAAAGCCGGTCAAAACCCGAACCAAAATCGATCAAAACCCGAACTGCAACCGATTGTACCATGGTAAGAAACCGGTTTCAAACCGAACCGAAATCAATCATAAACTGGTTTTGACTTTTGTTGATCAAACCGAACCGGTTTTAACCCAAACCGGTTTTGAATTTTAATCCGGTTTGTGCACCTCTAATTAGAAGTATCAAAACAAAACATTATGTTACATGTTTATCAGATAGTAGCTTGAGACTCATGTACAACACGTGTAATTAATGAAAAAAATATTTCACAATTAATCGAACTATAAAAAAACAATGAATCTTACATCTTATCTTAAATCTTAATCTTAAAATACTAATAAAAGAAAATGTTGAAACTTAGGTGTCAAGCCTGTATTTCTCCTAATTTCTAATCTCTCATCTCATTCATTCTAACTATCAATGGGTCATGGGTCAAAATCATTTTATCAAGCGGGTTATACATAGTGTGGATTTTATAACATAGTGTCATTTTCATACCTAAAATTTGAACGACTACGCAACTTTAACACATTTTTTAAATTTCTTGCAAATTCACACCCGGCGTTTCCAAAACCATGCTATTTTAGTAATTTTCGTTAACCCGTTTTGTTTTTCCTTTAAGTCTGTATTAAATTAATTCATAAGTATTTTGAGAATCACAATTGAAATTACGGACCTCATTTATTTTTATTATTTAATAAATCTCGTGTAATACACGGGTTCAAAAGCTAGTTTAATACACATTGTTAAGAGGCAGTCATAATGCAATAGTGCTAAAAAAAACAATTTTAAGTATTGAAGAAACACAAGTCCGAACTGGATAGTCCGAACTTACGTATACCCCAGATGTGAGTCTACTGAATAACAACGAAGTCATATCCAAGCTATCTGCCTGCAAAACAGAACACCGTGAGTCTCGTTACGGGAAGGACACGATGGAGGGGTCTTCCTGTAACCACCCTCCAGCGTGAGAATAAGTCTTGTTCTGATCGGAATAATCAATACAAGTACAGTTAATTGCGTAAGACTTGTGAGAGTGAAAGAATACTTGAAGTAGATGGAGTTGGTATTTATAGCCGAGGGTGGGGAAAGGTGATTGGTGGAGTTGTCATTATCACAATATTCCTTCCTCAATTGAATGGACACGTGTCGAGCCACTATTGGATGTGACAGCCTGGATATGTCCGTTATCTGTGCACGTCGTGGGACGTCCACTACGTGTCCAGGTGTCATCTTTCCATTGGTCGATGTCGCTATCAGGTGGTTTTGGGGGGAATCTTTTAGAAATAGTTTGTTACAACTGTTCTTACATATCACGTGGGGATCATGTGTGTGATGAGTCCCTTGAATTGCTTGCGGGTTCCTCCCGCGGATGCTCATTGGTGATTCACGGGTTCTGGTGGGTGTCCGCAGAGCAAGCTTTATGAACCGTGGGCAACTGCTGGTCTTGTTATGACTGCAAGTGTTCTGTTTCACGTGTTCCTCCTGCGGACATTTATTGACGATCCGCGGGCCGGATTAGATATCCGCCGGTAGCTTTACTACCCTACCTTTATAAGTATTTATTTTCTATTTTCATCCATAAAATTAGTATTTAATTGTTATCAATTAACAAATAAGTGCTAATAAATAATTTTAGAGATTTAATTGATTTTAATTATGAAGATTAATGTGAAGTAAGAAGTGACGAAATACTATAAGTTTTTATTAGAAAGTATAGAATTTATACTATTGAATAATGACATCTACACGTATGACCAGAAAGACACCAAATTCTTCTTTATGTGTTCAACTACGGTATAGGTAGAAGAAGCTAGTACGAAAAAACCTTCTGTTTAAGGTTTGAAATGGTGAATTGAGGTAGTTGTGACAATTGGAAAGTAAAAATGAAAAAGAGAACGGAAATGAACCTTCACAAGTACCATTTAGCTTCTTTCTTTTCTGGGGTTTTTTTGTTTACTGTTGCAATTTTTTATTGTTTTATTTTGTTTATAAATTCTAACCTTCTATTATTTTAATAAAATCATTCTAACCAGTCGGACATACTGAACCATCAACCCGTTAAGACGGTCGGTACAAATAACGTCTGTTTATTATTAAATTTATTTACCTGTTTTATATTAATATTAAGTAAAAAGACTATGTCAAATGGATTGACTATATTATTAATTTATTAGTTGATACAAAAACGTATGTTTCGTGAGTATATTTTTATTGTTCAAAGAGTACGTATATGAACTACTGAGACAGTATATATGCAGGGCCGGCCCTAGGGGACCTGGGTGGTCGACAGCCTCCGACCCCACACCCCACTAGGTACGAAATTTTTTTAAGAAATATTATATATATTTTATTTTAAAAAACGATATGTATATTTAATGTTAAATCCATTAACATAACAATTAGCTTGGTTTAGTGCCAAAGGACTAAATGAGTATAACCAAAATGTTGTGTGTTCTAGGCTCATTCGAGACATGCTACTATGTTTAATACAAAAGTTTGTTACATAACTCAAATCATAACAAAGTAAGTTTATTTAAAATTAAATTGTTTAAACATAACAAAATACGTTTTTTACTTAAGGCCTAAAATATTTTTCACCTTCGGCCCAATTTTTTTTCCAATTCTCGGAGTCGGCCCTGTATATATGTGCTTTTATTTAGGTAATTATTTTTCGTGATAGAACATTTGAATTCGACTCTTGAAAAACTTGTAAATCGGATATTATTAAAATTCGAAAATGATAACGCAACTAGAGCAGAGAGTAAATTGCAAAAATTAGGTTTAGTCGTATTGCCAGCCGCCAGTTTAATCCAAAAAGTTTTATTTTCTTTTGCATTTCGACCCCTGAGGTTTTACAGATCTTGTTAGTTTCATCAAAAAGTTTTTATTTTCTTTTGCATGTTGGCCCTGAGGTTTTACGAATCTTGCCAGCTTCATCCAACCGGTTAACTCCATCCTAAATCTGTAACGTTAAACAAAGCCATTTTTATGCTTTTAAGAGCTATTTATGTAGTTGGCTAAATTTGATATAAAACTAAATGGATCCATTAAAACAATTAAAATATCTCAATCTCTTCGTATGATGTTGATCTCAAACCCTAACCACTCATTCGTCGATCATCAACCCAAAGTGGGGACCTCCCCCTTTATTTTCAACAAAAATTCGGGGCTTTCACGAAAACAATAAACGATTTGAGCCTTCATGAATATGAAATCACTAAAGCGTGTATACGATTTTGTGAGCTTGATTAAAAGGTTAAGAGAGGTACAAATCAAACGGCTGAACCCTTGAAACCTAAGGTGGAATTAGATCCGCTCTTCATAGACGAATTTGGGATTTGCGATCCCAGGTAAGATCGGTCCAGGATCATGGGATCCTTTTCTATCAGATAGGAAGGGCTGTAGCACAAAATGTACTTTTAAGTAATTGCTCCATAGATCCTATATCTATCTATATGAAAAAGAAATCATGTAACGAAGTGGATTCTTATTTGTATAATTGGTACTTCGAACTTGGAACGAGCATGAAGAAATTAACGATACTTCTTTATCTTTTGAGTTGTTCTGCCTGATCGGTCACTCAAGATCTTTGGTCTCTACCCGGACCCGATGTAAAAAATGGGATCACTCCTTATGGACTCGTTGAGAATGATTCTGGTCTAGTTCGTGGCCTATTAGAAGTGGAAGGCGCTCTGGTGGGATCCTCACGGACATGCAGTCAGTTTGATAAGGATCGAGTGACATTGCTTCTTCGACCCGAACCAAAGAATCCCTTAGATATGATGCAAAAAGGATATTGTTCTATCCTTGATCCGGGCCCATGGGCTCACACTAATAATGTCTAATAATAACATAGTTTAATATGGTTGATACCATGCAAGATAATGGTAAAGACCGGATTATATAATAATTAAGATTGTCATACAATATATTGAAATTATGACTAAACTCTAGAAATTTAATGTGAGCCCATTGGCTCACAATAGTAATGTAATATCCCGCATGGTGAAACGAAACATTCTTTATAAGAAGGTGGATACATTCCATACGAAAGCGTGTTTTGCCTAAGCGAGTAACTCGTTGGGTAAAAACAAAACAGTGATACAATCCATCGATTGTAAAGCGAATAATATTTTGATGCTGGCATCTCAGACTGTTACAAAGTAATGTATAATAATAATATAGTAAATTCTAACTATTAGTATATGATTAGAGAAAATCAGGTTGGAGTTGTGCAACGAGCCTTTCTAAACTTGAGGAGTATAGTGGCTATAAAAAAGGTTTTAGAGAAGGATGAACATCAAATAAAAGGTCCGTCAAATCTAACTATATTAATAAAAGAAAATAATTCTGGACACATGACATTTTGAGGTTAATTCTCACTATCAAATTCCCGTCCAAATCACTTCTCTTTTATTGGTGGAAAAGAAAAAAAATATCTTGATTTTAAATATAGTATTGATTATAAATTAAACATACCGTATTAATTGATCAATCTCCATTGATTGAATTATTAATGCTATAAATTATATTGTAAACATACTTAATATAAAAAAAATATTAACATTAACATATATAATAATTACGTGTCATAAAGATATTTTCTTTAAAATTAAAATGTATATTGAAGAAAACTATAATAATTTTGTTTACTTTTTACAAATATTCGATGTTTAATAAATCTTAAAAATCGTAGGCAAATTTTTCATTTTTTATATTTAGTATAAGACTATTGTGACAGTTGAACAACAGTGTGTTTATAAGAACATCATGAAAGTTGTTCAAAAAAGAAAATTTGGTGCCTTTTTTGGTTTATGGTTTATGGATTTGGAGTAAAAAACATTTATGTGAAAGACTTTAACTACATCTTTTAGTGGCATTGCTTCATTATCTTAAACCGATGATAGAACAACCCATTCTCGAATTAAAATTAAATTGCATTTGATGAAATAAAGCAACTATATTTGTAATACATTTTTTATATAATATAAGAGACTTAATTATCTTTTATTTATTTGTATTAAATTATTCATTGTAATTTATACATTAACTTATATCATGTAATACACGGGTTTCTAAAGCTAGTCTAAATTATATTTCGATATCAAAGTTTCTGTGCTTAAATATTCGATAGGCAAATATCGTGAATCAAATTACCATTAATATATAGTTATTATATCTAGCGTTGAACATCTAGAAGCAATATAAAATTTTATTATGTTTTCTTGCAAAACAGGTTTACGGGGAACCAAATTTTGACTTTCATGAGTAATTTATTTTAATGTCACTTGACAAACTTGGATCGCGATGTCTCCATATAATAAGTTGTATCGGTCCTCTTAAAAATGTCATATCAACTTCTACATTAAGAGAAAACACGTATACTTATCTAAAGATTATTTAATGGATTTCGTAATTGCTTAACATACATGTATAACTATAATAAAGTCGGTATATTACTACACTATAAATTATTAAGAAAGTTATGTAAAGTAAAACAACTTGTGTGTTTGTAAAACTGAAAGAAACTTTAAATTTCGCTATTACTGAAGGAATCTGCTTATTTGCTTTATGAAAAGTAAATCAACTTGTGTATTCGTAAAATTGAAGGAATAGAATGATAATATGCTGTCATTATATAAAACAAACATTTAAAAGGTTTTGATGCAATACGGATCACAGAAAAATGTAACGTTTGATGAAAGTGTTATTATTTGACTTAATAAATCGATGGTTATTGATGTAGCTTCGAGAATCGAAAAGAAAGCAACAGGCAATTGACATTTTGACATTAAGTGTAATATTCGGCCTCTACAAGCAATTTTGTCATAATTTTCGAGTAAAGACTTACCACAATGGTACCTATTACGAATTTCACAACTGAAGCATTTTAACTGTTAGAGTTACTTTATTATTCACTATACAAACATAGATAACACGTTGATAGTATTTATAGGGTTACAAATAAGAAGTTTAACTTTCATAGGAATGCTAGAAAGGAGGATATTTCGGACTTTCGGTCCACTACTTAATCTCATAAACCCACTTAATTTAACCTCAAAACCCACTTAATTTAATCACAAAACCCACTTACATCTTCAATCATCTCCTACAACCATCTCTACTCCACCGCCCACCAGCACCACAACCGTCACCCATCGCCGGAAAAGTCGTCAGAATTTTTCGCCGGATGGCCGGAAAGTCAATGGGAATTTTTGTCGGAAAGTCACCGAAAAATAATTATCACCGGAAAAGGCACAATGGAAAAAACATTAGGAAAAAACAAAATGCAAAAAACACAATTGTATAACACAATTTGAAGGAAAATTTTTTTTGTAAAAACCCTATTATTTTTTTTATATATATAGCAAAATAGTATTCATATAAAAGATAAAAATGCACTCGTTCTTATGGTGATTATATTTTTTTAAAAATGTCATATAAAAAACTGTTGACGTTTTAAATGATGGGAGAATTGACATGTGCCTTGTAGAGGGGCAGTGTTCCCATGCATTTTGGACTTAAAACGTCTCCAAAAGGCCCCCACTACGGATGGTGTTATAATTTTTAATATTTTTTTTAAAGTGATTGTTAATGAATTAGATAGAAAAGGTAATGATAAATGTATAAAAATATTATTTAGTTGAAAATGTGATAAAATGTAATATATTTTTAGTATGATTATATAAGTATAGTCGTATTAACACAGAATGAGCTGTGAATTCTCAAAGCCTCTGCCTAGTGATATGCTTTTTAGCTAATAAATAAAGATTAATGTAATAACAAATATGTGGTGTGCCAATGATGGCTCGGTCTAAGTGATTAAGGTAAGACACTCAAAGAATTAATGTTAAATTTTGAAATGTGTTGAGTTCAGATTCTTCATGTAAAATAAAAGAGAGAGAGAGAGAGATTTCAGGTTAAGTTATGACGATTTCTAACTTGCTATAGATTCTCTTTTTTTAAATAGAATAAAGCTGATCGAATAGGTTAATGATACACCCTATCTTTAAAATAAAAATAACTATTATGTGGTTGGTAAAGTTTCTTAATTAGTAGCTAACATCATATGCTCCCACACATCACATGCCCAAACCACCAACCAATTATAAGTTTATAACCCATGGTTTTCTTAAACAATTCGTTACGACTACCGACCTGTCTAAAGCTAATTTAAATAAATACTTTTATTAACATGGTACTTAGGTTGCTAAAAGATGCGGCTTAGAATACTTACCATATGTAATATGATTTCGAAGGTTATTTTATGTTTGTAATTTTGGGCAACAACTAAGTTTTTCATCTAACAGTTCGTAAACCATTTGATAAAAAATTCGTTTAGTTTGTTTGTTTAATAAATAAACGAGCACGGACAAAACAAATTGTTCGTTTAATTAAAAGAACAAACGTTGCGTTCGTTCATTTATGCTTGTGAGCATTCGGTAATGTATTAATTTATGCTCGTTTGTTTATCTTCGTTAATTAAAGGTCTATTTTTATATTATTATAATATTTGTTTGTAATACACAACCTAACTTTAAATTTTATAGTTGTATTGTTTAATTTCATTTGTTTCGTTAATGGTTTGTTTTATAAAGTCTTGCTTTGTGCTTCGTTGACATTATCAGAATAAAACCATCGATTGCGGGATAATTATGTTTTATGACTATTATTATCTCAAGTGCTTAACTTTATATTCAGTTAAACTGATTATGTCTAATGTTTGGGATTAAGAATATTGTTTTTTTCCCTTTCTTACATGGTAGATGTTCATTTGTGTTTGTGAACCGTTCGGAAACAGGTTCAATTACTCAACGAACGAACACGAAAAAGATTTTCTCTTCCATTAGCGTTCATGAACCATTTGTGAACAAGTTGAATGCCAAACAAACGAAAACGAACAAGGCTTTGTTCGGTTTGGTTCAATTCGTTAAAACCCAGTCAACACTACTCATAAGTATTACTGTTAGAACCAAGTCTATTAATGAGTAGTTGAGAAAAAAATTTTTATGGCTGGTAACAAAAAGGTTTACGTAAAAAGTTGAAGACCCAAATTTTGTTATTTTGTGTCGGTTTTTTCAAGACCGAACATTCTAAGCCAATATAAAATCGAGAACCAAAACAATGTAAACTCGAAGATACAACTTCATTATTTTGTGTCGGTTTTCTTCAAGACTATATGTATATCTTTATATGTTAAACACCCATTATGTGAGTAAACGTAGAGACATGATTTGACTAATTTAGTAAAAGAAAACATATGGATTGAATGAAATTGCACAAGAGGTACGTTAAACATTACACTAAAGTAATCTTAACATATAAAGTAGAGCCTTATGTTTAAATCATGGTAATGACGTCATCTTTGTCCAAACAAAATACGTAACGGTGCATTCGGTCTTCCACCAAAGTTTGGAAAGCACGAAAAGAAGAAACAACCATTGACCGTTTAAAAAAGTAAAGAAAGTAGATCTAGGGAGCAAAAGCAAAAAGTAAATTACATTAACAATCCTTCAACTATTGTTTGATCTAAATAATTTCAAAAGCTTTTATTATTACTGTTTATTGTTATTATTGTTACAACATTTTTGACGGTGTTGGAATAATGGAAACTACCCATAACGCCTTAGTTAGCCTTTAGATATAGCTGTCTATACTAATTTTAAAGCTTCAGACTCCCTCACCTATTAAAACCCAAGTTTATAACCAAAGACCTTATGGTCCAACGGCACCCCGGGTTTTCCCAAACTTCCATTGGGGAGACCCGGGTTCGAACCTTGATGTTGTTAGCACTTCTTCTAGCAGACAAAGTCACAGGGTTTTACAAGTTAATCAATTTCCTTTTGGAAATGTCTGGTGGTGTCAAAGTGGCAATAGACGGTTGTAACTCTGTCTAAGGTTTTAATATACACCTGAGCAATGAAGAAACATGTCACTAAACCTATACACACCGTCGTTCAAAAAAAGAAAGAAACCCACCAATATGAAAAATAACGCAATTCATTAAACCAAAAGGCTAATTACAACTTTTACATCATGCTGACCATAAACAGAAGGTTACAAACAAACAAGGTCAAACACGTTAATGACACAATAAACAAAGGTAGCAAAACGTAAATAAAAACCATGAAAATATGAAATGATAAGTTTGACTCTGTCCAATAAAGTCGTCCGATGTGTCTGGCGTTAATGTCACGCCTATCTCTCACGCGTTCACTTTCCCTTCATATATTTTCCCCTTCTCTTTCTCCCACCCACTCTCTCTCTCTCTCTCTCTCTCTCAATCTCCAGAGAGATTCAATCACTCTCCACAATCCACAAATTCCTTTCTGGGTTCTTCTTATCACCCCTCAATTATTCGAAAACCCATATCATTTCAACAATCAAGAGTTTCAACTATAGATGTCAACGCTTGGATCTTCATCATCGTCTTACTGGTGCTACAGATGCAACCGATTCATTAGAATCCGAACCCACTTCCAAGATTCACCGGTTTCTTGCCCCGATTGCAACGGCGGGTTTATAGAGCAGATCAATAGTCCCACCAGATACACCGGACCGGAGTTTCACCGGAGCCGCCCTTCGCCGCCGTTACTCCGGCGAGGTAGAAGAACTGGTAACGGAGGTGAACGCTCGCCGTTTAATCCTGTTATTGTTCTCCGTGTACCCAGCACGCCGGAATATTCCGCCGCCGGAGAAGAATATTCCGGCGCCGGCAACGGCACCGGTAACGGTAACGCGTTTGAATTGTTTTATGACGATGGGGCCGGGTCGGGTTTAAGACCTTTACAACCGAGTATGTCTGAGTTTTTACTCGGGTCGGGTTTTGACCGGTTATTGGATCAATTGGCCCAAATAGAGGGTAATGGGTTGGGTAGGATTGATAATAACCCACCGGCGTCAAAGGCGGCAATTGACTCAATGCCTGTGATTGAGATTCAAGAGGATCATGTTTTGATTGAATCATATTGTGCTGTGTGTAAAGAGCCTTTTGAATTAGGATGCGAGGCTAAAGAAATGCCTTGTCTGCATTTGTATCATCCTGATTGCATCCATCCGTGGCTCGCGTTGCGAAACTCGTGCCCCGTTTGCCGCCACGAACTGCCCGTGGATGAGTCGAACACGAACCGGGCTCATTCGGATACCAATAGCGAATCGGGCCATGAAGAGGCGGCCGGGTTGACTATATGGCGATTACCGGGTGGTGGGTACGCGGTTGGGAGGTTTACGGGTCCGAGGCGTGGCGGTGAGAGGGAGTTGCCTGTGGTTTTTACGGAAATGGATGGCGGGTTTAACCATAATGGGGTTCCGAGGCGGATTCAATGGGCCTCAAGAGGTCATGTTTCCCGAGAACGAAGCGGGTTGGGTTGGGTTATAAGAAATTTGTTTTCGTGTTTTGGAGGCGGGTTTTCGAGAAGCAGAAGACAGGCTTTGGCTTTGAGCTCGAGCTCAAGTTCGGATGATCGGGGCAGCCAGCGAAGTAGGTCCGTGTCGTCTAGACGCTTGGCTGTAGCGTTTGACGCGCCCAACGAGCCGCGGAGATGGTGAGAAATGGCTTGGTTGGGTCAAGAATTCAGGACTCTTTTATGTAAATAGCAAAACTTGAAGAGATTACAACATATGAATATTTATTTTATCTGCAATTTTTGTTCATTAGTTTAGCTGTTTAGCTTAATTTTTGTTCAATATATCAGCATATTGTTAAAGGAAACTTTAAATTGAATTTAGCTTGGATTCTTGTCATTGCTTTCATTTCTGTTAATTTGGGTGCACAAAAGTGGATACCAAACACAAGAATATTTTGGAGCATAGTCATAGTGGAATGACTATTTGGGAAGATTTTTTTTTTTGGATTGTGTGGTGGTGGGTTGTCTGCATAAAAGAACAACATAAAGAAACAAAATTGGATAGGATATTGCATAAATAATAAAAAGATAAACAACATAAAGAAACACATGAACTAATTGTGTGGTGGTGTGTTACGTTTGTCTTTTTTAAGGAAAAACGTAACATTAGTTTTTAATCATTTTTATAGTACTTTATTTAAATTTAGTAAAATTAGTAAAATTTTTTAAACTACTAACGAATAAAGCATGACTACTCGGGATAGCCTCACAACCAATGGATAAAGCTTGTGGAAAATAGTAGCCCAAGACTACTTTCTCTTGTTTCAAAGAAACCCATCGCCTGAAGAACCATTACGCTAAAACTCGGTTGTGATCAGATTCGAATTTAAGACCTTCTAGTCTTTAGCCCAAGTCTTTATTTGATCTTCACTACCAATTAAGCTAAAGCACATCGATTGTTAAACTAGTTTTTAAAATAATACAAAAATATTTGACCTTATATAAAATATTAAAGGGTTTAAAACTTAACTTGATAAAGAAAATGAGAATGATGTGGGTATGAATCACTTTTTGTTGGAATTTTGTGTATTGAAGATGATTGGAAACAGCTGTTTTATTGATATGAAATCTGGAACATGCGCGTGTTGAATAACACTATACACGAGTATTTTTATTAATATTGTTAATATTTAATGGATAAAGCCACTTGTGTAATTAAGTTTTCTTTTTAGCAATAAAATTCCAAATATATCTTGCATTGTAAATTTTTGAACACACAATCTCGTATTTAAGAGGGTGCCACAAATATATGAATTTTGTTCGACAAATGCATAAAATAAAAAGAAAATAAGTATGATTTTAGTTATGTTGTTCATACGTAATGTCGTAGCCATAGGGATGACCAAGTATTTAAACTTTACAGAAAAACCATAACCTCAAACAATTGACATAAGTATGAGTATGAATCTGGTTTTGAAACTTTACAGATTTAAGACGGTATGTTATTAGACAATATCCACTTGATTACCTAAATTTGTTAAATATGCATCGAAACTAATTATTTCATTACACCATATAATATTTAAGGAGAAAGTGAATATGCAGTTAAATAATTTACATTTCAAGTTGGTTATTTTACATAAATTTAAAACCTGTTTTATGGTAAATTGGCATCCCAAAAGGTAACTTTAAAGTTTTAATCATATAAATGTGTACACCAAATACTCGTATTTATACCATAAAATTATTAAGTAATGACTAACGTCTAGCGGGTATCCAACGAATATAAGAATGAATATCAAACTCATATCATATTAGAATTAATGGTATTAATCTATACTCCCCTTAGCATCCCTAAGGTACGGTCACGTCGGTAGCTTTCAAAACCCCTTTGGGCTATGTTACCATGCTTCGTGAATAAAAACCAAAATAATTATTTCTTTTGTTGTTACCGGATCTAAGCAACATTATTTCTCTTAATCATTGTTTGTAATTTAGTTTGATTATATTTATAGAATGAAAAATGTTCTTCCTATTTTATATTTTTTATTTAACTCTAGTGTATATTGTATACGTTTTTTTTTTCGTTTTTTTTTATCAATGATCTTCCAACGCTACTATTTCACACTTACTCTCTTTTATCATGGTAACAACTCAACATAAAACTCTAGCATATATCTAGCCACACATTCAAATAAAAAGGTATTACTATGAAAGTTGAAACTAGTATAATGCTTCTAACATCAAAATATAAGAAATGTCATGCAAGTAAACACGAACTTACCTCCTATGGTTGACTGAATATCCATGTACAATTAACTTGCTAGTGAAGATAAGACCTTTTGATTTTTTTGAAAGAAGAAACCAAATGGGTATGATACCAAAAACATGAAAAACGAATACCAGTATTGTAACAATTGTTTTTGGTATGTACCGGTACTCGGTAGAAAATTATTTATCCTTACTCGGTACCATGAGGCCAAGAGGGGGTTCCATGGGGCACCGCCCATACGGGGGCATGGGATTGGGCTTTTGTGAGGACTAAAGGCAACACCCCTTGCTGGATGACGAAAACCAACATGAAAAATCTTTGAAAGCTACCAGACTCATGTAACAACTTGGTTACCAAAAGGTTGGTAGCTAATGAAGGCTATTTACGAGTTTCAAGTTCGGTAGTGACCTAGGCTAAAGATCGGTGGCAACTTTGACCTACGATAGCAACTTAGTTTAGCAACAGCAGATGATACATAGCATCTTGTAAATCAGTAGGATCTTCAAACTTTCGTAGTTGCATAGTTTGATACCGTTTGTAATGTTTCACTCCAACCGTTGAAATGAATTGATACATGTATAAAGGATCACCTTGTTGAATTTCAACCATTAATTTCATTCCATTTATATAAGGTAACTTCTTGTTCTTTTGATAGAAACTTTGTTTTTTATCCAACTGCTAATTTCTTGTATAATTAAAATGCTCTAATCTGAAAGTGATCTGATTCATAAAACCATCTAGGATTATATTGAAAAACACGAAAGCAACCCCATCCAATTAATAGTTAAGATTATTATTGGTATATTCCTCATAAGGTTCGCAAATAAAAATAATCGTAGGTATTAAAACAATCAAAATTATCTACTTTATGCATTGCTAATATCATTTGCTGTGTCGTGCCCATTGGACCAAATTTTTAATAAGAAATCCATGAAGATTTAGCACTATTTTTTTTTTCTCATTAACTTGTTTCTATAGGTTGGTTAGAACGTCTTGTTCTAAAAGGTTATAATTCTTTATAGCATGTGCATTGTTTTTGAATTATATTGTTTTAAAACGGAAACAATCTTTTGCATGACTAGACAGTCGTGGACCAAGGGACTTCTAGTCCAATGGTATTTTGGTGGTGGGATAAGACTTAGTGACCATAAGGAGGGTTTGAATCTCACAAGAGGGGGGTTTTTCTCAAATATTGAGTTTCCTCCTGAATTGGTTGCTTGGTGATGGATATGATCGTGTGGTATCACAGATGCCACGATAATACTCAAGTGGTCCGTGAGTGATCCAAATTAGTCGTTCAAAAAAACAAAAAGAAAAAAAAAAGACGGTCGTGGATAGGTTTGTAGTCGATCCCGATTTGAAACCCCAAAGATAAACATTGATGATTGATGTGATGGTAGAGATAAAAAAAAAGATAAAAAGCTCACACCTTTATGAAATAAAAAATAAATATTATTCCAAATCTAACTAAATATATTAAAGCAAAACATGTTTTTCACACAGCCTTTAAATATGTCATCCACATGTGATGTCAACTAATCAATTTTCATTTATGCATATTCTACCTAATTAAATAATTTTTTAATTACAATTCTTTAAATTTAATAAAATTTTATGTTAAATGATATAACATATAATGCATTTATTACTATTTAACATTTATTAATTAGCCCAATTAAACCAATTATGACTTTCTTAAAATTATATTATTAACAATTTCTAATTATCTAAAAAAATTTATTACTTTTCAAAAAAAAAAATACCTTAATGTGGATGCATATTTGAAGGCCATGTAAAAAACATGTTTTTCTTTAAATATATATTATAATTATAGTTGTTTCATATATTATAACATATATTTCATGTTTTACATCACATATAACTTGTATCGAATATGCAAACATTTTTTATTGACTTTATATCATTTTTCAGTCCGTGTAATACACGGGTTACTAACCTAGTCACAAATAAAGCAAATAATTTAATGTTTGCTCAATTTATGAACATCTTAAACACTTCATGTGCAATTAAATCATTGTCCTTGAACCATTTTACATAAAAAAAAAGATAAAAAAGGCAAAGGCTGCCGATATAATAATTTGTTAAACTCAAACGTATATGAACTCACATACGTACATCTAGGTATAACTAGTATTTTACCCGTCCGGTGGACGGGAATATTAACGCGAGAATGTGACGCCTACATACCACGGAATGGGTTGTATGTTTTTACCTTACCCGACGTTAGATATCATTAAATATGTATGATATATCAATGTACGTCTGATTAAAATGATTATAAACTTATGTCTAAAAATTTTGCTCAATTTTATAAAATTTGCTCAATTCATAAAAACATCACTAACCCAGATCATAGTTGTTCTACAGACCGTTTTCAAACTCAAGATCAGCATTGTCTATTTGTCTTCGTTACCAATAGGAGCTAGAATCGTACTTAAGCGTTCCTTTGTAAGTTCACATGTATCCCATTATATCAATCAATCAATCAATCATACCTAGTAAAATCCCACCGACAGCAGAGCTATAGGTAGGGTCTGGGGAGGGTGGGATGTAGGCACACCGTACCTCTATCCAAAGGAATAAAGAGGTGGTTTCCAGAGAGACCCTCGGCTCTAAGAATATGTGTATGAAGCAAAAAAAGGAAATCAAAGTTTAACAGTTATATAAAAAACTACTACTAATTATAATAATATTAATAAAAAGGTCACAGTTTAACCGCAATATAAAAGCTAATAATAATAATAATAAAATATGTAAGGGAAATACCATTATGGTATGTGACATAAATAAGTTAAGTCTAAGCCTTAAGGTATTCAATTCTCTCTAAAAATCCTTAACTTTAATTCTACTTCTCCACGAATTCCTATCCTCAACCATGTCCTCGGAGAGGTTTAGGTCTATCAAATCATGCCTAATCCTCTCATCCCAAGTCAATTTCGGTCGTCCTCTACCCCTCCTCCCCTCTATAGTAATGTTTTCTACGGATCTAACAGGATTCGTCGTCTGTCTTCTCTTTACATGTCCAAACCATCTCAATCTCCACTCTCTTATCTTGTCTGCTATGTTCGCCACCCCTAATCTCTCGCGAAGCACAACGTTTCTTATTCTGTCTAGCCTTGTGTGCCCACACATCCAACGTAGCATTCTCATTTCTGCTACCTCCATCTTCCGCACTTGTGCCTTCTTGATGGCCCAACAATCTGTTCCATATAGCATTGCAGGTCTAACTGCCACCCTATAGAATTTTCCCTTCAGATTAGTCGGGAAACTCTTGTCGCATAATATACCTGTGGCTGCTTTCCATCTACACCATCCTACCTGAACTCGGTGGGTCACATCACTGTCTAATTCCCCATCGCTCTGTACAAATGATCCTAAATACTTGAACTTCGTTACCTGCGGGACCACCTGCCCTTCAATTGTGATGTGTGCGTCTTCACTGTCGTTTATCTCACCAAAATCACAGTGTAGGTACTCCGTCTTAGATCGGCTAATCTTTAAACCTTTTGTCTCTAAGGTTGTTCGCCACTCCTCAAGCCTCATGTTTAGATCTTGTTTTTTTCTCAGCAAGTAACACAATATCGTCTGCGAACATCATGCACCACGGGAGAGTCCCCTGAATCGACTTTAACAACTCATCCAAGACTACTGCAAAAAGAAATGGGCTCAACGCTGACCCCTGGTGAAGACCTACCTGTACAGGAAAGAAATCAGTATCCCCCACTGGCGCACGGACACTTGTTTCACTCCTGGTATACATATCCATAATTATCTCTATGTATTTCCTGGGCACTCTTCTACCCTCCAAGCACTCCCAGAGCACCTGTCGTGGCACACTATCGTAGGCCTTTTCTAGGTCAATAAACACCATATGTAGATCACGCTTCTTCTCCCTATACTTTTCCATTAATCTTCTTATAAGGTGTATTGCCTCTGTGGTGGAACGCCCCGGCATGAAGCCAAATTGGTTGACCGTAACCTGAGTTTCTCGTCTAAGTCTAACCTCAATCACTCTTTCCCATAGCTTCATAGTATGACTTAGTAGTTTGATTCCTCGGTAGTTACCACAACATTGGGCGTCTCCTTTGTTCTTATAGATAGGAACTACAACGCTGCTCCTCCACTGGTCTGGCATCTTACCTGATTTGAGAATACTATTGAACAGAGTAGTTAACCACATGACTCCTTCCTCCCCCAGACACTTCCACACCTCGATGGGTATGTATTTGGGCCAACCGCCTTAGACCTTCCCATCCTCCTAAGTGCGTCCTTCACCTCTTCTCGTGTGATCCGTCGGCAGTAGCAGTTATTCGATTGTTGTCGATGAAAGTTTGTGTTGTCATGTTCTTCTTGGTAAGCTCTCCCATTGTTAAAAAGATTGTGGAAGTAGGTTTGCCATCTTAGCTTGATGTCCTGCTCCTTGACCAGTACATGCCCATCTGTATCCTTTATGAACTTCACCGGTCCTAGATCTTGCCTTCTACGCTCCCTGGCTTTGGCAATCTTAAACATAGCATGTTCCCCCTCTTTTGTTTCTAGACTTTCATACATCCGTTTAAAGGCCGCCTTCTTTGCTTCCGCCACTGCCTTCTTTGCCTCTATCTTGGCCGTTTTGTAGTTGTCCCTCAAATCCACTCGCTCCTCCTCATTCGTGCACCTCATTAGCTCCCTAAAACATCCTTGTTTGTCCCTTATCTTGTCTTGCACTGCGTCATTCCACCACCAAGACTCCTTATGCCCACTTGACTTTCCTGTTGTGACCCCGAGAGTCTCCTTTGCTACTTGGATGATCTTTGTCTCCATAGCTTCCCATATATGAGTTGAGTCCCCATTTAGTCGAGCCCGCGTATGCAGTATGAGTTTATCCTTAAACAGAAGGAGATTTTCGTCCTTCAAATTTCCCCATCGAATTCTCGGTGTACCTTTCTTCTCTCGAACAGTCAGCTTATTTCTGAAGGCTATATCAGTCACTAGTAGTCGATGTTGAGTCACAACTGCCTCCCCAGGTATGACTTTGCAGTCCTTCCACCAACGTCGGTCTCCTCGCCTCATCAAAAGGTAGTCAATTTGCGTGTCGCGTCCGCCACTGCTAAAAGTGATTAAATGAGAATCTCGTTTCCTAAAAAAAGAATTTATAATACCTAGGTCATGTGCCACCGCAAACTCTAGAAGATCTGTTCCGGTCTCATTCCTATCACCAAAACCGAAACCCCCATGTACGGCTTGAAAACCATCGTTAGCCTTACCAATGTGTCCATTAAAATCACCTCCTATGCAAATCCTCTCCCCCCTAGGTATGCCCCCTACCACTGCGTCTAGGCAATCCCAAAATTCTCTCTTTTCCTGATCCCCTAGGCCTACATGAGGCGCGTAGGCGGAGACTACTGCCACTACTTCCTCTCCTAGTACTAATTTCAACACCATAATCCTGTCATTATGTCTTATCACCTCCACCACACTAGTGTGTATTTCCTTAGCCACTAGAAACCCCACTCCATTCCTAGCTCCATCAGACCCCGAGTACCACAACTTATACCCATTACACTCAGCCCCTCTATGTCCTTTCCACTTAGTCTCCTGGAGGCATGCTATCTGAACCCTACGTCTTTTAAGCACATCTACCAATTCTAACAACTTACCATTTAATGTTCCTACATTCCAAGAAGCCAAACGCAATATACGCTCCCTATCTTTACTCTTTCCTACACCCCTCGATTCAGGACATGGTCTCAGGTAATAGTCATGGTTCCTACGCTCTATGGTTGCAACTAATCACACAAACACAAGCAATAGAACACCAAATCAATAATAATAATAATAATAATAATAGTAACAAAAACTAATAATAATAATAATAATAGACACACGGCACACAGTAACAGATAAATTGGACTGACTACTCTAGCAGCATCAAGGCCTATTGCCAACAAAAATAAAAGATATGAAACGATCTCACCGGGATTTTAGCAAGTCACCAATATTGAAACCGGGACGAGACACCGTGAGCTAACGAGAATAAGCTAGAAACGTGACACAATCTACAACCCTTGAGTTTCGGCGGCGGCGGCGTTGAGCGGATGTCCAGTCGTCTAAATCGATCCGACACTTCAAACCGATGGCGATAAAAGACCTTACGGCAGGCAGTCGCCGGAAGTAGTGAGTGTTGGTCAGAGTTGCGGATGTCCAGTCGTCGGAAGCTGTGAATATTCGAGATCGGAGTTGCGGCTAGGGTTCAGTTCACAGAGACGACGATATGCAGATATCAGAGATAAGTAAACAGCTTAATCAGAGGTCCAAAGATGACCTAAAATAACTGCAATCAACGAAGATGAAGCAGCGTTGACCAACTCAGATTCTTTTCTTGTGAAAGAAAACAGATCGAATTGCAGGAGTCGTTAACCTCAACTTTCTACAGGCGACCGACGGCGGTGGTTATTATTTAGGGTTTCTCCCTTAGTGATATATATGTTACACGTACGAAGTGAACAGTGAGTGTTGGTCAGAGTTGCGGATGTCCAGTCGTCGGAAGCTGTGAATATTCGAGATCGGAGTTGCGGAAATTGAAACTAGGGTTTTGTTTCTTGATAGTCGAATTGACGATTAAGATGGTGATTAGAGAAGATTTTCAAAATAAACATAAATGTGAATATACATGTATCCCATTAGTGAGTACCAAAAGATAAATAGGCATCCGTAAATCATAATCAATCAGAACCTCAATACTAACTTATCGTGTATCAATGGCCTGCAGTTTTAAAATTGTATATTTACCTGTTCTTAACATTTCTCACCCTTAAGTTCCATTAATTTCTTCCAAAACTGTCGCTTAAAGGGTCATTATATGAAATCCATCAAAAAGTTTCATCTCCAACTGCATAAAAATGTGTGCGCATTAATAACTTGTATAAATGTACAAATACACAAAAAGAACTACCACACTTCTTTCTGTTGTAAACGTTCATTCAATTCATGTAGTTCTCTATCCATGAAGACTTGTAGAAGAGTGTACTCCCACTCTTTTGTTGTTGTTTTATCTACTACCGCAGAATCCCCTGTACGTATATCATGCAATTCTGAAAGCTTGTGCCTTGGCATTCCATAACGTACATCAAGACTATCCACATTCTAGTCAACACAATATACAATAAATTAATGGTAGTAAGAAATAAAAAGAAAATTTCCTAAGTTTTAGCCAAAAAAATAACAAAAACTATTTTAACAAGCTTCAAATTACCAGCTCATTTCAGTTCAACCAAAGCCATATACTTGGTGCTGCATGATGAGAGGCAAGGATGTTAAAGATTAGATTACAAACTTCAGTTACGAAGAAATCCACGTAATTAAATAACCTTTTTCAATAATTTAGCTTATAATGACCCTCAAAAGGCTGTGGATTGTATCCTGTTTCAGCATCCACACCT
Organism: Bidens hawaiensis; assembly: GCF_021521415.1. Taxonomy (NCBI): domain Eukaryota; kingdom Viridiplantae; phylum Streptophyta; class Magnoliopsida; order Asterales; family Asteraceae; genus Bidens; species Bidens hawaiensis. The sequence goes on along the minus strand of NW_027491661.1, from coordinate 210,942 downwards.
ATTATTCATTGACGAGTGTACGTTAATCATTTTGTTGTCCACATAAAGAATTATATCGCCTGTTTATGCTGGAATTAGTGTCAAAAGTGTCACCGTTGCAGCATGATACTCCTCTAGGGTTTTGTATGATGAATCATCTACTTTATCCTGAGATATTAACAAATTTAAGTCAAACAGGTCTTTTTAAAACCTTCGATGGTATTGTCAAAGGACCGGTAATGGAATCAAATGGTAATGTTATACCTTCAGTTTGATATTACAACAGAAATAGCCGTCCTCCCGGGTGCGTAAAGTACTCTTCCATAAAACTGTGAAGTCAACAAATGAAAATGAGCATAACTAAAAATAAAATCGAGGCAGTGTATATTACAAATTAATAATGTAGAGATACCATATCATTGTAATTAAACTTACCCTCAAACATTAAAACCTTTTAAGTTTCTAACAATATAATTTTGACCATAAAGGTCAAATATATGAAAAGGAAGACCACTCAATTACCATGCTGGGTGTTGCAGAAATGTTCAGCGTCATAAGCATCAGAGTCGATTTCAACTGGATTATCATACTAAGAACCTAAACTCCCTAACCATTAATATAACACACCAGCAAATGATTAGAATAAACTGAATACACTGAGAGATGAGAAAATTAAAGAAATTAAGGTTTCAAACTTTCAATTAATACCTTGAAATGCACGATTACGTGATCAAATGAATCAAATTAAGATGGGCTCGCTGCTTTGTTTGTAATCTCAATCAAATTAAGGTTTCAAACTATCGTCGGATTCTTCGTTTGCCTTTATGAATCTCTTTGTTTGTTTGTTTGTAGCGGTTACCAGTGGGAAAGAGACGTGGGGGAGGAATAGGAACCGTATGAAAGAGAGAACCACACCACGTGATAGAAAACTCATAACTGCTTTTATGTTATCACACGACCAATATTCAACCGGTTCTTATCGGAGGGCTGATAATCAATCTTGGATTTTGATCCAATGGTCAGCTTTAAATTTCACTCTATGGTAACTATATATATAATACTAGTTTCTAGCCCGCTTAACACGGGTTTATTTAGTTTTTTATATTAATTTAATTAATTGTACGTTATAACGTTTGCGAAGTGTGAAATGAGTTAAAGAGTACTACAATTTTAATCTCCTTTAAAGTTTTTGTAGCAATTTGATCATATGGGCCGCCCAACTTTGACCTTTTTAAGAATGAAAGGGAAAAAAAAAAAAGAATGGAAAACTATACCATTTCTAAACCATCCAATTTATGCTAACAATGGGTAAGTTGTTTTCGTAAATTCTCATAATGAATACGATTTCAATAACCTATACTTTTTTTCTAACCCCTTAATGGTAAAACAAAGTAATAAAATGGAGATTGGTGGCATTATATAGAGTAAAAAATGTCCAAAAAAAAATAGAAACTAATGATGACAACGAATCATAACATACCATTTACAACTATAAATAACCACACAAAAGAACACTTTAATATCCAAGTGTAGAAGACCAAAAGTATAACCTACTGAAATTAGAACATTAAAATACTTTATTTAAAAAATAAATGAAAAGAACTCACAAAAGTTGCATGTATGATATATCAGTTAGTTTATGTTAGTAATGCCAAAAAATATAAACTTCCATCTACGTATCCGTGAATAAATCAGTAAGAGTCAAATTAAACCTTTAGCATGTGTTTCCTAATGAAAATACAACCAAATGTATACCTTTAAAGGACTTGTTCGTTAGAGATGGAGATGCATATGGTAAGCGCGTTGTTGTATTAGATGTGTGTGAGGTTAGGGTTTCAAAACTGAAAAAAGGAGACGAAAGGACGGATGGATTGTAGGTATGATACCCGATGTAATGGCAATATGCATGCAATGTATGCATACAATACATGGTTTCTGTCATAATCTTTACGGTGTATATATACAACATATGCATGCACATTAAGCATAGTAGTTACAAATTTAGTCTATTATATCCAAGTAGACTTGATCACTATAAACTATCAATGCTCGCATTCTATTAACCATATCTCAAAAAGCATACACACTATTATTTTTTTTCATGGTTGGGTTTAGTTGGTCTCCTGTCGGATTTGGCCCAAACCTGTCAGATAATAGTAAAAAAATATATATAAAACAAAGATTGCATCTGCTAGTTTGGTAAAGCTATTTTGAATTTTGTTCTAGTAATGTCTCTACTCTATGATGCCATAATTTGAAAGTTCAAATACACAATTTGTTAATGAACCCATCAGCATATACACAAGTACCACATAACTATAAATAGAAATTTGTGATAAATATGACCTGCAATGTTATAGTAAATAGCTTCCTGTGCTTGTGTACGGAATTTTGGATCAATAACTGTTTCATGCTCGATTCAGAGTACACATCCTGGTTCCAGAGGCGTGTTTGAAGTATGTTGTTGATTATACACCTGAACACATACAAAAATCCGTTAAACAGAATACAAATGTCACCTCGTTTCCAGCAATTGGTAGAAGTGGAGGTATAATAAAACAATATACCTCTTGTTTAAGCTTTTTTTTTAATACTTTCACTTGTTTTTTCTACAACATTAAATTCACAAGAAAAAAAAACTTAGAATCAAATTTTGACCCGTTTGACTTTTTGTCAACAATTCCCAAACTATAAACCATTAAAACCCGTTTGACTTGTTTTCTTTTTCCAAATGTCAAATTTTGATCCGTATTCCGTAACTTGACTAAAAAAAAATACTCAAATGCCAAATTGCCCATGTCAAGTTATTTCAATTTTGACCCGTAACCAAAACTGTTTTAGCTAAAATCAACCGTTGCAACAATACCTGAACTAATCTTGTCAAATTCTGTAGTCATTTACATGAATCTTCACAACTACAATTGTGAACCTTAAAAGAACATAGTGTTACTTTTTGACCACCAAATGTCAGTGATGTCTAAAAAATGCAATAAAAAAAGCTAAATTTAGTTTTAAAAATCAGCATTGACTATAGATTTCAAACTACATGACGATCATTTTGCCCACCTTATTATCAGGTCGGTTAATTCGTTATGCTTTATATCTCACGAACCGAGCTTTTTTCAGATCGAGCCTCAAATATATGAAGAAAGCTAGACTCGCAGTGCACAATTTGGGTAAGGTTTTGACTCAAGCAAACAAATTAACCAACTAGAAGTTTTAATAAGATGTACAGGTCCATCCAAATGCTATAAAAACAAAGAAGGCTATAGGAGTTACCAAACTATATCATTGAATAATCTAAAGAGAAACAAAGTTTTAACAAACAAACCTGTAAATGTCTTAATGAACAGCAACGACTGATATCAATGGAGTTATGGAACCGACAGCAAAGAAGCAGATGAGAAACCTGCACATACCCACAAAACAAATATCATTTCAGATTCAAATAACCTTTTTGTATCAATACGGACATTAGAGAAATAGAATACTACACAAATATAATAGAAATTATATACCTGCAACAATAAACTGAAAGAATTTTTCAGTTATGTAGTCTTCTTCATTGAAACTTTCAAAAGCCAAACGAAATTTGTAACGATTCGATTGTTTGTTCGGTTAAAAATAAATGAACATGACACTCGATACCATTATTCATATTTTCATGTTTTCTGTATTGGTACCATTCGGTTTCGGCATTTTCGGTATTTTCAATGGTACCGGTACGGTATTCGGCATACGGTTTTACTCGTTTTCAGTACCGCTATTTTTTGGTATGAAACCGGTACAGTGCCGATCTCATCCCTGCTCCAAACAAACATAAACACTACACCTATAGATACATCATATATATGTAAGTCAACAAAAACTCAAAAAGATACTGTTATAATCACACATTCACACCTCCAAATAAACATAAACACAGGATATTCAGCTTAGCCATAAGCTAATTTCACAATACTGTTCATACATTGTCTAATCCAGATCAAAACAAAATAGGCGAACGCATTGCAGCAGATTCATCAACAAATCACATAATTCTACGAACATCACAGCTTCAAACCCTACGAATTGCAAAATCGCTTAATTACACGAAGCAATTTCGCAAATTCAATGGATTTGAGCTCGCAAACACGTAATCACACAATACAATCAATTAGGTCATGAAGGAGAATACAGAATTAACAATTATTATACCTTTGCCCTCGGGTCGTCGCATATTCCTGAACCACCGCTTGTCTGCAATACGATAAATCGAAACCCAAATTTGATTCTCAAACTGCGTGTAACAAAACCTAATCCCAATTTACTCATAAAGAATTAGGGTTTATGAATGTTGGTGAGAGTGGAAAATAAGAGTATAAATAAAGATTGGATAAGAATAAAAACGGTAGATGTCTGATTTCCGATGGGCCCAATTAGCTCCGACAGTGACCGCAGTGGTAGGTGAATCTCCGGCAGCCAGGTGGTGGTTGTTGATCGGATTAAAAATCAGAAGTTTGGGAATCTGATCTTCAAAGGGTGGATGATTATGATTTATGATTTTATTGGTGAAGAAAAGCTGCTGCATAACCCGTAAGTGTATCCGGGTTTGGTTACCACGAGACCCGCGAAAATTAAAAAATAAATAGGTTAAAACCGTGTTAAATCAATAAGAGGTCACCATTTTAAAATGGAGCAATCTGGTGGCATAAAAGGGGGTGGGAGCGACGTGAGAGCGACACGTAGGATTTTATGGTAGGCAATTATATAGATAGTTAGATTAGATATAACTATTATTAATATTATATTTTAATATTATCTACCGCTTCCACACGCTTTTAATAGTGATATTTTTTTTGGATTAGAGGTCGCTCGACTTTCAAAAATCAAGTATGAAAGATTGGTACAATTTTGTTTTATAGCCTTGTTTATTATTACATGTAAACATTATATGCTACTTCTGAATGGTTTCTAGCGCATTATTTCATTTTATATTATTATTATTATAATAAGAATAAAAGCAAATAGACAGTTTTGTTTTATAGCCTTGTTTATTATTACATGTAAACATTATATGCTACTTCTCAATGGTTTCTAGCGCCTTATTTCATTTTATATTATTATTATTATTAATATTATTATTATTATAAGAATAAAAAAATAGATAGTATGTCAAATTGTCAATGAGTTGCTTAAAACTCATTACGTACAAATATGTTATTAATGGTATAGCATTAATTAATAACATATTAATTTTAGGCAATATGTTATTTTCAAATGATAATACCAACCTACTTCTAGTTTCTATAACAGGCAACCTAATTCCGACTTTTTAGAGGAAATAACAACTTATTTAATATAAAAGGGAAGAAATTTCAATTTATTGAGCTGATACAATATGGCAACTGGCAACACATTGCGAGGTGGTGCAAGCTTCTTCTTTTTCTTCGATTTTCCAAAAACGATGTATTGAATTATCAATATCACAAGATGGTCCGGCCCCCAACCGAAGACAAATGAAGCTCATACAAATAATTTTTCGGATTACAATTTGGGGCATTTGGAGAGCCAGAAACGAAACGATTTTTAATGACATTAACTTGAGTCCAACTCAAGTAGTGGAAAACATAAAAATACAAAGCTTTCTTTAGGTGGTTTCTAGATCGAATAATACTTGAGGAGATTGGGATAATTGATGTAAATTTTGAAGCTTTAAGTTTTAATCATGTAAGTTAACTTTCTTGTTTGTCTGGTTTTAGGTTTTTGCTGGTCCGTTGTTAATATAATGTTGCCTTTAAAAAAAGCAAATTATTCTTGGTACTTTATCCACTAATTTATATGTGCTTTAATTTTCATAAAAGGTAAATTGAGTTTTAATAATTTCACATTTTTACAGTTAGCTAATTATAATCTCATCTCAAACAATAGCTACCACCGGTCTTACGTTTCATGCTAATTGTTTCATTGGACCCATGCTAAAAAAAAGGTTAACTCCGTTAAGTTTCTTTTTTCTAAATTTCAAACTGATGTATTTGAGATTTTGATCAGAATGAGGATACAAATTTTTGATGCAAAACTTACTTCGAAACGGTGCTCCAAACAACAAAACGGTGCTTCAATTCATATGTTTAAAATTACAATTAACAAAAATCAAGCCGTTTCGAGCATCGTTTCGAGGTAAGTTTTACAACAATCGATTCGTATCCTCTCGATCAAAAGCTCTGAAACATCAGTTGCAGTTTGGAAAAAACTTAATGGAGTTAAGTTATTTTTAGTGTAGGTTAAATGAAAATAATTAGTGTGAAAGGTGGGATCAGTGGCAGCTATTTTCTAAAGTGGAATTATTGCCGGTTAACGACAAAAAAATGAAATTATTAAAATCTAATTTTTCTTCATAAAATTATGATGTAATAAATCGATTGGGATTCAAATTTATGAATTTCAGATGCAATGATCTTTTTTTAAAAAAATATTTAGACTTAAGTGTTTTTAATATGGTAAAAAAGCCTTTTTTTTAACTACTAACAAATAAGTGAATAACTATAACTCTATAAAAAGGCTTCACTAATAAAAAGGGCTATTCATTTAGTTAGCCCATCACCAAACTACACCAGCAAAAGTACATTTTGACATTCCAAATAATTTACATTTAAAAGTTCTCCGGTCCAAATTAATCAAGGCATTCTTCAAGCGGTTTTGAACTGGTATCCAAGGCTTTGATCTCTTCAACTAACTTCACAAACGACATTGGTTTTCTATTAAAAAAAAAACAAAATCATTCCGAGCATTCAATAAACACCAAAATGCTATGAGAACAATCAAATGATGAATCTCCAAATTCTATTATGATCACGCAGTATGATCACGCAGCCCAAGCTAAAACTTTATGAACATAACAAAAAGCGAAAACACGAATATTTATCAGTATACGAATATACGTGAATCACATTTTAAAGGTAACCCTGTGTATGATCACATGATTGTGTATGTGGAAAGTAAAATGAAAATTGATCTGTTCTTTAAATAGCTGAATGAATTAAAAGAACATTTTCCATATGTTTATTTTGATCAACTCAAATTAGATTTTCACCCATATAGCTTTCTTTGGAGTGCTGGTCTCGGACGAGATCAAAACGATTTTGTTCGGTTGGATAAAGTCTCGATCTTTACACAATGAGTTACATTGGCGTCTTTGGTTAGGATTCACCTGTGTCTTGCTTAATGGTTTGAGTTGTGGCTTGTGTTGTACTTTCTTTGTTTTTGTTCTTGTTACCTTTGTTCTCCTTGTCTTGCTTAATGGTTTGAGTTGTGGCTTGTGTTGTCCTTTCTTTGTTTTTGTTCTTGTTACTTTTGTTCTCCTTGTCCTCCAACTTCTAGCTAGAGGTTTACGATACTAGTTTTAATGATATTTGCAACGCCTTTCCAAAATAATAATAATAACTCCTCAAATTAAATAATGGGTTAATTTAGAATTATTCAAATTATACAATAATTCAAAACATGTCAATTCTCTAAAACTTTTTAAATGTTTTAACTTAAAATATGTTCAAATTAGTTACTACCACCTACGGCCAACTCATCTTTGTTGGCACCACCCCAGATCCATTGTCGCCACCGCCCTCACTTACATGTCGTCGACACTGCCATCATCGCAATGCCGGCACCAGCGTTGCCATTGTGTCATCTTGAAGTTGCCATTGCCACTATCTCTACTCGTCGTCAATAACCGTAAAAAAATAGCCGGAAAACCTATTTTAATATTCTTTTTTAAAACAAACAATTATAGCATATTTTGACTTGAATAAAGCACATATATAAATCATTTGTTTTTCCACCAAATGGATATCCTCGAAAACAAGGATACTTTAAATGCAATCTAGAGTTCTCGTAACGTTTCCCTAGGTTATTTGACGACCTCTGCACCAGTAAGTGTTGAATCAATAAGAAGTCTAAATGGTTAAGAGATTCCGAGCCACTTAGTGTCGAGTCAGTACCAAGTACGCTGATATAGCAGTGGTCCCGTGGAGGAGGTGGTGCGTGAGTGATAGATTGAAATTTGAAACTTATGAACACATGATGAGACAAGAGAGTAAAATTTTCATTTAACAAAATTATAAAGCTTAATAAGTAACACGCCCTGCTTGCGGTGCGCGCATATAATGTATATATGTGTGAACCCTCGGTTGGGCAAAAGTGAAATTGCACTAATTTTGATGTTATTTTACTAATCTCGTGAAAATAACGTTAAAAGTGGCGGAAGGTTAATCAGGCATCATGTGGTGGCGTTGATAGCCGAAAGACAAGGGTACATGTACCAATCGAGCGATGTGCCGATGGTTGAATGTTATGTGCCTTATGTCCAAGGCTTGATGCAAAACTACTATCGAGCCGGGGGTCTCACCGGAAGCAACCTTTCTATTCCTACGGGGTAGAGGTAAGGCTGTCTACATCTTACCCTCCTCAGACCCTACCATAGTTTTGCTATTGGTAGGATATACTGAGTATGATGATGATAAAGCTTAATAAGTAAGATGTTTGTTTAAAGATTTAAAGATGTTCTTGTATGATTCTTTAAAATGTTTTGGATAACTTTAATGCTAGTTTAGGAATTGTATAGGGCAAATATTTAGATTCTAGAAAGGAATGTTAAACTAAAATTTAGTAAAATACTAAATTTAGAAACTTCCAGACACACCAACTAGCCTAGATACTTCCACACATGACCGTCTACCCAAAACCGGGGTCCACTCCACACATCTGGGTTACAAGATCTCCCACTGCCACTCATCATACGCGCTAATCTCACAATTGTCATAATTGTAAGTACTAATTCCTCTCGCTATGTCCTTTGTTATTCCAATTCTAAATTTGTTTAGGGTCTTCTGTTACTGTTCTGTGCCTTTGGTTCCTATTTTCTGGTTATTTTGCTGATAGTTATACACAAGATATGTTTTTAGGTTTTGGATATTCTTCTCTCTCTAAACGAGCCGAACCCGAGCTTGACTAAGTTCAGCTCGGCTCATTTTGACTTTGTGAGTCGTTTTTTAAGCTCTGGACTCGGCTCGTTTATTATTTATTAATTAATCTATATACGTTTTTTTTTTTTTTTTGTATTTTGAGAAAACCCATGAACTAGCCAAAGCTCAGCTCGAGCTTGTACGTGCCATTTGAAATTAATTAATACATAGATGTTCAAAGAGGTAAAGTTAAAAATACACCAAATACGAGCTTCTCATACAAGACCCGAGCTTTAGCTTGATATGTGAAGAAACGTGGATCGGCTCACTGGTAGACGATCAACTTTCCTCGGGTATGAGTATGCTATTTCACCGATGGTTCTCCGGAGTATGAGTTCTTCCACCTACAAAACGAGCAGCACCGTGAACTTACCCCTCAGAAAGGGACAGAGGGGTCCTCTTTGGGGGAACCCTCCGGTGTGAGAATAAGAGATTATAGGAGAAGATAATAATATCTGAGAGTGAGTAAGGAATTGGAATGTATTTTCTTGCTTACCTCCCCTTGTGGAGGTGGTGTGGTATTTATAGTGTTAGGGTTTCCAATGATTGGGCTCAGATCCCATTAGGGCCTTTTTGGCCTCCTCCTATTGCTTTGCGCCACGTGTCCTTAGGACACCTGGTGCTTTTTCATTGATTATTCTCTGACCCAGGCATTTTACCTGACCCATGTGCAATCACGTGGTAGCACATGGGTTTTGCTGAGTTGTCCACCTTTCATTGGCAGCTGTCAACATCAGCATATTCTTATTCCTTAAAGGATACCTTCTGGAAGGTTGTCTGACGAGCACAATCAAGGTTGTCCTTATCCTGATTTGGATAAGGACGAGGTTGATTATGTGCACGTGTGATATGCGCCTATCCTGAGGATGCGCGAAGTCTTCTCTTTATTCTCACGCGCAGATGTTTCATGCGCAGATGTGATATGCGCAAGCATATGTAATATGCGCCACGCGCAGATGTGATGTGCGTGAGCATATATGATGCGTGAGCATGCGATATGCGCCACGCGCAGATGTGATATGCGTGAGCATACATGGTGCGCGAGCATGTGATACGCGTGAGCATATGTGATGCGTGAGCATATATGATATGCGTGAGCATATGTGATGCGTGAGCATATGTGATATGCGCCGTGCGCATAGGTTTTGGCTTTGTGCCTTCATGATATCTTGATTTCAAGCCTCTTGTCTATATCTTGTGGGTTGACCCGCCCCGCTCGATGTTAAGGCGGGTACATACCTCTTCAATATGTAAGTGAGCTTCGCTTGAGGCTTAGTTTGAGCTCTCAAAAAAGCTCTAATCGTTTCTAGCTTTGATCCAGTCTCGAGCGGCGCGGCTCGTTTGCGCCCCCATCGATAAGTAAAGTTATATCACAACTTAAATTACTCAGTGGATTCCATACTGTCTCTGCTTTTTTAGCACAATTCATGGTTTACTTGACACTTAGGGCATAACTACAGTGAATGTGACTTGATTGAGAATTAGGTATTCTTATACAACTTCCTTATTTTTGAAATTTGCTGATTTACTGATCATCTGGTGCAGGCCTTACTTATTATTACTAGAAGTGTTTGATAAATTAGTATTCACATAAAACTCAACAATCATGAGTTTTGTATTCAGAGGAACCCGAGGGGATATAGAAACCGGGCTTCCTGGATTTATTCCTGACCGTCGTTCTCTGGTATACTCTATTTTCTGTTACAGATTCCTGGATAAAACCATTAGATTGTACTAATTACATATTTGTTTGTTTTGTCAGCGATTACACGCGGCTAGACCTGTAAATACAAACTCAGTTGCATTTCTCGTCACAGGTACACGTTAGTTCTTAGGTTTTATAACTTTTTTTTTAATTATTTTTAAATTATATCCACTCATTAAATCTTTTCATGATACAGTCCTCTTATTGTTCATGATACTGAACTCCCAACAAATGTCACCAAATTTCCTGGTATATGTCCACCATTCCACCTCAACTTATTATTTGTTTTTATGTTTTAGTGTTCTTTTGTATATATATTCTGTTATATCAGTATCTGAGTTTCGTTTTGTTTTGGTTTCTTGATTTAGCCTTGGGTAGTACTTGGTGTGTTTTTGATGGCTACATGCTTAAGAATGTATGCCACCTGGCAGCAACTCCAAGCTCAGGCACAAGAAAATGCAGTGGCAGCTAGCGGTCTTCTCGGTCATACTGAACTGCGGTTGCAAATGCCACCTTCTATAGAACATGCAACACGAGGGCGATTACAAGGGCTCAGATTACAACTTGCATTACTTGACAGAGAATTTGATGATTTAGGTACGTCTGCAGTGTCATTATGTTATTTGCAGCATAATTTCTAGATTGTGGAATACGCTTATTAATCTATGGTATGTGTTTGCAGATTATGAAACTTTAAGAGCACTGGATGCAAATAATGCGCCAACGGTGAATTCATTGAGCGAGGAAGATTTAAATTCTCTTCCTATTCATAAGTACAAGGTCGCTAACTCTAAACGGTACAAATCCACCTTCGCTAAACATCTATAACATGCATTTTAAGTTGTTTGGTGTTATTACTTTTAACATCTTTTTATAATAAACTTGGTATCAATAACGTGCTAATGTTTAAAATCAATACAGTGGTAGTTCGTCTGCGGAAAATGGTTCATCTTCAGCAACACCTGAGGTAATTATATATTTCTTTTTATATTATTTTGTTCTCAATTTCAAGTTATTCGTTTTTTTTTTGTTGACCATCAGAAACCGTTAAGGAAAACTCATGGGGTCCGGTTACAAACTGCAATTTAATGACTTTGTTATCGTTTTCTTTAATAGCAGAAGGTAGAGACTGGTAATGCGGTTGGTGGGAAGACTTCTGAAGACGAGTTGACTTGTAGTGTTTGCTTGGAGCAAGTTAATGTCGGTGAACTGGTTCGTAGTTTACCATGCCTGCATCAGGTATGCGATGGTGTCTCTTATATTTAGGGCATGGAGTTGTAATTATATCATGCACGTTGGTGTTTTGGTTTTTATGAGAAGATGTATGTTTTCTTGCAGTTTCATGCAAATTGCATTGACCCGTGGCTGCGGCAGCAAGGAACTTGTCCGGTTTGTAATTTTAAAGTTGGGTCTGCATGGCATGAGAATGAAGAAGAGACGGATATGGTTTGACTCAGGTTAAGTTGTCTGACCTATTCTTAAAATCGGGTATGGGTTATAGGATGATTAAAGAGAAGGAGCTAGCCTTAGGTGATTTTCTAAGAGTTTTTGTTTAAGGATGTAAAGGGTAAACCGAGCGGTGTATATTATGTACAAAACAATGTTTGTATGGTTTCGTTTAGAATGATCTTGTGGTTGAATGGTTTCCGATTCTAAAGGTGGTATACCAACAGCCATTTACATATAAGGTTTTGTTTTGTTGACACTTGGTAATGGTAGTATTAGTTTACCAACCGAGTGACGCGATTCGTTATGGTTAAGGATGAAGCTATGATTATACGTTTCGGTTTTTGTTATTATCTGACTGGCTTCGTAGATCGAATCTGGATGTTACATATGAAGTTATTTATTTATTTTTGGTATTTGTTCGTAATAAAAAAGAGGCCCAATGACTTTAAACTAAAGTACTGAAAGAAGGCACAGGTCCATAAAACAACGCCTCATGGTCCATAAATGACTAGCGAGGACGAGCCAAGTTGTTCACAATTATCGGCTCATTAAAACCTGAATATGAGCAAAGCCTAAACAAGCTCAAATACAAGATTGAGCCTAAAAACAAACATGTTGAATAAACGAGCTTGTTCCCGAGCCAAAGCTGCACTTGTCGAGCTCATATATACTTGGGGCATCAAAGCCAGCCATGATAGCGACTTCCAAGCCCCAAAACCTTACGCAATAGCCAAAGAAGGGCGCCAAGGCCATTTTTTGTTAAGGCTGTACGCTATGATGAGGGGCATCGAAGCCCCTTCACGGTGCCACGTCAACGTCACGTCATCGCCTCGTAAAAAACGGGGCATCGAAGCCTGTCCCGCTATGGTTAATGCCCCTTGGGCGCCCCAATATATATATGCATATATATATATATATATGTGTGTGTGTGTGAGAGAGAGAGAGAGAGAGAGAGAGGAGAGAGAGAGCCCCCTTTCCGCCCATCTTCACGACCACCGGAACCCCTTCCGTGCCCCCACCAACGGCGCCCCGCGGCGGTGTTTCGCGCCCACCGCGCCCATAGTGCATAGTCTAAGGGTTTAACGGAAAATGGAGGAGTGAGAGGTGGGACCATCGACCATCCCCAATCAATCATTTACACTTTTTTTAATTGTTTTCTCTTTTTAAATTTAATTAATAGTTAAAACAGCTATATCAAAGTTAAAAAGAGGGCTAGTTAAAGCCGGTGGCGACGTGGCACATTAACATGACTTTTAACTTATAAAAACTACGCATAATAATGACGAGTGTAGACAAGGGAAGCCTCTCGTAATTATTTGGATTCGGCTTGTTAAAATCTCAACATGGTTTGAGCTTAAACAAGCTCAAACAGAGCTCGAGCCTAAAAATAAAGTAGTTGAGTAAACGAGTTTTATTTGGAGCCCGAGCTTCACTTATCGAGCGTGTGTGAACTCATAATTCCTTGTTAGCATTTTATTTATATAATATTTACTTATATATAAAATTTTAATGTATGTGATAATTGTTATCATATATAAAATTATGATAAAAGCAACTAAATACATATTATATTTTGTATCAAAGTTATATTATTATTGACAAAGAATTATTTATTGATGTATATTGTTTAATTAATTTCCAATATTTCTAATTGATTAATTTCCTCACAAACCCAACTCAAGCTCTTATAAGTTATATACAAGCCTTACAAAATGAGATTGAGCTTAGGCGAGTAAGGCTCAACTCGTTTACGCCCATATTAAAACATGAAAACACACATCACATACACTTGTCATTGCTGCGGGGAGTCAAGGACTCAAGAGGAGGTTGGGGGGTAGGGTGCTTGGTGGTGACAGCGTTCATGGTTGTCAACATGAGGTAGAATGACGTTATTGGCAGTGGTGCTACCACTATGTGATGCCCGCATTAATAAATTTCATTTAGTTTATGATTATTTTCTCATTTAAATTCATTGCAACGTTAAATTCATTTTGTAGATTCTAATTTCTTGTAATTCCATATTCAACTGTTCAATTCTAGTTCCAAACTCTATAAAAAAAACATGCAAACCAAACACATCTTAAAACTATGTTTGGTTTGCTGAATTCAATATGAATTCCATTTTTAGATGTGTTTGGTTAACGTAATTTGATAAATTGAATTCCAACTTTTATAATTCCAAATACTTTTGGCAAATGGTAAGTTCAAATTCAGTTCAAATTCTAATTCATTTTCAAATTACTCTTTTCAAAATAATTTCTTGAACCGAACCATAAATCTTTCATTATTCGCATTTTACAAAGATTAATTTAATCCGTTCAAAAAAAGAAAAAAAAAACTACACACACATAGATTTATATAATGGGTTGAAAATAAAAACATGTAGATGGACCAACTTAAGACATCGACATGTGACTCGCCATTGGTAATAAGTGTTTAAAGGACAAAATGAACAATATCTCCCCCAAATATTTTATCCAGAATATCATTTCCTTAAATGAGTGTCTTAAATTCAAACTTATACCAAAAAAAGTAATGATACATTAACTTTAATTAAATTATAAAACTGAAAGGACACCTGTTATTTAAACGCATGTTGGTTAATGAAGTCTCTCTTATTGACGAGCCTTGGGACTTGCTGACATGACGTGTCACCAACGGTGGGCCCGTTAAACCACTCCATGAGTCATGACCATCTCTTCATGTTTGAACATCTTTAGCGACCATCACCAAACACCAGTCTCCATCATGTATGCACATCTCCACAAACACTACATCATAGCATTCTCAGCTCATTCTTTTAAAATATGTGAGGAGATTTTATAAATTATATAGTATAGTTGTAAATAAAGGAGAGAGAAAATGTTATAGGAAAAAGTTAAATTTGAGTATTCACTATTGATACCTTATAATTTTTTAATATTTTTGAAAATTGGATGTAAGTTGAGGAGAGAGAAAAGAAAATGATAAATGTATAAAAGTATTATTTAATTAAATAAGAGGGAAAAAAAACAGTAATTTATAATGAAATTATATAATATATATGGATATAGGGTAGGGAATGAGCTGGGAATGCTCTCATGACATAGCATGCACCAAAACACACCCTCTCAAACATAATAGATCGAAACACACATGTTGGTCAATTATATTCAAACACATACAAAAATCATGACATGAATCAAATTAACATGTTAGGAATTAGGATCTTAGTTAAGCAAACACATGCACACACACATTTAACAAAATTAAACAAAGACCAGAGTAAAGATTTTACTTGGTTAAATCGAGGTGACCTGCATCAATGTCTTGCAACCAAGAATTTTTTATCGTAGTCTATTTGGTTCAGTCGTGATGAGGAATTACAAGTAGAAGTTTTTAAATAGAGACTAATATAGAGTAGAGGTGTACAAAAAACCCGGTTTGGGACCGGTTTTAGGCAAACCGAACCGGTTTGGGTTTATAACCGGTTTCACCCAAACCGGTTCCTAACCCGACCCAAACCGCCAGTTTCAGGACCGTCCCCTTAAGATATACCAAACTGGTTTTAAAACCGAACCGGTTTGAGAAAAACCGGTTTATAAACCGAACCGAACCGACGTGACCAGGTCGACTTATCTTGTGTCTAAATCGGTTTATAAACCAAACCGGTTTGAGTCAAACTGGTTTTGACCAGCCATTGACCAAACCGATTCAGTTTGGGTTTAAAACTGGTTTTGTACACCTCTAATATAGAGTCACAAATTCACAAACTTTTGGAGAACGAGCTTAAGTCTTTATCAAACCTAATAAAAATATGTCTTCAAAATTTAAAATACTTAGGAGTTAGGCCCAAAACCGAAGCCCAAGCCTCTAGAAATGGTTGTAAAAGTCACTAGGCGGACCCTATACGGTCGAGTGGGGAGTTGGGTGTACTCGGGGAATACTCGGAACTGGTAAATATAAAGAAAAATAATTTTTGAATATTATATAAATATCAAATATCATAAGTATACTTATATTTATAACAAAATAAATAAATATCAATATAAATAAGAGAAATACATTTTTAAATACTGAATTATTCTAAAATTTGCTAATCATTAACTAAAAAAAGTGTTATGCATTTTTTAATATTACAAAAATCTGAATTATATTTTATTCTTAAAGTCAAAATCGGCCCAAGTTGACCGATTAGATGTGATTTTGGCTAAAGTTGACCACATTTAATCAATTCTTAGTAACTAGGCGGGGTTGGAGAAACTCTTCTCGGTGCCATACCTTGAAGTGAGTACTCGGAGAGTACTCAACCTTGAAAACCTACTTTTACAGCATTAGTAGAAACACAACAAAATGGTATCATTATAAGAAAGCACGCACGCGTGCAAATATTCAATAACACACCCCAAACACACATATTAGTCAATGAAACTCAAACCCTTAATCAAACACAAGATCTCAAATACAAGTTAAAACACGTATAAAACCGTAACCCATATTGAATAACACAAATACAATCTTAAAAGACTTTTATATTTGTAGGAATTGACTTTATGCTTTATGACATAAACAAACTAGTTAAATGTATAGGGCATACAAAATTATGTTCGACTTTTGATCATTTTAAAGTAAGATTTGATTTGGTAAGTGATATGAATGACAAATGGATGTAAACTGTAAAGTGGTCAAAAAATCAAACTAAAGGCCTTGACTACGTAATTAAAGAATTGTCATGGGTAACATAAATGAATGTATCATCACTGACCCTTGAATTACTCAACACTCAGTTACTATCCCTCCATTTGGAACAATGTATCATAGTTATTTCTTTTAATTTTATGGTTGTTATTTGTTAATATGTCGATTCTTGTATTAAAATATAAATATTACAAAGACTTTGTTGGCATGGTGTGTTAATTTTGAATATGATTTTAATTGTGTGATCATAAGATCTTGCGGTTTGATTTTACATGGCTTAACGAATGATATATAGAAACTTGGAGACGAGCTAGCCTTTTCAAAAACTAATAAAAGTGGGCTAACGAATTTAGTAAAGTATGTTTCAAAATGACATACTTGTATTAAGATTGCATATATAATTATGTAAAGATCGACTACTCGATGCATCTCACTCTATGTATGGAATGATCAAAGATTAAATATATACAAAACAACAAATGGACCTAATCAATCATGGTGTATATGCAAGGACCATTGTTCACGTTTTTAATTATTTTTCATAAATGAGCACCAACAGTTACAACAGCATGCTCTACCTTTATGTTATAAAAGTGGTTTTAGTGTAGCAAAGCATGCTTAAGAATCCACTTAATTAATCTTGAATCATATTGATTGCTCTCCTTCTGGTAGGGTCACTTTTGATCTTATCAAATCTAATGATCATCATTATGGACCTTAGATACGACGGTAATTTATGCCATCATTATGCCATCACCACTTTGGTGGGATGGTAAAGGCTTTGGCCTTTTGGTGAGAGGTCCAGGGTTCGATTCCTGGCATTGGCGGTATAATGTAAATAGTAGGAGGAAAGCTTGTATGTTCAAAAAAAAAAAAAAAAAAAAAGATACGACGGTAATTTGTTCTCAAAGGAAACAAAAGGTCAAAAAAGCAAGCAATTATTAACAACCAATCTAAACACCGAAATTATTCTAACTAAATTTCAAGAAACTTAACAATGAATTTGTTTTTGACGTTTTTGTGTTACAATTAGTCGTTGTAGGTCATGCATAACCAATTTTAGTAAAACACTGAAATCATTTTTAATTTGAAATAGGAAAAAGATTTAAATTGTTACTTAAACATAACAGTTTCGATCCGTGATAGTTGGAAAATGTTTGTACGGTTTTCGTTTTTTTTTTAATATAATTTTGAACAAAAAGTCACGTTCAATTATCCAATCCACTCCAACTCCACCAAAAATGTAGCAATCCAGCTGGAAAAACCCCTTTGGACAATAATTCACAACCAAAGACAAACCCTAATTTCATTCGGATTCCCTCTAGTCATTCACTATCCATTTTGGATCTTTATATATTATCTTTAGCTAAAGATGAAGGTACCAAAGATAAAGATGTTAAGATGGATGAGTGGACATGCGAAGCTAGACCAGATAAGAAATGATGGTTTTAGAGACTTGGGGTAGCTAGTATTTTAGATAAGATAAGGAAATAGAGATTGAGATGGTTTGGGCTTGTGAAGAGGAGGCATGTGATGATGATAGGTGATGACCCTAGTTAGAGCAGTAGAAACCCTTATTGTGGAGTGGAGGAACTGTAGGGGCAGACTCAAAATAACTTGGAATGAGCAGGTTAGACATGATTAATAGAGTTACATCTCTTTAAGCACATAGTCTAGTATAATGGTTTGTGGAGACATAGGATTTAAGTTAATGACCTTAAAGAGAGTATACACCTTAGACAGACTATGCTTGCAACTATCATCTACCATTGTGTATGTGTGTTGTTCTATGATATTGTGCTTCTATTAGTGGTAGCCTTCTTTTTTTGACAATTTGAAAGCCAACACTAGCACACTAACACTATATTGTTTTTTGGTATTGTGCTTAGCATGCAGGTGGTATTTGGATTTTAGAGTCGATTGTCTCACTAGAAGCAACCTATATATTTCTTATGATAGAGATATGGTTTGCCTAAATCTTAGTTTCCCATACCACCAATAGCTTTGTTATAATTTAACTAGTGAGGTCGTGGGTGTCCACCTTATCAAAATGGAGGTGATGGGCTCAAATTCTTGCAAGCACAAGGCGTGGTAGGCCGGGACATCGGGCAATGTGGCGACCGACAGGGGCACAAAATTTTTTTTTATATAAAAATTTTTATGAAACAAAATATGTATATTTAATATTTTACCCTAATTATATGATAACTAGTTTGGTCTAATGGTAAAGGGGTATGACTTCTAACTAAAATGTTGTAGGTTCTATTCTCACTTGAGACCTTTTTAAACTTATTTTTATACAAAAAGTTTTTTACACAACCTAAATCATAACCAAGTAAGGCTATTTAAAAATTTAATTGTTTAAACCAAACAAAAACCATTTACATAAGGCCTAAAAATTTTTTTGCTTATATTATTTCGTTACTCGTTAGGTATACGGGCCTTTTTATTTTGACTCAGCCGAGGCATATAAATTTTTGGAGACAGCCCTACACAAGGTTAGGGAGATAATAGGTAGAAATAAATTTGTTGTTCAAAAAAAATTTTCTATTGAAGTGTCATTCTATATGTTTATTTCTGTCTATCAATATAAATTGATATAATAATGAAAACCTTTGATGTGGGAGTACAAAACCGGTTTTCTCCGATCGTTTTACCTGATAGATCGTATAATCCATTTAGAGTATTGATGGAACCCAACTATCATCTACGCCCCCAAGATTCTTATCATGATAGAACATGATAAGAATCTTTTCCACTCTTCGATTATGTATGGAAAGATAAAAATAAAATGACCACAATTTTAAGTATTCACTTAATCTTGTTAAATATAGGTGCTTTTCTTCTAAAATTCAAGGCATTTTATGTTTGGGGGCGTATATGATACTTGGGCTCCGGAAGGAGATGTAAGAAAAATCATCAAATTGACACTTAGCCCAAGTATTATATATGTCCCCAAACTAAAGAGCCATGAATAATAGAAGAAAAGCACATATATCTAACAAGGACCAAACTTTCGTAATTCGCTCTCGAACTTATTCCAAGAGAGCTAAGATTGAATCGGTTTGGGAACCTCGTCCCCGATTTTTTAGGTAGAACTCTAGGTTGAGGAGTTACTTGGAATGCTACCAAGATATCAATATCTCTGGTTTCATATTCCGGAGTATAATAAGCCAAGTTATAATCCTTAACACTGGTTTTGAATCTAACAATTGCTTTAGTTTCTGTGTTGTGATGACATGAATCCCTCCCTATAACTACCAATTGTAGAAAAATTGAATTCACTCCTTAATAGATCGTATAACCCGTTTAGTGTGTTGATGGAGCATGATAGAACATTCATATTTTTCCCTATAAAAAATAGGCTTCAAATTGGTTTTGTATCCGATCAACAAAAGTCAAATTTGGTTTTGGTTTTAGTTCCAGATTGGTCAACAAAGGTGAAAATCGGTTTTGGTTCCGGTAAGGATCGGTTGGTTTCTAAGTCGGTCCCGATTTTAATTGGTTTTTATCAGTTTTAATGACAAGGTTCCCAAACCGCTGTTAACCATACGGTTTAAGTTAGAACCAGTTTTGGATCTTGTCAAATTAGTTCCTAGTCAATTACAGGTCTAGTTTTCTTGTAAACCTTTATGTATAGAGTTTTAATAGCAATATTTACAAAGGAAATATAATAAATCATATCTTCTAATGCTAGTTAATTAATATGGGTCAAAACGCACACTAAGGTTCTGGGTCTTGTCAAACCAGTTAATTGTGAGTTTCGGGTCTAGTTTTCTTGTACATCGTTAGTATTGGGCATTATCAATCATGTATAGAGGTTTAATAACAATAAATATAAAGGATAAATAATAAATCATATCTTCTGATATATAATACTAGTTAATTAATAAGGGTAAAAAAACTCAAAATGCTCACTAAAGTTTGGAATTCATTTGCGTACTTCTACATGGGACCATATTCTCTTTACTCCCTCATCTAACTCGAAAGTGACTATTTACACGTTCACAAGCCAATGACTCAAGTTAACGGTGTTGGGATGAAAACAAACAAAATAAATCGCAACTTATGTTCTTATGCAATAATACTTTACATTTGAGTTTTACTTAGATGTATTTTTAAAATTCAACCGTAGATATTCATTTTTGACTTATTCTACTCGTATCTTCTAAGTTTAATTTGAAAAAACTACTTATAAATAAAATATTTAGAAATTAGAAAACATTGTGAAAGACAAAATTGCCAAATAATACTTGAAAAAACTACTTATAAATGCAAGTTATTGCCAAAATAAGGTGATTATTAAATTTGATAGACAAAACAAAAGACAAAATTTTGCTAGAGGTGGGAGGGCCCGTCCAATATGAACCGTAGAACCCGAATTACTCGTAACAACTTTTGTATTACTTGGAGGGTAAAGTAAAATCACCCAGTGGGTAAAAACCAATTAAAATTCAAAGTGGTCCATTTTATTCATAAATATATCCTGATACAAAGAGATATTCAAAAGTGTTTTAAAAAAATTATCGGACTTATAGTTCAATTATAAGATAACAAACTAGATACCAAATGATTTTGCTACTCTTAATTTTATCAGTCGACCGGTGTTGTAAACGAAAAGTTTGTTTGAACCATGAAACTATCAAATATGTTGATTCAAACTTTCGATATGGTTTCAAAACGATAGCAACATGACATCAACATCACCACGGTCGTTTTACTTGGACTTTCATTTACCACATTACCCTATAAACGTAATTTCTCATTGAGCGACGCTTAGGTGATGTTTGTTTTTGCTTCAAACATCTTCAGGAGAGTAATGTCTGCAGGCGCACAGACAATCAGCTGTGAAGACAGTTTGTTTTTTTAAAAGAATAAGATCTGCAAACAGCTTATAACTTCTTAAAACAAAAGCTATTGAAACATGCTTCAAACGTCTTCATCCTCCACAACCGGTCGTCCAGCCCTTCCAACCCTAGCCACCGCCTCCGTCGCTCCTCCACTCGCCGGCAGCCATCGCCACCGCCTCTGCTCCTCCAGGTACACTCCTTCTCTTCCTCTCTCCCTTGGTTCCGATCGCCATAACCACCGCCATACCGCCTCCTGCTCTCTCCCTTGGTTCGGTCGCCATACCGCCGCCATAACCACCGTTCGACCACCTCCGTCGACCCCCCGCTGCTTCATCATTAAACCGTTCGACCACCGCCGTTCGACCACCTCGTTCTGGTGGTTGTGTTTTGGGCTGATTTGGTCTGCTTATATAAATTGAAAGAGTCGAGAAGTTTTATCGTGACTCATACAATCCGTTCAGTTTCTCTCTCAAACATCAATTTTGTTCATCTTCTGTTAATTTAGGGTTTTGATTCTTGAATCCGTTTGTTTTCCAGTTTTAGTCTTTATGATTGTTGTAATCAGTAGATAGATTCTAGTGTACCAGATGTGCTATAAGTATGTATTTTAGAGTTTGATTGTCTGATTGTTTTTGTTTGAGAGTTGTTGAAGATTTATGAAATTGGTAGTAGTTTTCAGAGATATATGGCAAGATTGGTAGTAGTTTTCAGAGAAGTCAACATATATAAATGATTTCTTTTATTTTGGTCCATAAACTTTCGTCTTTAGGAAAATACATTTTAAGAAAAAAGAGCTTCAGACAGTTTAAGAAAAAATACATTTTAAGAAAATACATTATTGGTAGTAGTTTAAAATTATAATATTAAACTTGTTTTTAATATTATAATTTTATGTAACTTGAATGTTAAATAACTTCTATTCAGTGAGATAAGTTTTATAATTTACATATTTTCAGTTTATGCAGACAGTATCAACTTATAAAAACAAACAGTCTTATTTTTTCAGCTTACAGAGCTTCAGACCACATCTTCAGCTGCAGACATAAAAACAGATTAAATCAGCTTACAGACAGTTTATGTCTGCAAAAACAAACAGCACCTTAGTAAGTTAGTAGTTTAATATATATAAAAAAAATTGAAAGTTTTCAAAATTACTTAAAATAAATAGTTAAAAACTTTAAGCTGTTGAAAACATAACACTAGTGTATTTTATTTTTCTTTAAAATTAAGAGACGTTTTTATATGATGAAATTGACTTAAGTGAACGGTATATGATTAAGTACATGATCATTATCAAATGAGCTAATATTTTAATAAAGTCAAAAAACAGCACTCGATCGAATTGCAAAAGAGAAGATCCGGATAATGTTTTTCCGAATATACTGGAGTCCAGGGCGGCTCCGAGAATTAAAAAAAAAGTTTGGGTCGAAGGCGAAAAATAATTTAGACCTTAAGTAAAAAGAATATTTTGTTGTATTTAAACAATTTAATTATTAAATTTGCTTTCTTGGTTATAACTTGGGCTGTGTAAAAAACTAATGTATAAAAATAGCCACATGTTTCAAATTAGACTAGAACCCACAACCTATTGGTTGGAAGTCACACCTCTTTACCACGAGACCAAGTTAGTTATTATTTAATTTAGTTTAAACATTAAATATACACATACTATTTCATAAAAATACATATAATTTAAAAAAAAAATTTGGCCTAACGGGTAGTTGGGCCTATGGCCTTCGACCACCCTGCCATAGGCCATGACCGGCCCTGTTGGAGTCCTATACAAAACCAATCTTGAAATAAAGAATTATAGGAACGGAAGAAACACTTATACCTTGTGTTTGTGAGATAAAGTGGAATGGTGGAAAATTGATAATGAAATGGTTATACAAGCTACATAAATGTTTGATTATGTATGTGATCAAAACATTATTTTTTATTTTAAACAGATGTAGCAATCGAGTTAACTTCACGTGTTCATATTGTGCTATTGACTCAAAAGATGTTCTAAATTACAAACCTAACCGAACTTTAAAAAAAGTTGATAAACAGGTAAATATGGAGCATTTCATTAACACAGTAAAGATATAGAAAATATATATGGAATCTTTGATCAACAATTCAACATAGTCACATAGAGATGAATGAGTAACCACTAGATCAAATGAAATTGTTATGTTAAATTGAGGGGGCCAACGTTTATATAAGAGCATTGTCAGTCCGTTCCCCATCCTCATCTCTAAAATTACATTAGAAAACACTATATTTTTCTCTCATTTTCAATTGAATAATATTTTTTTATATCTTTATCATTACAGCTTTCTCTCTCTTCTACTCACAACCAACTCAATAAATATTAAAAAATAAATAGGGTCAAATATAGTTTCTAAAAATTATAAAAAAATCAATGCATTTTCTCTATCCATCCTATAATTTACACTCATAACCCTACCATATAATTTTGCAAATTTCTCTCACATAATTTTAGAGGATGGGTTGAGAATGCTTTAAGTGGGATATGTATCAATTAATTACAAGACAAAAGAGTTAATTATTCTGGAATTCAATATGAAGTTATCCAAATCATCAAGGTTGCTATATAGCATTGCAAATACAAGTTAAGATGAAATTTTGGGTTTTAAAAATGTTGTTCAGAACAAAAATTGTTAAGAGTTATGGTCTTGCACAATAGTAATCGGGCTGAACTTCTCACGTTAATAACTCGACATATTTTCCGGGCACACTCATGCCCTAACTGGGAACTGTAATTGGTCGATTGCAAGTTTGGCAGTGATCCAGCACCCTGAGTGTTGGGCTATGGGGCGATTAATACTACGTTCCTTTTGTGGTCTTGGAACCTTCTTACAGTTTGTGTTCCAGCTGAAGTCGGTTGTGCTCCTCTATCAACCGAGCAACAGTTATTACAGCCGCTAGGGTACAAGACTTCTTGATTTTAAAATCAAATTGAACTTTCATACTAAAGGTCCGATATAAAACAAACTAAGGACTGATAAATCCAGCCAGTTGGGTTGCCCCACTAATTAACTTTGGAAACAAAAGTTTGAGGTGTTACGTGATGAGTCTCACGCATGAGACTCGTCCTCTTGGTTTATGGAAACTTTGAAAGCTTACATCTTGTTGAAAATCGCCCGAAAGGTTGAGTGGCGTCTGCTCGAATTCGGACTTGTGGTGAGCAAATGCTCTATCGGTATCACGTGACACCTGCACCACGTGACACCTGTACCTTGAACGTACGTCCGCGTCGATTTAAATTAAAGTAAAAAAATAAAGAATTAAAAAAAAACCAATTTCATGTTTAAAAAAACAGAATCTTTTGAGCACATAGATACACTCATGCAACCCTGCAAACCCCTTTTTAAAAAAAACATTTTATATTTGTATTTTACTAGTTTCATACAGTTACATTTACAGAAAATAATATTTTTTCTTAGAATTAAATAAATTTGTGTGTGTGTCAGACAAGCACACTGGATCACATTGCTGCACCTGCTATAGTTGAATGGAATCTCTGTTTCTCTCTCACACACTTTCACACTTTCTCTCTCTAGAAACACATCACTTCAATCATCATCAACAGTGTTCAAACACCCATAAACAGAAAATTAAATCATCTCCATAAATGTAATCACAATTAAACCAACTAAATTAATAACACCAAAAAACAAAAATGTAGCAAAATAACTAGCCATCAAATTAAATTAAACCTACCAAAAAAGCTATATACTAAAACTACTAATTAATAATAATTACTGTACAAGTTTTTCGCTTTCCCAAAATTAAAAAGCAACTCTTATCTGATCAAAAATTCCGTCTAGACGATAATGTTTTCTTTGAATTTCACTCTTTTCGTTTTTCCTGCGAAGGACGAGTCTACACGCACTATCCTCCTCACAAGTCCCAGTGAACACGGTTTGAAATTTAAAATATTAAACTAGCCATCTCCGTAATCACGCCAACAAATGAGCATTGTGACACACCGTCTCATGATGTAGAATCTGGCTCGTTGTTCTTTAACGAGACGGGCACATTTTCGGGTGAAAGCGCAACGGCGGTGGGAGACGGAGGCAGCGGTGGTGGTGGTCATGGTGGTTGTGTGATCTGAGATGAGATTGGAGGCTAGGGAAACACGGGGTGGGTATTTATAATGAGAGTGTGATGGCAGTGGGTGTCACCTCTATTCACCTGGGTCCAGACCCACTTTTTTCATTTTTGTCCGATGTCAATTTTTATTAATTAATAATTGCTATTTTATTTATTTTCAAAAATTTTGATGAACAAATATGTAACACCAACACGGTTACACATCTCGTAAATAAAATAACAGTCATGTAGACGTAATCTAACTAAGATATTTTGTGGAACTTTTGATATATTTAATCCCTATTCGTTAAAGATAAAACCGATGATGGCTAGGTCGATCTCAAATATAAATCATTTGAATTGATGAGGCTACCCGCCTTAGCATTCAAGAGGCTACCCGCCTTAGCATTCAAGAATTTGCACATAATCATGTAAAACATATAACACCAAATCGAGCATTTATTTAAGTAAACATATACAATACATGTTGTGATTTAAGACTCAAGTATAAATCATTGAATTTAAATAAGTATGCAATGCCACCCCTAAAACGAAATATGGAAAACGGGGGATGAAAAAATACTCACATTAACAAGTAACTTGAAAGATAGTGTCGTGAATAATCGGAGAGATCGATTTAACGAGCAAGACCTATATTAAACGGGTCTTGTGTTAGTAGGTAGTCTTGGAAGGGTTTAAAATAAATACATGACAAATAAAGTAAATAAATAAAGTTTGGGATTTAAAATGTAAATATTTGAGAAATTAAAGAAACGAGTTTTGTAAAATAAGTTTACTCGAAACCGGGTCTCGGTATTCTATTCATTAGTTTTTTTTTTTTACTCAACCTATGTTTAAGTAATAATGTGGGTTAAAATGCAATATTGCAAAACCCTTGGTTATAAGAATACCGAAACAAGGTTTAAACGAGTGTTCGGGTTTGTCGGTTCAACACTTGATAATTGACCAAGCTCAAAGTTAACTTCCCAAAATAATAAATGTTATGAGATAACTCAATAAAATCAAAATAGACTTAACCAAGTATGTAGTTCTATTGTGGAGAACCTTAACGTTCGTTAAGCGAGTATACGACTTTATCGGTCCGAACTTGTTATAAGATCAAGTTTGTTACCGACATGCCAAGTATGTTTAGAAATTAACTAAAATTGATTTAAAATATAATCTTGAAGAAAAATATGAGTTTTGGTGGCTAAAAACACACTTGTGTGTCTTAAGCGAGTGAACTCGGTTTAGTTCGGTTTTTGGTTCGGTCCTTGACTCAGAATAAGACCGAGAATGGTTACCACATACCCAATTACCATGGAATTTATAAAATAACTTATAAATAATAATACTCAAGTTTTACATTCAAAAAGTTAACAATAAAGCTTTTAAACAAAAGTTCGGTTTTTGGTTCGGTCATTGACTCGGAATAAGACCGAGGATTGTTACCACATACCCAATTACCATGGAACTTGTAAAATAACTTATCAATAATAATACTCAAGTTTTACATTCAAAAAGTTAACAATAATGCTTTTAAACAAAAGTTCGGTTTTTGGTTCGGTTCTCATCTCGGGATGAAACCGAGGCTAGTCACCACATACCCAATACCATGGAACTTGACAAATATGAACAATAAACTAAAATATGTAGAAGTTAAGCAAGTATAACAAGTTATATGGTTAGATTTGTTAAATATATAAACAAGGACTACAAAGTCATCCATGTAACCTTGCCTTACTAGCCCGACATTTCAACCGGCCGAGACCGGAGAAATGAAAGACCGAAGGTAAACAAGGAGTGTATATTATATATATGTTGTAGCATCAAGCTTTAAGTATTGAGAAGTTAGTAAAATGAAAGATTAGCTTATGAAGAACAACATTAGAATTCAAGAATTTGAGAGAGAAATGAAGAAATGAGCAAGCACAAATGAAGAAGACGGGTGTGTATATATAGGGTAAGTTGAATGGGTCTTTCATAAAGGGTGTTTCATGAAAATGGGTTGGTTATAGACCCAAGAAAGCACAAACTACAAATGGGTCATTCAAGTCTCCATTTTGGTAGTTTTAGTCCCTGGAGTTCGTTTTGAGCGTTTTCGGGAAATTTTAAGAACCGAAAAGGGTGTTTTTTTTATCCAACAACTATAAAACAAATATTTAACATACAATTCATCATTTTAATAATATCGAAAGGTTTGGGATACAAAACGGGTCGGGTTTACATTAAGAATACAAATATAAAATAACCCGAAATTGACAAATGTCACATATACCATCCCATATTTCTTTGTTTTGTTTTATTCCACTTACCCATAACCATATTTGCCATATACTCCATTGTCCAACGTTAATTCCGATTCCGAGTTTCCGTATTCAAGATTCAAAAGAAGAGTTTTTAACTCTGTTAATTTTTCCAACAACTTTGACGCTTCAATTATTTTAACAGCTAATGTTTTCATCTTGTCTTAACTGAGACTAAATCTCATAACTTTTTAATTGAAGACATCAGTTGTTTAAAATCAGGGTTATGTGTAGCTTTTGCTGCCCGAGTTGTAATTATCATCGCTATGTTGTCATTGTGTTGACACAAGTGTAGCTTTTGTTATCATAGTTATGATGTTGTGACTCTTTCTGTCACTGCTATGGTCTTGTTAAATTTTGTTGTCCTTTGCCGCCACATAGCCAATTACAATTCAGACAATAACCCTAATTTTAAACATCGGAATATCTAATTTCCTTTAAAACTCACTGTGTGAGATTATTAAATAAAATTTATTAGTTATGATAAAAATAAATTACCGATCAAATTTTTTCCATTTGTCCCAATCTAAATCCAAACTCTTCTCCAGTAATCTTGTTAAATTTGATAGGAAGATTAGAAAAAATGAAACCATTACGAGCTTGTCATAAACTCCAACAAGCAACCAGGACTATCGATCGCACCGTCTTCTTCTTGATCGAATGGCCTGGAATATGCTTATGAATATAAGAAGATTACTTACAAAAAAAGCAAAATTAGGGAGAATTACACCACCTGCTTATATTTTATCGTCATATAAATAGTGGTCGCCTGGTCGGTAATAAACAATCGCTCATAAAAGATTGGTATTTATAAAGAGTGAAAAGGGGTCAACTCTTGGTCTCAGGATTAGCCGATAGGTAAATAAAACCATCTTAATATCTTATCTTGATATCTTAATCTTAATAGTCTTAATAGTTAATATATATGTGTCGACCAATATCTTAAAAAGGCAAGGAAGAGTATCTTGTGCCTTGAAGATCTGTAACTCTGTAAGGCATATCATCCTATATTCCGATTCTATAACTTGTTACATTCTTGTCAATAAGGCTTCATTCAAACTACTCTTGTGAGAGTATTGTCCAATCAGGTTAAATAGTAAAATATTCCCAACAACACTTGCTTAATGGAGCATCTGAACCTTTTTTTTATGAGGGGTCTCGTATGTTTAATGAGTGCTCAACAAATATATCTATAGTCAACAATAACTACTGAATCCAAATCTCATTTGAGTTGTTCATGTAATGACTAAATAAAATTAAACCTAAAATTAATATCTTAATAATATCATAAAATTAACTACTGAGTGATGATTCATTTTCTACTAGCAAAGTATCCACACTTTGTTAGAACTCTGTCGCCTCATCTTTCATTGATCGACATCTTCACCTAAGGACGTTCTTTGGCCATAGATCACATGGTTTTCTATCCTCGCCCTCAAATCTCTTTTCAACATTGGCATCCGTGGAGCTACAAGCCTCTCTGCGGGTGCTCTAAATATGAATCTATGGCCAAATTTTGAAACTGTTTATTCATATTATTTAGTTTTATCACTTATGAAAGATCACATAATTAAGTAGCATTAAAAGTTGAGTTACTTTATAACTAGAAAAAGAAAATTGATATGTAATTTTAAAAACAAGATTAAAATTATTCGAATACCCTTCGCAGTCTTTAAAATACGTACACTTTTTGAAAGTGTATAAAAGTAGGTGAAGTAGCATATTTTATGGTCTGTTGCAGCAGCAGAAAGAAACAAAAACATATAATAGTGTGAGATAGTTGGTTCCCAATGTAAACTTCATGGTGATGCTCTCTGTGTTTTACGAGAAATATTTAACGTTACCAAAACTCCCACTCTACGTTACCACTGTCTCCTTCTTACCTCTTTTTATATACTGTGGGAAACAAAATTAAATACAGAAAACGTTTTTAATTATTATTAATCCGTTAAACAATCGAGTGTTTGATGAATCGTTTGATATAATGTTTGTTTATTTAATTAACGAACGAACATGAACAACAACTTTGTTCAATTAGTTAAACGACTAAAACTAGCATATGCCTCGATTGTTTATTTATATTTCCTTTCAATTGGTGTTCGTTCATCTATGTTTGTTAACATTCATGAAACGTCGGTTTATACTGTTAATGAATGGATATAAATGAAACTAACATGTTCATCTCTTTAATGAACATATGCAAGCATAAAAAATATGTTCAATTAGGTGTTCGCATAATCGCGTTCAACTGTTTATTTGATTTGAATTATACGAGTTTGCATGAATTAGATGGCATTGTCTTAGTAGAGCCCACGCTGTTTTCAGAGTTTAGCTTGGGCGTTTCCCCAGGAAACCATACCGTCGACTGCCACTTTACAGTCGTTGTGACACCACAAGAGCATAACTCTTTTACGTAATACACGGTGGGACGAAGACCCGGATGGGCTTAGGATTCGAACTGATAATCTTTGCATTAGGCCTGGCTAAAATTCTTTATTACTAACATCCACCCAAAAGTTATACAAGTTGGATTCGAACTTGAGTCTCCTCTTAAGAATCCAAGCCTCCTACCACCAGACCACATACAGGGGATATAAACGTCATCCAATTGTTTATTACAGTTATTTTTACCAACATAAAAATATTTAAACGGGAGCTAGATCTCAAATTTCATTAATCAACAATTTACCAAGCAATCATGTAAAGTGTGAATGCATGAAGACATATAAGTCGTTTTAACTAATGGGCTTTTTTCTAATACCAACGATACACATATCTATTCAGTTTGCACGGCCGATTTCAAGTTTGAAACGAAACAAACTATTAAACCCGCAAATCGTATGTACCGTGAACAAATCAAATAACTTGTTTCAGTTAGACGTTTGGATCAATTTGACACTTCACAAAAACTCAAAAATAGAATTGTACAACAATTTTCATTCTTCTAAATGAAGTTGAGATTTGATGAAAGCTAGGAACAGAGTAGGGCAGGCTAGGATATGGATGGCAATGGGTCAGGTGTGGGTCGGGTTTAGGTATTCCCAAACCCATACCCGGTTATAAAAGTCCGTCCTAAACCTGTCCCAAACCCGTTGGGTTTTAATCGGGTAATTACCCGTCGGGTTTTAATAAAATACGCGTTGGGTATACCTGACTCAAAACGCGTCAGGTTTCTACCGGGTTTTGACAAAATATAACTAATTGATTACAAAAATGGTTACCATAAAGGTAAAATATCTCAAAATAATTTGCATAAACAAGTTTTGACAAATAATATATTTGGAATATAGTATATACATAATATAATAAGCTATATTGGGTACATCAGGTATATAATTGGATAAATGGGTCTATGTTATCGGGTAATCGGGTATATGAGAAATCCCAAACCCGTCCCAAACCCGCCAGAAATTTCAAAGCTAATCCCAAACCCGTCCCAAACCCTAATGGGTCGGGTATTACCCGTCCCATTTATGTCGGGTTTCGGATTTTTCCTATTAGGTTCGGGTTTCATTGCCATCCTAGTAGGCTAGGATCTGTGGGTGCATTAGTTACTTGTACATGTTGCTATAACAGTTGATCCATCTATTATTCAAGATTTTGGATACGTCACCTATTTCTTAACGTCAACAGATTTGGCCTACTTGGATGACGTATGCAGCTATCCTACAAAATTCTTTACCCAATTTGATTTAGAACCCAAATCCAAAGTTGATTTAGTGCCATTAATCATGTTAAACCACTATTTCAGTCGATTAATGATATAATATTGTCTTTCTTTCTCATGACAAAAAAAAATAATAATAATATTTTCTTTCCTTATTAATTTTCTTGCTAAATTTATTATGTGTGTCATTTGAAAAAACGTGAAAACATAGCACTACCACATCGGACATCACCGACAATCGGCCACATCATTGATGTTGCCACGTTGACAAAAATAATATGTATGCGGTATGCGTAGGAGAAATACACAAAATAGACAAAACAATAAGATTAAGATACTTGAGAACTTGTAAAATTAGTAACAATAATAATTAGGAATGTATGAAGAGAGTTGGTCCCAGTTAAGACACTTGAGAACTTTCTTTTTACTCGCTCTCATCATACATTCCTACTTATTTTTATATCAGAGGTTGGTTACGGTATAGGTCTAAAATATCAATGCCAAAATGAGCATAACTAGAAGATTAAAACACGTTAGCGTATGTGCTGATAAAAGGTGGGGAAAAATATAATTCTGGTGTCATTAGATGAATTAGTATTACATAATATTAAGTTATAATGAAAAAAAAACATGTGCAAATCAAGTATTTATTTTTTCTAGCATTCGATCATATTTTTATTTTTTTTACTTCTTACATACAAATGTCTATGTTATATACATAAAAAAAATCCTTAAATTAATTTATCCATACATTTTTTTCACTTTTAAATGTTTTTTCCTATACGCACTGACGGAGCTTGGACGAAAGCGCGAGAGAGGAGGGGATGCGGGCTCAAAATTTTTGGATAAAAGCGGGCAAATTTGCAAAATGGATAAACATTTTCGCACGAAAACAAGTAGATGTACACGGCCAAGCAAAAAAAAGGGGCCCACCTCAGGCCATAACTATTCTTCGCCCCTGACTACACATGTGTTTGTAGGTTATGTGCATCAGTGCATACAATATATCTGATGGCTGATCAAGGGTTTTGTTAATGTTGAGGTTGTTATTAGATGCTCATATTCATACAACCAGATATTCATACAACCAGACGTAAAAATTTCCTGGTTGGTTCAACAGTTTGCGTCGGGTCAATCGTCCAAAAATTTCATGTTTTTAGATCCAGTAAAACAAGTTTCATCAAATGCCTAACACCCTAAACAAATATTCAGCTAATAATCCTAATTCATAGACTAATAAACTATAAACAAATCACAAATAAAGTAATCAACAATGAATAATCAAACAATACTCTAATAATAATCCTAATTCATAGACTATAAATCTTAAATAAATCACGAATAAAGTAATAAACAAACAAACAATACTACCATAATATTAATGTTTTAACAAACAATCAAACATACTCGGTCCGGTTATTTTGAAGAAATCACCCTTGACTTGCTGATTACGATTTTTGATTTTACCTCGAAAAACTCTTTAGGTGTCACTCGTAAAATTCGTATATCACTATATAAACACGAAATAATGTTGTATATCGTGACTCCAGTCAG
Source organism: Bidens hawaiensis (assembly GCF_021521415.1). Taxonomy (NCBI): domain Eukaryota; kingdom Viridiplantae; phylum Streptophyta; class Magnoliopsida; order Asterales; family Asteraceae; genus Bidens; species Bidens hawaiensis. The sequence continues at coordinate 177,655 of NW_027491661.1, read as the reverse complement.
CAAACTAAGTCCGCCGTTGAATACATGTGTATGTTTTTTAAATAAACGAATTTTATTTATGTATTTTTGGTAAATGTTACTGCAAGGGGGAAACATTTCATTTTAACCATTTTTCTTATGTTACTGCAAGGGGAAAGCTTATAAACCCAAGGGGGAGAGGGGTGTCTACTAAGCAACTACCCCATTAATCCCTTAATGCCACTTTATTTACCCATATGCTACACTAATTCACTTAAAAACTAAGCAACTACCCCAAAAGTTTTTTTCTTTTAAATTAAAAAAATACATAATTCAAATAAAAAAAAAAAAAAGGATAACATAAATAACATTTAAGTTAAAAAAATCATAACAAAAACATAAAAAAAGGATAACATAAATAACGTTTAAATTAAAAAACATAACATTAATCCTTTACTTTGGATACGCTAGAGTCGGAATCATCTTGAGCAAGAGGCAGAGTAGGAGCCACAAATTGGCGATGATTTCTTAACATGTCCCACGCTTCGATGCTGAAAAAATCCCTTTGATTGATGGAGTTCCGGGCATCCCGACAAGTAGTGGCGGATGCACTTAATAAGTCGGGGTAACATCCGCTATCCCTCAACTTTTCGTCGGCAGTGTAATTTTTTTTCCCTTTTTGGTCGTTTTCATATTTCGCTACCCTTGGAAAAATTTTTACGTTACCCCTATTTGTTAAAAGGCCAACCAATTTAAGAGTTTAAATTAAATAAAGCTCAAACAAATTTGTAGCCCAAAGCAAATAAAACAACAAATCTTTTTTTTTCTTTTGTAAAAACGATAAGCATTAAACAGAAACAGACTCAGACATAAACAAGCTCAATAGAATATCATATTTTTAAAAATTCAAATCAAATAAAGCCTAAACAAAGTTTGTATCCCAAAGCAAATAGAAATCATTAAATTTTTTTTTCCTTTTGTTTGAACGAGAAACATCAAACAGAAACAAACATAATCAACATTTTGAGGTTGAAAATTTTAAAACAGTTTTGGATATGCAAGTTCAGGACATGGAAATAGATTTAGTGAGTTCTTAACTAGTTTATTATAAAATATGTTTGGTTTAAATCTTGAGATTTGTTTTCCAAGATTGATATATCTAAGATAGTGGCATTTTCGGAAATGTATCCGAATAATTTTAGTAATGAAAAATATGGTGTATTTCGGGTGATCGTATGACCTTTTATCACACTTTAAAGAAAGATGATACATTTTCAAATTTGGGTGAATGTGTGACTTTGCTCGTGTAATGGTGGAAACCTGAAAGCACGTCACGCTTTCTTTTGCTTATCAAATATTAAAGCTAACGTCGGTTTTACCGGTTGCAACCGCAACCGTTGAAATATGTTTTTCTAAAATGAAACATATCAATACGGGTTTGCGTAAGCGAATGGGTGATAAGTATTTGAACAACGCTTTAATTTATGCAGCGAAAGAGAAACGTTCAATAAAGTAAAAGAACAGGGTGTAATGGCTCAATTTCAAGCTTTAAAAAACCGTATAGGAGAAATTTGCACATAATGTATCATGCTTCTATTTTTTTTCGTTTACATTGTATGAAATACGGTAAAAAAAAGTTTTGAATGTTACCCATGAGATTTATGTCTAGATCCGCCACTGCGGCACTGCCGACAAGTGCATGTGGGTAGAATCGATGGAATTGACCAACTTTGTTTTTAAGATCATTCCACCTTGTGATATTTTGGTGTACGGTGCCAGCACCTCCAAATTGAACATACAATGTTTGAACCGCAAGCCAAAACTGGTCTTTTGATGTGCCATTGTCCGTTACGTACATCCAAGCATTCGTTAAGGCGACCTCGTCGTCAAAACTCCACCTCGACAGTGCAATTCTAGGAGGCATTTGAGAAGGATGAGTAAAGAAGATGAATGTGTGAAATGAGTGTGTAGAATTATATTGAGTTGTGTATGTGAAGAGGTAGGTCCCAGCAGAGCCCAGTTGGACCCGCAAGACTCACCTTAAACAGGGACGTCTGCGCAGAGACCAACTGGATCCGCAGGACCAACCATGCTCAGAGAAGTGACGTCCTTACGCGCAGTATGCAAGCTGGTCCCGCAGGAAATGCCTCCCATGGTGAAGGACTCCGCCTGTTCCCGCAGCCTCGGATACAAGCCATGAGTGAAGGCCACCCGCGCAGCATGGCTACACGCACTAGGCACTTAACTCTCCCCAGTGTCACCTGAAGGAATGAGCAAAGGCGGGAGGGGGAAAACTCCCGCCTAAATGAGCCAGTCCGTATGATGGAGGATCTTTTGTGTGATACCTGACGAGGTACAGACAAAAGATCTGACCAAGAATGCGACAGCTCACTGACAGCAGCATGGCAGACAGCACGCCACAGCACTGTGACCAATAGCCGCCGCCTACCCACCAACTCCTGCCATACCACGTGCCTAGCCTGTTGTTGGCAGAAGAGGAAGAGTGCACGACACGCCTGCTCTGTGTCAGCCGCTACCTATCCACCACTCACAGGCAGGGCACGTGCATAGGTTACAGTTGGTAGCGTGTTGGGCCGGCTAAACCCCTTGGAAACCTACCTTCGGCTATAAATACCCCAAAGGGTATGACCATCTCATATCATCATATTATCATCATATATACCTGATATCTGCTCTAGCAATCTCTTAATATACTTTTATATTTAAAGAGCAATCTAGTCTGATTCTCACGCCGGAGGGTGGTCACAAGGAGGAACCCCCCCCTTCTCAGTGACGAGCTCACGGTGTCTGTTTTGCAGGTTATCAGAAGAACCATCTTCCAAGGGTCTAACCCCTCGTGGGAAACAGCTCTCCAACCCCTAGGTTACCAGTAATCGGTCGGGGTTCGACTGGTGTTTCTTCATTGGCGCCATCCGTGCATAAAGCTAGAACTTCATTTTTCTCCAGTTTTTTCAAACTTCTAGAAAGATGGTCAAAGAGACTCCGGTAACCACAACCCCAGCTACTGGAGGGAATACCGGCAACACAGTTTTTACAAACACTACCCCGGTTACCCAAGCCGGGGCAAGTGAAGTAAATTTTACGAACACTACCCCAGTTACCCAAGCTGGGGCAAGTGCAGTAAATAATCGCCCACTGGGATTCACCGATACCCAGTTTAAAAAACGAACAAGACTCCCCCGCCAAACTCTCGAGGAAGTTAAGACATGGGCGGAGGCACGACAAAAGGAATTCCAAGCTGAGTTGGACGAACGCTTGCGTTCCGTCCAACAGGCCGACGAATTCGAAGAATACTTGGACAATGACTCGGAGGAATCCGACTCCGACGCGAACCCTCGCCATAGGGCAAAAGGGAAGCGTAAGGAAACGGATTCCCAACCGAGAAGGCATTTTGGACAAGCCTTCAAACCAAAAATCACAGGTGGAAGTCCACGAGACTTCTCCAAAACGTACAGACCGAACGTTGCAAATGCGGGAACGTCCAAATTTGCAAGGGACATTGCGGAAGCAATTGCCCCAAAAAGTGCCAAACAAATGCCCAACATAGGCACTTATGATGGTATGTCCGACCCAGACGACCATTTGAACAGGTTCATAGCAGGGGCAACCGTCAGCAACTGGACGGAACCCACGTGGTGTTACATGTTTCAAATGACGCTGGTGGGGGCTGCTAGGGTTTGGTTTGATCGTTTACCGGTTAACCACATTTACGACTGGGCAGACTTCCAGCAGAAGTTTAGCCAACACTTCAGCCAGCAGCGAAAGTATACCGAGGAGCAATGGACAATCCTCAAATGCATGCGGGAAGAAGATGAATCTCTACCAAACTTCATCACTCGCTTCAACTCAAAGAAGTTAAGTTTGGGCAATATCAGCGAGGATCTTGTTCGCGCAGCCTTCATCCAGGGCGCGCAGGACCCAGAGCTTATCCGCACCCTAACGGGTAAAGATGGAATGCCATCCACATGGGATGGCATCATGACAGCAGCTAAACGCTATGCGGAAACGGAGAAGCAACTGGGTAGAGACCTTCCGCAGAGCACAAACCTTTACACCCAGAGGACGAGAGAGGACAACATCCTCACCGCCCGATTGAACAAAAAACGGAAGCAAGGCATTTGGCAGTCAAGGGTAAACTTTGACACCTCATCCGGCTTACAGCATCGATTGGGTGAAAGGGATAATGTAAAGCTGCACCGGAACTCCAGATGGACGCCACTTACCAAAAGCGTCACTGACATATTTGCTACTGAAGAGCTCCCATGGCCAAAGCCTCCAGTAATCCGACATCGTCACGATGCTGATCGGAGCAAGTACTGTGACTATCACAGAACAAAAGGCCACAACACTGAAGAATGCATAGACGTAAAAGACATGGTCGAAACATTCGTCAGAGATGGGACGCTCGCACACCTCGTGGCGAAATAAAAGCTAAGCAGGCAGGTGCGTGTGGAACCATGGCTGGGGTAAACATGAATAAAAAATCAGCTTCAATATGGAGACTACATGCTGCATAAAGAACGAGATCCCGAAACAGGTGCGTGTCGGCTCGATGGCACTCCTGTCCCAACATGGAAGGGAGTTCAATTACACAGTTTGCATGTAATCAATTCCAATTTGTACAGAAAAGGCCAAGAGCCACTTCTAATGGAAATGATTCTCTTTCAAACGTCGAAGCTGATGATTTACATTTATACTTTTGTACACACTAATATGCCGGTTTTCACCGCATAATTACAAAAAACGTCATTGCATGGGAAGGCGGTCCTACCCGCACGAACCCAAAAAGCATGATAAACCTTCACGCAGGTCAGTTGAAGGAGAAAAAAGTTACCATATGAAAGTGCTGGCCTATCCGCATGAATCATTCGAGGGAACTGCACCAACCTATCAACAACCGCGCGTGGGACAGTTCAAAATTCTTAAGAGGAAAAGGTAAACCTATACGCAGGTCAGATATGGGTAAAGTTATGCCATCCTACTAAGTGCAAGTGACGGGTCTACCCGCACAATCACGAAAGAGGAAGCAAAACTTCACACCTATTATCAGCCACGTTCAAAGGTTAACTTATCCTCAACAGGCAAACCTTCACGCAGGTCAGTTGAAGGAGTTCAATTATTCCATTAAATGAAAGTGCCGGTCTATCCGCACGAATCATGAAAGGAAGATGAACACTAACCTATCAACAACCGCGCGTCGAACGGTTAAAACTATCCAACACTGGTGACGGCATTCACATTACGTGAAGTCGTTGCATGGGAAGGCGGTCTTACCCGCACGAACCCAATAACGTGGCAAACCTTCGCGCAGGTCAGTTGAAGGAGTTCAATTATTCCATTAAATGAAAGTGCCGGTCTATCCGCACGAATCATGAAAGGAAGATGAACACTAACCTATCGACAGCCGCGCGTCGAACGGTTCAAAACAAAATTCTTAAAAAGGTAAGAAAAACCTACACGCAGGTCAGGTATGGGTAAAAGTTTTGCCATCCTACCAAGTGCAAGTGACGGTTCTACCCGCGCTATCACGAAAGAGGAAGCAAAACTTCACACCTATTATCAACCACGTTCAAAGGTTAACTTATCCTCAAAAAGTAAGAAAAACCTACACGCAGGTTAGATAAAAGTTAAAGTTTAGCCATCCTACCAAGTGCAAGTGACGGTTCTACCCGCACAATCACGAAGGAGGAAGCGAAACTTTAACCCACTATCAACCACGTTCGAAGGTTCTTATTCTAAACACTTGGAAAATTGCTATTTTAAACTAAGTATGCAAGTCATAAGTTTATAAAGCAAAGAATCCAATGAAAGGAATAACAATCGTATATTTCAATGATATATTACAACAGTGGCCGGGTAACTACCCGCCTAAAAGAAATCTATACAAAGCTGAGTCTATCCTAGCAGTGGGAAGGGATCTTCAGGATCAGGCTTCAGGGCCACCTCCGCTTGGACCAGCACCGTCAGAGCGCGGCTGCCCAAGGAAAGCCTTAAGGATGTTTAGCCCATCATCAGCAGCAGCAGCTTCGTTCACCTTCTCCACCACTGGATGCGGGAAGGCAGCGTACTGGTTCACAGCTTGGTCATAAGCAGCTTCAGTATTAACATTGAATAAAGGGAAGTTGGAGGGCGGAAAGCCTCTCTCAGCAAACCCTAGACCAAGCAGGAAGCCAGTCTTCTCCCCATCCTCATGAGAAGCGTTGAGGGCTGTGCTCATCGCATCGTCATAAGAGGTCTCCGAAAGGACCCGACGCACAACCTACAAGAGAATACAAGTTAGAACATTTTCTAATTACGAACAGAAAGCGTAAAGAAAAAGTTAAAGATACCTGAGGCAACGCTTCTCGAAGCAGCCATTGGAGGGTAGCTTGACTTTCTTTGTAAGCACGTTCGGCTCCGCTCTTATCAAGGTTGGCAAGTTGAACTTCCTTGGCGGCAGCCTCTTCGACGCTTTTGAGTTTCCTTTCAGTGCGGTCAAGCACCCCCCTCTGGTCAAGGATCTCCTGCAGCTTCTTGGCATCTTCCATTGCCAAGGCGTCATAAGCATGCTGAAGAGCCTTTAATTTGCATTTAAGCTGCTCATTCTCTTCGCGAAGCGGCTCAGCAACAGCTTCAGCCTTGGCAGCCCTCTCAGTTGAGTTTCGCGCAGTCTCCTTGGCCAGCCGAAGCTGTTCATTCACAGCTTGGGCAGCCTTGGAGCGGGCCTCGAGTCGCGCCTGGACTTCAACCTCGAGGGCCTTGAATGCCTTCTCCTTCTCGGCTGCGGCAGCGGCCAACTGCCGGTTCTCCTCCCGAAGAGCCCGCGCTTCAGATACATCTTTGGCGCGAGCTGCTTTTAACTTGTCGTTTTCACGACAAAGCAGCTCGACGCGGGGCTGCGTCCGGGCCTGGAGAACCCGAAGCTCATTGGTTAGCCTACCCTCCTGGTAGCTAGCCATGGCTTCCCCCAACGCACCATGAGGAGCAGCGTGGCGAGCCCAATCCACGCACTCCACAGGGGTGCGAAGGGTTGTTCCTCGGCGTATGTTCCATCTTGGAACATACACTTCATTGGAATCCGACACTGCAAAAGAAACAAAGGCAGTTAGGAAAAGATGACAAAAATATACAAAGGAAAAAGAACCCTACGTACCTGTAGGGTCAATAACAGGCCGATAGCCGCCAAACCCATCACCTGAACCTAAAGGAAATCCATCCAACAGGTCAGGCAGACGGGAAGGTGGCATAGATCGGCGGGAAGCCCGGCGCGTACCTGATGGTCCGGCCGTCGGTGCCGGTGGCGCAGGTATAGTGGCAGCCGCTGTGGTAGCCATTGTTGGCGTCGCCTCCTCAGCAACAGTAACCACCGGCTCCGTGAAAGATGCTGTAAAAATTGCACTCACGGCCGGCGGAGACACCTTCTCAGCTGGAACAGCCTTAGGAAGGCTGGAACCAACGGAAGCAGGCGCAGACGCCTGGGTCGACGCCTCGGGAAGGCTGACCGAGCCTTCCCTCATTGGCGGAGGAATACTTGCTCCAACTCCACCCTGGAATGCGTCAACATCCACACCTGCACAAGCAAAAGTGTTAGAAATTTATTTGAAACAACAAATCTAGACAAGACTTATGGGGGCACTTACGGGGTTTCTTGAGCTTGAACGTACGGACGAGCGGGGGCGAACCCGATGGAGCCGGCCTCTTGACACCGGTAACCGTCGTCGTCGCTACAGCCTCCGGAGCGGTGGTCTCCTCACCACCGGGCTCCCCCGCCACCTCTGCACTATCTGACTCCGAGTCAGATAGGACTACCGGGTCGGGCGTAGAGGCCACCTTCTCCTTGCCTTTCCCGACGGCAGCCTTTTTCTTCCGCACCAGTGGAGGACCTTCTGCGGATTCCTCAGAAGAAGAAATGTCAACTCCAGCAGCAGGCACAGCATTGAGAGGTTCAGGGTAGAAGATAGGCTTACCTGGCCGTCGGTGGCTCAGGATCTCTTGGCCTGGCGGGTAAACCTCCACGAACCGACCCGCGGTCTGCTCTAAGATGGGCAACTCGTTCTCGTCCAGAGCACGAGTACCCATCCGCGCGGGACCATCTTCCTCCCGCGGGTTCAGGAGCGACTGAAGATCGTTCCCCTCTGAAATCAACAAGAAAGTTAGAAAAAATCGAAGTCAGCAAAATGAAACAAGACGTACCATAAGGGACAGAGTTCGAACCATATTCAAGGACGATCGGAACCTTATCCGCATTCGCCGCCTTCCACACCCGGCTCATCCCCAGCATCACCATCGCCGACTCCGGAAAACGGAAAACCGGGGAATGGACCCGGGATATCTTCGAGAACCATTCCGCCTCCTCGTAGTTGAGGGCGGGAAGGTTCGGAAGCGCCTGGCCATTCTTGAACTTCATGGCGATGGGGATGGCGCGAGCGGATATGAAGAAGAACTCTCTTCTCCACGAGCGAAGACTCCGCTCGGTGGTACAAATCTTTAAACCCTTGATACGGGTTGTAAGAGTGTACCACCCCTGGATGCACCTCCAAGTGTAGAAGGTCATCAGACGGTCAACGAGGGGCTCAAGGCCCAGTATCCGGCACACCCACTCAAAGTGCCGGACCTTGGCAATGGCCATGGGGTGCACCTCTGTCAGGTGCACACCGTGCCTCTCCAGAACACGGTACACAAACTTTGTCAACGGAAACCTAAGGTTTCCGTAGACAAAGAATGCAGCATAAACCCCGATCTTGCCACTAGGGGCATCGTACACAGTATGGTGGGGTTCAGGAAACTCAGGCTCGAGAGACTCGAGCATGAACTTCCTGACGATATACTGGTACAGATCGACAGGAAGAGAGCACTGGCATTCGCCAGCAGTCTTCTGGTCATCAGCATCATGAGAAGGCATAGTGGAAGAAAGATGAAAAGAGATTTCAGGGTAATGCTTTACTGAACAGAAAAATTCACCGGAAATTACTTGAGAAGAAGAGATGAAAGTGAAAAGTGTGAATTGCAAATAACCCTCTCCCCCTTTATATACTAATCGCAATTAATGCGGTGAATTTAATGCGAAGGAGAGAGAAATCGAAGGTGCAATGAAACTATGACACGTGGCAAAAAGCAGACTGGCAACAGCTGTTGACAGGACGTGTGCCAGTAATTTCGCGGCCACGCGCCCGAAAAATCGCGCCCACGCGCCTGAAAAAGCGTCTGGAATGACCATATAATGTCACGTCACCATAACTTCCTGCACGTCCTGACAGTCAGAAGAAACCGTCGCGCGACGTTTCAGAGGTTTGGACTGTTCCTATCTTTCCACCAACCTTTCGAAATTCAAAATTCGAAAATATTAAAAAGTAAGCGGGAAAATACCCCTTACCCCTTGGCAAGCAAGTAACCGTAAGACGGATGCGGGTACAGTGTAAAGGCAAAACCCTTCACATACCTAGCACCCGCAGGGAATTGAAGCCAAATAAACCTTGGCAAACAAGTAACCGTAAGACGGCTGCGGGTACAGTGTTAAGGCAAAACCCTTCACATACCTAGCACCCGCAGGGAATTGAAGCCAAGAAAACCTTGGTGAACAAGTAACCGTAAGACGGATGCGGGTACAGTGTTAAGGCAAAACCCTTCACATACCTAGCACCCGCAGGGAATTGAAGCCAAGTACCTCGGCAACCAAGTAACTATAAGACGGGTGCGGGTACAGTGTAAAGGCAAAACCCTTCACATACCTAGCACCCGCAGGGAATTGACGCCAGGAATACCTTGGAAGTAAAGTAACCGTAAGACGAGCGCAGGTACAGTGTTAAGGCAAAACCCTTCACATACCTAGCGCTCCGCTGGGAATTGAAACCAAGAAGGATCTTCTGGGCAATGCTTGCGGAAAAGGAAATAACATCCCCGCATAGCGGGAACGTCGAGAACTACGTTGTTTAAAGCTCCAGGATGGAATTGGTGGTTTTAACATAATTGATCACTATGTTCAAAACTACCAAAACCTCATGGAGAATCCACACAACTGGGACTCAATGCTCCTGACTTGCGAGGAGGTTACAGACCTACCCGCATCATACCCAAAGACCAAGCAGGAAACTCGGGCATTTCTGCAAGTGACAAGGACTTCCCATGGAAAACCTTACAAAACCCTTTTCAAAACCCCTTTTAAGTCCAAAAGTTCACCTCACTTTATTAAACACGCATGAGAAGAACATTGGACTGGGGGGACTTGAAGAGGTAGGTCCCAGCAGAGCCCAGTTGGACCCGCAAGACTCACCTTAAACAGGGACGTCTGCGCAGAGACCAACTGGATCCGCAGGACCAACCATGCTCAGAGAAGTGACGTCCTTACGCGCAGTATGCAAGCTGGTCCCGCAGGAAATGCCTCCCATGGTGAAGGACTCCGCCTGTTCCCGCAGCCTCGGATACAAGCCATGAGTGAAGGCCACCCGCGCAGCATGGCTACACGCACTAGGCACTTAACTCTCCCCAGTGTCACCTGAAGGAATGAGCAAAGGCGGGAGGGGGAAAACTCCCGCCTAAATGAGCCAGTCCGTATGATGGAGGATCTTTTGTGTGATACCTGACGAGGTACAGACAAAAGATCTGACCAAGAATGCGACAGCTCACTGACAGCAGCATGGCAGACAGCACGCCACAGCACTGTGACCAATAGCCGCCGCCTACCCACCAACTCCTGCCATACCACGTGCCTAGCCTGTTGTTGGCAGAAGAGGAAGAGTGCACGACACGCCTGCTCTGTGTCAGCCGCTACCTATCCACCACTCACAGGCAGGGCACGTGCATAGGTTACAGTTGGTAGCGTGTTGGGCCGGCTAAACCCCTTGGAAACCTACATTCGGCTATAAATACCCCAAAGGGTATGACCATCTCATATCATCATATTATCATCATATATACCTGATATCTGCTCTAGCAATCTCTTAATATACTTTTATATTTAAAGAGCAATCTAGTCTGATTCTCACGCCGGAGGGTGGTCACAAGGAGGAACCCCCCCCTTCTCAGTGACGAGCTCACGGTGTCTGTTTTGCAGGTTATCAGAAGAACCATCTTCCAAGGGTCTAACCCCTCGTGGGAAACAGCTCTCCAACCCCTAGGTTACCAGTAATCGGTCGGGGTTCGACTGGTGTTTCTTCAGTATGTAAAATGATAAGTCGTTGAAGATTATAAATAGGATTTTTTTTTTAATTTCAATGGTAAAAAAAAATAACGTATTTAATTTTAATTGGGCTCTTGTCCACGAATTGTGGTTACCGATTAGAGGGATAAACCCACAGCGGCGGTGTTACCGCTTGTCCTGAGAATTACCCATTTTTGTTATCGCATACGCCCCTCTTGGCCTAAACAAATGAATGATATATAAATAATCTTCTCAAGTTCCAATGATCAAATTGTCCCATCAAGTGAAACATAACCTTAATATTTTTGAACGGCTAAAAAACATAACCTTATAATAATTAAGAGTGAATCTATTTTGTATTCGTTTTACGAATAAAGAATCATCAATTTGTGATCATTTAAGAAGTTTTTGTAGCTCTAAGATTTTTAAAGGCTACTGATAGAAACTTTAAATATGTGAAGACATACTTACAATTGTGTGGGCGACATAATTGGCCCTCTTCAAAGTTTACATACCAAAACAATGAATCCAAATATCCAACCCTTATTTTTTAATCACAACTGATATTTGCTTTGTCCCCCTACCAACGTTTGGTAAAGATATAAATATTTTGCTAATTATCTAGAGTAAAAGAGAATCTTGGTGTCACAAAGGTGATTTTTGACTTCTTCTGTTTTTATATTTAGAAGATAATTGTGAAACAAAAGCAATAAAGGTGCTTGTGGCTGGGTGGTTGTTTTGTTGGTTTGTTTATGGTTTGAATTGAATGGGATTGCCCAAGTTCAATTCTAGGCTATGGTCTTTTTTTTTTTTTTACATTTTACTTTCTGTGAAAACAATTATTTTCTTTTTTCTTTTACACTTTACTTTCTTATTAAAGGTGTCTTTTTTGATTAGGTGCGAACATCGTCAATACCTGTCGCATTCACGTCGAGCCATGATAATTATGCACGGGTTTTGTCTTCGCTACATTTTTTAAAATAAGTTAACGTATTGTGTTTGGACGTCGACGAATTTTTATTTGATAATTTACGGTGCCGTAACCTGATACAAATCGAATGCACGCCGATTTGCAATCGCGCCATGTGGTTTTTGTTTTGTTATATTTTTTAAATTGTCGATTTTCGCTGCATATTTGTTTGTTTTTTTTTTGTTTTTCATTTTAAAATGTCAGTTTCTTTGGGCATTAGCGAATTTTAGTTATGGTACCATAATGAATGTAACCGATACCGTTCGATTCGCGACGACTCGCCGGCGCAACTTCTTGGTTTTACCGATCGGATAAACGTCATTCTAAATATGTTGTTGTAATATAAACTATACGAGTTTTCTGAGTGTTTACTAATTTATTTTTTCAGTTTAGTGCCAATATCATAATGAATTCAACCGATACCAGTCCAGTTTGTGTCCCTTTGATTAAAATATATAAGTTGTATGTGTATAAACGCTATGTTGGACGTTCACGGATTTAATTTTCCGATTCAGTGTCGTTGCCATTTCTAAGTCACTGTTACCGACTGAATTCACAGCGGGTTTTGGCATTGGATAATTTATCAATTGTTGATTCAATAAGGAGAAGATAGGTTGACTGAATTCCCAATGTTACGTTGCCGCCGCAACGCGGCATGTTTACATCTAGTTTTTATTTAAAGAAGACATTGAATGTTTCATCCACACCAACCGTTATCTACAAGCACAAAAAACTTCTAATAATGTTTCATTAACTTTAAAATTATAAAATAATAAATGATATGAATATAAACCAATAAATGTGTATAGTTTGTGGACTAGAGTTCTATGTGTGACCCACTATCATTCATTCAAACACAGTAAACCTGGGAAAAATCCTAAAATGACCCTTCAGTGCTCAGGGATTTCAAATATGTTCTCCTAAAATCGGGTTTCCAGATTTGTCACTCTTCTAATGCATCGCCGACGATATGTTAGGTAGTCATGCCGAAGAGTTAGCTGACACATAATCAACGATGTGTTAGGCCTCGAAACACATGGTCAACGATGTGTTAGGCTTCCAAACACATGGTCAAAGATGTGTTAAGTGTTAATTTATGGTTGACGACGCGTTAAGTATTAACACCTAACGCATCGTCAACCGTAACACCTAAACGCATCGTCAACATAAGTTAACACCCCGTCAACCATGTGTATTCCACCCTTCACCCCCACGCATCGTTATCGGATTGGTTTAGTAACTCATCGGCAGTATTCCCTAACACATCGTCCGGTGATGAGATTCTTAAAGGACAAAACTAGAAACTTTAATTATGAGGGACAAACTTGGAATCTCTTTCTATAAAGGGGCTATTTTAGAAAATTTTCCCATCCCCAATAAACCTAGTACATAGAATGACTATCCAGATCAAAACCCCGACGGTGCGCAGATTATATGCGGATATTGCATGGTTTTCGTTTTTAATGTAAAAATTCTTGCTCTATAGGTCAACTAACATTGCCTTTCACATGAATTGCTATTTCTTCAATCTAACCTTGTTCTTTTCTTAGAATGATACTCATATTATCTAGTAGAGAATCCCAAGCAAGATGAAGTTTATTCACATCTAACTAGTGTATTTAAATTCTCATCAAATAATGAGTTCCCACTAAATCCCTACACATAATATCATACATCTAACTAGTGTATTTTCTCAATTTATTCAAGAACTTTGTCTGTTCTATATAGCAAACTCCCAGCAATTTACCGTGGGAACACCGAACACGGCATCCTTACAAAATTTTTTCAGGCTTTATACAATATAATCCAAGCTTGTTTAACATATCAAGTTATCAACACAATTTTGTCTCCTAAGTTGTGCACGTACATACGAGACAAAATTCATGCCCATTGAGTCATTGTTAAGGTATTCTCATTATTTATCAATACTACTAGCAATACTAAAATTGAATGTTTCTTGGTGTGTGTGTGTATATATATATATTTATAGAGAGAGAGAGAGAGAATATAATACAAAGTAATTGTTAACCTCTGATAAACTAATACAGAGACAAAAGATCAATAATAGACAGTTATGCAAGCTTATTTCTAAAATCCGACAACAACTCTAGATATATCCAAGTATATAATTAATGATCTGACTTAGGGGTGTTCTTCGGGTTCGTTTTTTGGATTTCGGGTTTTTCGAGTCGGGTTCTTCGGGCTTTAAAGTTTTAAATTTTGATCCGAAACCTAACCCAAATCTCTCACGAGTTTTTCGGGTTCCGGTAATTCGGGTTGGGTTAATCGGGTTTCGAGTATTCTGGAAAACAAAACAAAAAAAATAATAAAAACAAAAAATCTTAAACACTATAATGTTAAAATTAAAACAACATATTCTTCTTTGCTTGTAACGCAAATAATCAAATAATAAAATAACATAACCTGATAAAAAAATTCAAAAGAAGAGCAAAACTAACTCGAACCATAATCGTATTCAGTCAGGTGTGATTTGGTTGTTCAATTAAAGTTGCTATTTGTAATAAACTGAAAACATAAATTAATAATAAACAATCGATCCATCATAGTTAGAATGACAACAGTCGCTAGAGCTAGATTCCGATAACTTTAATAGCTAAGAGTTAGCCTATTATACCTAAAAATATATTTAATTTCAAAACTAAAAATTTATTGGGGTTTTTTGGGTTGACATGAAACTTATAAATCAAACACAAGAATCAACCCGAATTACTTCGGTTCAGGTTCGGGTTAGTCTTTTCTCGGGTTCGGGTTCGGGTTCTTCGGGTCGGGTTAGTTTGGGTTCGAGTATGGGTTTTTCAGATTGAGTTTTGGGTTTCGGGTAAAAGTGACAGCCCTAATCGAACTCGCTACTAATTATACAAGAAAGGAAAAAAGGAAAAATGCAAAAGAATTGAATTAACACTCTACTTTTCAAGTTGTTTTAGTTTTATTGCAAGACGTTTGACCAAGATTTTGATGGTGAAGAACCATAACATGCAATTTGCACACGGGATCATGCATGTCAATGCGACGCCTCTCAAACACACTTGTTATTCTTCTTATTTTAGTGTTTTCTTTATATATTTGTTAAATCACACTCGTGTAAATTTAGAAACTCCATCTTTGATTAATTAATTAGATAAACAGGTAATCAACAGATTCCTCCATTAATTAGCTAAAGTACAGGTTTGACCAAGTTTTTAGTTTATTTCTCGTTATTAGTTTTTTTTTTGTGTTTTATACTTGTTTAGTTTTTAAAATTGATTCGCCATATATTTTTAAACAATGGCACGAGTACGAAAAAGTCCTACATCCACCTCGTTGTTAGGCTTAAGCGTGCTTGTTAAAGCCGTGTAAACACTATACAAGTTCCTTAGTATGTAACTAACTTAAAAATAACAAAAAATTCTCCAATCGGTTTTAAATTCCTTTATGATTATGAAGTAAACTGATCAAATTAACACAATAGTAATGATCAAATTAAGAAATAGAAGTTGTAATTTTATTGATGTAATAGAATGATTACGCTAAGGATGCAATTCAAATAACCTAGAACACTCAATATTCTATACAATCATCATATCCATTCTCTCGATCTCTCCTCTATATTCTGTGACACGATTCAACAAATATGCTCTCTTGTTGGGCTCCTTTACTGGGCTATTAGGTTGTGCCGTGTTGGGCTAGTATGGCTCATAACAGATTAAGAATTAGAACATGATTGAGTATTTGAGTTGATGAATTAATATTTACTTCCACTACATAGATTGTGACAAATATATTATGCGGCAAGTATATAATACGACTTATTTTAGAAGGAAGCCTGATCAAACCTATTCCTATTGTATTGAATTGCAATTTTGCGTAATTGAGTTCGGTCAGGTATTAAAATGCATGACGAAATTCTGGACCTTAAACTTCAGTTTATTAACTAATTTAACAGCCCACTGTGAGTAAGGAAGTCACTATGACGGGAGACAGCCCAACCCAGCCCAGCCCAATTGTCTACCAATCATATATCTAACATCTAATCTAATCTAACAATACTAATAAAAGAAAATCATGAGTATGATTTGACAATCCTATATTCATTCTTGGTCTAATCTCTCATCTCATTCATCCATGACATATCCATGGGTTATGGGACAAAACCATTTTGAATAATGGCTTATAATTTCCGTTCTATTTCTCTAATCTCTCATCACATCATCCTAGCTATCCATAGGTCTTGCTTAAAATAATTTTTGGCAAATGGGTTATAATTTTCTTTTTTAATTCTCTAAATTTTCATCATATTTATCCTACCTATTCATGGGTCATAGGTAAAAACAATTTTGACAAATGAGTTATAATTTTCTTTTTAATTCTTTAATCTCTCATCTCATTCACCATCGATATTCATAGGTAATTGGTCAAATCAATTTTGGCAAATGTTGAATATAAATAGATATTTTCGATTTGTAAATTTGAGATTCTGGACTTTTTATTGTTTTCTATGTATTTTATTTCCTTTTTACCTTTAATTTTGTTCATTTCTTTCAAATAACGAACCTTATTTATTTTTATTATTTGACAAATCCCATGTAATACACGGGTTCAAAAAGCTAGTAATAAATACAATAAAAAAACAAGTAAACAACATATCGAAATTGAACATGGTATCGCAATAAAAGGGCACCTTTTATATGAGAACGCTATCTGATAATGTCGTGTATTATACGAGTTGACTAAACCCGTGTATAACACAAATGAAATATAATATAATGCTTATAATTATATGTTTATAATTACAGTTGTCGAAATATGTTTTTAAAAAATGAATTTTAACGTGACAATTGTTAGATTCTTTTACTTTAATTTTTAGAACATTTTTATTTCAATCCCTTATAAAAAACAATTATCATTATTCTTAATTTATTTAAAAAATATTTTAACAAACATGTTTTGAACTTGGTGATATTTGGATTCTTAAAGATAATCTTTTCAGTACAAATTTTTATTTAGAAACTGCTTATTAAAAATATAAAATGCTATTCATTCATTAAAAATGAATGCATGTTTTATTATGAGATCTGAAATATTTGAATTTTGTGATTTTTTTTATCAAAAGTGTAACGCCATACTTTCAATAAATAAATAAATGTTTCAAGTTTTATTTTAGTTATCGTATCGTCTGACATCGTTAATTAATTAAATAACATGTAGACAGTGGATACGGTTAAGAAGGATTAATAGACTTGAGAATGATTTGGGCTTAGGCTGAGGGGTGTGGGGGGCGCGAGAGGGGGCGCGAGTGGGGGCTCCAGCCAATAATATTGTGACGTGTGGCAGAGAGAGAAACTTGATAAGATGGGTGTTGGTTGTGGTGCTCGCGCACCGGGCCCTGGTGTGGAGGGGCGCGAGAGGGGGCGCGAGCGGTTTTTTTTTTATTTTTTTATAAATGTATTAAAAAACGTATTATTAAAAAAACTCATAAATTATTTAAAAAAACACACATTAATTAAAAAAACACATTAATATCTAAAAAAAATTAAAGTACTAAAAAAAACATTATTCTTATTCTTCGGCTTGGTCTTCTTCGATCAACCTCTTCCGGATACGTTCCTTTTGTTTTTCAATCAGCATTTGGTCGACCGGATTTAGGTTACTGAAGTCTCTTGTAAGGAAGTCCAAATCTCTCATTCTTTTTTTTTTTTCCTTTTTGTCATTAGAGACCACCTCCATGGTTTTGTTGAATTTATTGAGGGATTCAACAAGATCGGTGATGTTTACGGCTTCCCCCTCAGCCGGTTTTTTCCCCTGGCGTCCCTTCCCAATGGCCGCCTCCTCGGCGGTGAAGACGTTTCCTCCCCCGCAACGTTTAGGTCGAATCCAACCCGGCAATCCGACCCGGCGGAAGTGCTATACGCTCCAGACGAACTAGTTTTAGTCCGTTTCGGCCCTACTTCCGCATCAAGGTCCGGCGCCACCAGCTCAACCCACTTAGAACGCCTTCTCAAACTCTCCCACACCTTTACATCGTCCCACGTCTTCACCGTCCCATACCTCCGCAGGCACTCCTGCTTCCACTATTCGACAGTGAAATTATAAACCGCCAAATCGTCACTGCCACTTGGTCTCATACGACCGGCGTTCCTGTTGAACAGATTAGTAAACAAGCCGACAAATTTTCTGATTTCGGTCCACCGACCCGAAATCATGTCGGCGTTCCGCTCTGTACTCCCAACGAGCGAATAGAACGTCTCCCTAACCTTTGTCCAAAACACATTGCTCTTTTGGTAGTCCGCTGCAAAATGCATAAATAAATTTGTAAGTCATTTAACTTTTTTATTTAATTTTTTTATTAAAAATCATTTTTAAAAACGTTAAAACAATTACCGCAACGCCGATCCTCAGAAATGACTATCCAAGCCCGACACAGGGCTTCCTTCTCATCCGATGACCACGGAGTGGTTTTCCGTTTCGTCCTTCCAGTCGAAGCCGAACCCGACCCGTCCGTTGCAACTTGTTTTTTCCGGTGGACGCGTCTTCTTTGTCCCGCAGCTTCACCATCTGGTTCTTGTGTCTCCGGAACAACAAAGTTAGGAGACGGTTGTATGTTGGATGGTTGAAAGCCGGATGATTGTTGCGACCCCGAATAAAACATCGGTTGGTCCGGTGCCGACCATAAATCGTCGTAACTGTAATCTGAATCTAGGTTTGGGTACCAATTTCCAGCCATGTTTTTAAAAAAAGGTTTGGAAGATGGGGTGATTTTGGGTTTTTTTGAGGTTGTGGTAAGTATTTTATGTGATTTTGGGTGTGGTATGTGATATTGGGTTGATATTGGTTTATATAGAGAAAAATTTTTTGTTTTTTAATAAACTTAAAGAGCCAACGGCTCTATTTCTAAGCCCCAACGGCTCTGCACGCATTCCCAAGTCCACTTTACGCCCATTTTCAGCCGTGACTGGCCTTGCGCCCGCCTTGGTCTGCGTGCTCGCGCCCCTTTCGCGCCCCTATCGCGCCTCGGTGGTGTGGTGCTTGCGCCCCGGGGCGCGAGCGGATGGGCTCACGCGCCCCCTCTCGCGCTCCACACCCCTCAGCCTTAAAAAGCCTTTAGATTTTGACTATTTAAACCCCTAAACCCTAAAATTCTTATCATTTCACCATCACCTTCCGATCATTGACATACACACAACATAGACATTTTGTAGACCAATTCCAAATCCAAATCATCCAAGATATTCAAGATCTAGTAACCACTCAAAAAGGTAAACTTGTATTCATTTCATTTCCTCCTCTTTTCGTTTATATAATTAACAATTAAACCAAGTCAAGCCGACATAAAAGCGAACCAAGGAAAACAAGCTTCAAATAAATCTAACAAAAATAATAATCAGTGTAACGGATTCCGCGAGACCCAGCAGCTAAAGGAGCCCGGAACCGGTTCGTGAGAACTTGGTTTCTAACCCAGATCTGAACCTTTAAGCAATCAAACAAAGCCTTACCCTGTCCGCTATCAGTAAACACCCAAGGGCGGCTAACGGGCAGATCCGACAGAACCAACAAAACCCCGTGCGAACCTGATAAGCCATTCGCACGTCACGCGAAAGCCGGCCATGCGAATCCTTATGCAAATGTGGAATTCGCATCCCGTGCGATTGCGGGTATGCGTACTTTCGTGTAACTGGAGACATAGCTGCTACGGTGACCGGAGACGGGTTGCCGGAATTTGTAGGAGGCGGTGACGGTTGCAGGTAAGAAGACGAAGGAAGAAAGGTGCAACGGTGGTGGTGGTGTGTGTTGCCGGAAGGGACAAAGGCGGCGGCGGGCTTGACGCGAGTCGCCGGAAAGGTGTGGAAGGGGCGGCGGCGGCAGTCTTGCAGGAAGTAAGAAAAGAAAAGAAAAAGAGTGGGGGTGTGTTGGTGAGTGTTAATAATAATAATAAAATAGTAATGTAATAATAATAATAATGTTAATAATAATAAAACCTTAATATATACATTATAGTATTAGCAAAGGAGGTGATGAGAGGCTTAAACGAACCTAAATCTGAGACCCGACCCGACCCGCTTAGAACCTGTAACCCATCTCAAATAGAAGGATTCGATTAGAAGGTAAACTAAGCAACTAACTCACTAAGAAAAGAAACTCATTAATGGGAGTGAACTTACAAAGTATATATGTGTATATATAAGAAAATAATATATGGTTATGAGAACTTTAACCAAGCAAAGAGTCGAACCTAAACCCGACACGAACCCGAACTCGCTTAAAGAAGTGTTGACTCTTAAACGCATTGAGAGTGTGCATTAATAATAAAGAAATAAGTATAATAATATATTTATGCATATAATAATAATAATAAAGATCCGTAAGAATGCAAATTAACAAAGTCAGCTAGTTAATAAAATAAGTGAGTATGTTAAACTAATATGAACGGTTAAAGAATGTTACATATCGGTTCGGTTAATTTAACGATTAACCCCGTTAACTCAAGAAAATAAATAATAAACAAATATAGATAATTAATACGTGTACATTGTTAAACAGTTAGCCGCGCACAACTCAGGAAGGGAATTACTATTAACGGTGAACGTAACAGGATCCAGGTGAGTTCTAGCCCCTTTTATGTGTTATGTTTTCGGGGCTGTGTGCATACTACGATGTGTTTAGATTTATACCCTTAACTTAAATGGTAAGTGTGTATTAGATATATGTTTGCGTATGAATGTGAATGATATGGATTGTTTAACTAGTATGCACGTAATTGTTATATTAGTTATGATTGAAGGAAGTAGAAAGAAAATGTAACGAAGGTAGAATGGTATGGTATGTTAAAGGGCATCGGGCCTTAATAATAACCAAGGTATGTAGGGCATTGGACCCTTATAATATCCAAGGTAAGTAGGGTCTGAACTCTGAGGATATCCAAGATATGTAGGACACCGGATCTTTATTAATTCCGAGGAATGTAGGGTCTGGACCCTTATAATATCCAAGGTATGTGTGGACCGGATCTTTATGGTATCCGAGGTATCTAGTTAGTAAGAAGTATGAATATATGTATGTATGTTTGAATAATAGATGAACAAGTAAGTATTAATACGTATCTTCGGACGACTATTTGTAAGAAAGTGAATGTAATGTATGTTAATTAACTAGAACTCACTCAGCGTAGCTGACTTTTAGTATGCACGCAGGCAAGTAGAATGAGACAAGTTGCATGAGGAGGACACGTGGCAATAAAAGGAAGACTGGCATCGCTACGAAGAAGACACCCGTGTCGTTTATGTTTTATGTTTAAGACTTATGTTTTGTTGTTTTAAGACAAGATGTTTATGTTATGTAAGATTGAATGACTTTTATTTTCGCGAAATGTTTTAATTAACTCTGATTTTTCAAATTATGTGAATGAGTAAATCCAACCAGCAAGAAAGTAAGGCACCCGGATCGAGGACCTTACAAAAACCAAAATGTTTGGCATATTTAAATTTGAAGTAATATAAAGGAAAATGAATTTCGAAAGTTTGATTTAAACTTAGAAGTTTGACATAACCATATTTATTAGGTATAAATTAGGATGAAAAAATTTAGAATGAATGTGATGGTGACTAACTAGATGTGACATTTGTCAATTTCGGGTTATTTTATACTTGTATTCTTAATGTAAACCTGACCCGTTTTGTATCCCGAACCTTTCGATATTATCAAAATGATGAATAGTATGTTAAATATTTGTTTTATAGTTGTTGGATAAAAAAAACACCCTTTTCGGTTCTTAAAATTCCCCGAAAACGCTCAAAACGAACTCCAGGGACTAAAACTACCAAAATGGAGACTTGAATGACCCATTTGTAGTTTGTGCTTTCTTGGGTCTATAACCAACCCATTTTCACGAAACACCCTTTATGAAAGACCCATTCAACTTACCCTATATATACACACCCGTCTTCTTCATTTATGCTTGCTCATTTCTTCATTTCTCTCTCAAATTCTTGAATTCTAAGGTTGTTCTTCATAAGCTAATCTTTCATTTTAACTAACTTCTCAATACTTAAAGCTTGATGCTACAACATATATATAATATACACTCTTTGTTTACCTTCGGTCTTTCATTTCTCCTGTCTTGGCCGGTTGAAATGTCGGGCTAGTAAGGCAAGGTTACATGGAGGACTTTGTAGTCCTTGTTTATATATTTAACAAATCTATCCATATAACTTGTTATACTTGCTTAACTTCTACATATTTTAGTTTATTTTTCATATTTGTCAAGTTCCATGGTATTGGGTATGTGGTGACTAGCCTCGGTTTCATCCCGAGATGAGAACCGAACCAAAAACCGAACTTTTGTTTAAAAGCATTATTGTTAACTTTTTGAATGTAAAACTTGAGTATTATTATTGATAAGTTATTTTACAAGTTCCATGGTAATTGGGTATGTGGTAACCATCCTCGGTCTTATTCCCAGTCAAGGACCGAACCAAAAACCGAACTTTTGTTTAAAAGCTTTATTGTTAACTTTTTGAATGTAAAACTTGAGTATTATTATTTATAAGTTATTTTACAAGTTCCATGGTAATTGGGTATGTGGTAACCATCCTCGGTCTTATTCTGAGTCAAGGACCGAACCAAAAACCGAACTAAACCGAGTTCACTCGCTTAAGACACACAAGTGTGTTTTTAGCCACCAAAACTCATATTTTTCTTCAAGATTATATTTTAAATCAATTTTAGTTAATTTCTAAACATACTTGGCATGTCGGTAACAAACTTGATCTTATAACAAGTTCGGACCGATAAAGTCGTATACTCGCTTAACGAACGTTAAGGTTCTTCACAATAGAACTACATACTTGGTTAAGTCTATTTTGATTTGATTTTATCGGGTTTGTCGGTTCGACACTTGATAATTGACCAAGCTCAAAGTTAACTTCCCAAAATAATAAATGTTATGAGATTTTTTTTTTATGAGATTTTTTTTTAAAAAAATCTCATAACATTTATTATTTTGGGAAGTTAACTTTGAGCTTGGTCAATTATCAAGTGTTGAACCGACAAACCCGAACACTCGTTTAAACCTTGTTTCGGTATTCTTATAACCAAGGGTTTTGCAATATTGCATTTTAACCCACATTATTACTTAAACATAGGTTGAGTAAAAAAAGAAAAAAAGAACTAATGAATAGAATACCGAGACCCGGTTTCGAGTAAACTTATTTTAGAAAACTCGTTTCTTTAATTTCTCAAATATTTACATTTTAAATCCTAAACTTTATTTATTTACTTTATTTGTCATGTATTTTATTTTAAACCCTTCCAAGACTACCTACTAACACAATACCCGTTTAATATAGGTCTTGCTCGTTAAATCGATCTCTCCGATTGTTCACGACACTATCTTTCAAGTTACTTGTTAATGTGAGTACTGTTTCATCCCCCGTTTTCCATCTTTCGTTTTGGGAGTGGCATTGCATACTTATTCAAATTCAAATGATTTATACTTGAGTCTTAAACCACAACACTTATTGTATATATTTACTTAAATAAATGCTCGATTTGGTGTTATATGCTTTACATGATTATGTGCAAATTCTTGAATGCTAAGGCGGGTAGCCTCATGAATGCTAAGGCGGGTAGCCTCATCAAAGTATGATCATACGTTAATTCCGAGTATATATGGTATCCCCATATAGAAAGGTGTCGTCAATGTATTCTTATTGACGATTTCATTATTGTCTTCAATGTATTCTTATTGACGGTTTGTCAATGTATTCTTATTGACGGTTTTATTATCTAAATTGTTGCTATTATTTATTGTTTTCATATACTAGTTGTGGATTTCATACTATATACTTATTGTCCAAAACTATGAAAATTGCTCACCAACCTTTGTGTTGACAAACTATATTTTATGCAATGTTACAGGTTTGATGTTAGCTTGATTGGATTACTTGAAGAAACTTATCATCTTGGCTTTAGGATATTAGAAAATAAAAGAACAAGTTATTTGTTTATCTATCTATTTGGCATTTTGTATGAACAATTGTTGTGTTATTTATGATGATATGGATTTAAATGATTTGTTTAAATATTGTAACTTTATAGTGTCATTGTGCAATGAGCAATCATGTCGCGCCTCGACGTTTCCGCCTTCATTGGTCGGGGTGTGACAGGATTGCTCATTGCACAATGACACTATTTTTTGCCCCGTCTTGTTCAGTTTTTCGCTTCGGCTTCAGGTTTCTCATCCAATCCTCTCCCGAATCCTTCTTAACCCTCAATACATGTTTTCCCATGTTTCCATCATCTCAAGGCTTGCTTAATCTTCATCTGGATGGCTCTGAATTAGCTCGTTTAAGCTCCTTAACTTCTAATGTCCTGAAAACACATAACAACAATTGAAGTACCAATGTTCATTCGTTTATTTAACTAAAATTAACTAATTAATATATAAAATTAACTAACTTTTACCCAACCATTAGGAAGAGGAGGGAAGAAGATTTGTGTTATTTTGCAATTTAGCCCTTAGTTTATGGTAGTTTGATCACAAGTTGTAAAGACTAGGTGTTTGGAGGGGGGGGGGGGGGTCAAAGAGTATAATTGATACTTTAAATGAAATTAAGCACAACGAAATTAATAAAAATTCGTCGTTTTATTAAATAAGTGTGAATCCGAATAATAGAATTTTAAAAATGAGTCGAGTTTTGGGGGCTTTTTTTATAACGAATGTTACACCAATCTCATTTGGTAATAGTGTAGGGACTAAGTTGCAATATCTTTGATTAGGCCAATAAGTAGCTATAGTACGTGTTGTCTTTCAAGAAATGAAATTAATGCGTAAATCAAGTCCCGATAAACAAACACGAACTAAACGAATAACTCTCGTTTATTAATTAACAGAAAATAGTACTCAAAAAACTAATTACAAATATCAAACTCTAATTCGGATTGACTTTTGATGAACCATAACTTGGTTGCATTTAGATGAACCCTAACTCGGTTACATCTTACACATTCGTATTCTATAATGTCTAACCGTAAGTTGGTTTATATAGACTAACCCGCTTGCTAGCTAAGACATTACCAAATATAATAAAACCCTCATTCCAACGCCATAAACCATTATATATTAATGAATCCTACGAGCTCAATAGGTCCAACCTAGTCATCTATACTTAACAGGCCTATTAAGTTAAAAATTACGTCCAAACAGAAAACTGGAACAGAAAAAATAAATTGTGATATCATAATATTGCTTTTTGTTAACTTTGCTTTGCTTTTTATCAATAAAGAGATTTCTATCTTTTGGTAACAAAAATGCGCATAATATGAAATCTTGTCCAATAACTAAATAAAATTGGGTAGACAGATTACATGTTATGTATAATAATTGTAGCTCATCAACCAATCAAGTTAATTATAATACTATTATATTGTTGATTACATATAATTAGATCACTATAGATCGAAGTAACAGGCAGATAAAGCCGTTGGTTATGATCCCCAGATAGATGAAGATAGGATTCCATTGGTATGTTTTTCGCATTTATTTGTAACAAAAATACAAATACTATTTAATAGGGTGCAATGCAATCCAAATAGGCTTTAAAGTTGATCGCAACTGTTAGAAAATACTTAGAAGAAATAACTAAAAGAACAAGATCATGTACAAAACTTATAGAAGCTTGCTAATTGCAACTGAAACAATACATGGCTGAAGATTTGAAGGTTGATCTTCAAAGACGTTTCTCTTAAGAAACATTTAATCATGAGAACATGTTATCCTGGAAAAGTTACGAGACCTCAATAATAACCAAAATGAGAGAAATCACAGGTTTTGTCGACCAAGTAGCTTTCAGAAGGTTACCGTATGAAACGAGCTGAAACATGCCATATTCGAAACTGAGACTTTGCCACAACAAAATTGGTCATTTCATAAATGGTCGATTTGGTTAGATCGAGCTCCTATATAACCGTAGCTATACCAAAAACCCTAAAGGCAATTAACGAACGGACACCAAATGGGTAATTTGTAACCCGAACCGGCCGGCCCTAGCCTTTCAGCGTGCATGAACAATGTTTAATAGCGTAGTATTTCCTAAGAAACATATAGTGGTCAAAAATCTGATTTAAAAAATGTAAGTCCCTATAATATATGCTGCTGTGTAACTACTGAAACATTAACAAATACTTGTTAATTGTAACATATTAAATATATATAACAAAAGCATCACTTAATTCAGATTACCTGATCACATTACAAAGAGATCATGATCAGATTCATCCATCCAATAATTTCATATGTACAGTAAAACTTGTTAATCTACCCCACATACATCATATGGTAAGATCAGTGGCGGACCCAGGATTTTTTGTCAATGGGGTCCCAATTTTTCCGGTTTACAAAATTTTTCGGGTCGGTCGTTATTCGGGTCGGGTCGAGGCGAGGAACACAATAAAACACGGAACTATGGTGTCATTGGAAACGAGTAAGTAGAAAGAATCTAAATTACAAACTAGATGAAACATACACTTTTAATTCATACCCGAAAAACATGAACATAATCTATATATATGGTCTTACATAATTGACCAAAACATGAAAAAATAACTCTAACACAAATAAATGATTAATTATAATATACATACACAAGGTAAATAATAAAAGAATATGCAAAATCCATGTTAACATTATATATGTTGCATGGTGATAATGACTATATGAGAGAAACTAATAAAAAACACAAATATCCTAATTGAATAACTAAGACTAGGATATTAAAAAAACAACAAAAAAGGAGTATGGTGGGGCTTGAACCTACAACCTCTCACAAGTAAAACAAGGGACTTTCCACTGTACCAGTTCAATCTTAATAGTATGGGTTCCAAGTATTAATTTTTATGGGTCCTTACAAAATTTAATATACCGTCTCTAAGTAATTTTTAAAAAACATCGGTGTCCCGGGACCCCGATCGGACCTATGTGGGTCCGCCCCTGGGTAAGATGCCCATCTGTGCTACTCATCCAACACCTAATTAAGGCTAAAGATTGTATCTCTGTGCGTGTGTGTGAGAGAGAGAGAGAAAGAGAGAGAGAGAGAGAGAGAGAGAGAGAGAGAGAGAGAGAGAGAGAGAGAGTCAAATCTCGATCTCAGAACAGTTGAGAAGAAATTCAAGAAAAAGATTTATAAAAGGATAAAACAAGTGATTCAAGAAACACTCTTGCTGGTCCTCACTATGAGGAAAACCCTAAAAAAATATTATTGCACACTTATCTAAACAAGAATATTAATAATTATGAAAGGGAGGATTAGTTTGAAACAAGTCTACACCAAAAGCAACAAACTTATAAAGTTACCTTTAAACAAGTAGTTAATTATGTTCTTTCTATAAATAAGTTATAAAAACTAGAGCTAATTAATTAATATGCTTACCAGAATCCAGTTGGAAGGTAACCACTGAACAAAATAAATAAGAATGGACACTTAGCCATTACTTGCCGCTGCAGCATCATCAAGATTCTCAAATTAACAATCAAGAGATGGAACCTTCGGATCAGTACAAGGAATCATGATCCGAAACTAGATCAAAAAAGAGATTCTGAATAAAGGGATGGTATAATAATTGTTTTTGTGAATCTTGATGATGCTCCGACGACAAGAACTGACTGTAAAAGTGTAGATCGATATGTGATCTTGAATTATTTCTTGATGAAGAAATGAAGAAAGAAAATATGTAGAGGGTAATAATTAAGATCTAGAGAAAGGGTTAACCCTAGAAAAGTTGAAGGAGAAAAGACAAAAAGTGGCCGGAAACTTTTGATCAACTATATGAATATGATGATGACGAAAATGAACCAAACAAAGGAATTAATGGAGAAAGATCTGTAATGCATGAGTAATGGACCAAAGTATATGAAGATGGAACTTAAAATTAATAAATAAAAAAATTATTAATTGGGAGGTCATTTTAGGTAGAAAAAATCAAAGTCTATAAAGACCATGAGAGGAGTAAAAAAGTATATAGGAGAAAGAACACTTAAGGTGAATTGAGTCTTGTTGTATCTGCATAATTTGTGTCATGTCATCAATCATTTTTATAGAACCGTTGACAAACGTATCTTAGAGGGCTGCTAAATATAGAAATGAATTTTAAACAAAGAACTATAAGAAATTGTCACACCCGGCCCTGAGCGGCGGAAACAGCCGGGCGCGCGCGAGTGGGGATTGATAATTAAGCACGGGCCATTGCAAACATTCAAAGATTTTCATTGCGCATGAAATGTTTAATACAATACATTACATTGTTTAAAAATTACATAAAAACATCCAAGTATAAAAACTGTTGAAGATTTCCACGCCATATCCCCATGCGCGGCGGGAACAACCACGCGCATCGAAGGGATAGAACTAAAATCTTCCAAAAAGCTAGTTTAGATGTTCAGCGTGAGGTGCTCTAAGTGTGACTCCATGCGCTACCTAATTATCTCCTGAAAGACACGTAAAAACATTTGAATCAGTATAAACTGAGTGAGTTCACAAGTTTTTGCAACTTGATAAATCGTATTGCATCATAATCATTCTGAAACATAATTCTGGTAGCATCATTAAAGCACAAGCTTGGTAAAACATAGTTATATCAACATATTCTGATAAAATCGTTCCGCGGGTTACGCGCGAACATTTCTGGGAACTGTGCTCGTCTATGCAAAGTGGCGCTGCCACTACGAGCTAAAATAAGTAATACCGTCCCGCGGGTTACGCGCGAACGTTTCAGGAAAATGTGCTCGTCCATGCAAAGTGGCGCTGCCACTACGAGCAAATCAATAATTCCGTCCCGCGGGTTACGCGCGGACGTTGTGCCGGAAAACAAGGCGCTCGTCCATGCAAAGAGGCGCGACCCCTACGAGCGGGCTCAAACCCATAGTACTGCCCCATGACCATACTAGGCACTCGTCCATGCAAAGAGGTGCGACCCCTACGAGTGGGTGGATCAAACCAGCAGTCCCTACCCTTAGAGTTCCAATGGTAAAGTGATCACTTACTCGAGTTCTAGCGCACATACATCGAAAACCTTAGATAACCGTTCGCATTGCTCATCATGAAATATAATTTAAACACATAATCGCTTGCATAGCTTGTAAGTATACCATGATAAAACATTATTTAGGTACGTGTCCCTCGCCTCGAAAACAGTTTAAAATAGTGAAAATAGTGAAAATAGGGGCTGTGAGACTCACCTGAGGTTCTTGTTAAGGGATTAATCGAGATTCGGGTTTTCTTGGTGTTGGCCTCGGAATCGAAGGTCTAGTAACAGGATCGGAGCTGGAAACAACGGATGCTTGGGAGAGGATTAGTGCAAGTTTGTAGTTCTTTGAAGTGTGTTTTGGGTGATAATTTAGGTTACAAATTTATAGGCAAACTCAAGGGAACACAATCCCTTGCTTTAGGGGATTGAAATCTTTTCATATCTAGGTGTAATGATGATAAAGTATGGAAATTATTATTGTTTATTGTTTACTTAAAAGTGGAGGAGTGGATAAAAGATCTTGATTTGATTTGGACAGGACATGCAGGTCTGGGGTTGGTGAGAATAGGGTGGCTGACAGTTGACTTTTCATGTTACAGTGTGCTTTTTCAGGTACTTTTGTCAGTGTACAGTAAAAAGTGGAAAATCTCTTAAACACGCTACTGTTTCCTTTTGGGCGGGAGTAATCTCCTTATGTCTGGAGAATAGACTAAGTGTTCTGTGCGCATCACTTTGTGCGCATAGCTTTCTGCGTGAAGGACATTTCTTTGCTGCGGGTAGGTGCGTAACCTTCTCGCAGTTAGGGACATTGAGTTTTCATTTGTAGATTCTCCAGGGGGTCTTGGTATTTCAACATAGTGATCAGTCATGTTGAAGTCAATTCCATCTTGGAGCTTCAGACAAACTAGCTCTCAATGTTCCCGCCATGCGGGGAGGTTAGTTCCCTTCCGCACGCGCATAAACGATTTAGGATGCACCCGCCTTAGCATCATGCGGGATGGTCAACCCATAGACAACATAACGTTAAGTTACATGAAAACATAAAGCCAAAATATTCACGCATGGCGCATATAACACATGCTCACGCTGGTTCTTAACATGGTGCGCTCGCGCAGGGCGCACATAACAGATGCACGCGCTGACTAACATGGCGCGCTCGCGCAGGGCGCACATAACAAATGCACGCGCTGACTAACATGGCGCGCTTAATATTCACAATCACCTAATTATTAGGTTGATTACTTAGTTTAAGGGATTGGGAATTTACCGGGTGTCACATTCTCCCCTCGTTAAACGAATTTCGTCCCGAAATTTAGGAGACGTTGCTGGCAGAAGCCATGCTCTGAAAGAGGTGTGGGTATTTCATGCGCATCTGGTCTTCTCTTTCCCAAGTGAATTCAGGCCCACGCCTCGAATTCCATTGAACCTTTACTAACTTGATTCTGCTTCTGCGCAACTTTTGTTCTTTCCAATCGGTTACTGCTATAGGTTCTTCTACGAAGTGCAGCTGTTTGTCGATGTGAATCTCTTCCAACGGCAAAATCAACGTTTCGTCAGATAGGCACTTTTTGAGGTTGGACACATGAAACGTATCATGAACTCCACTGAGTTCGGCGGGTAAACGGAGTTTATAAGCAACCGGACCGATCCTTTCCAGGATCTCAAATGGTCCAATGTAGCGTGGATTCAACTTTCCTCGCTTGCCGAAACGGGGGACTCCTTTCCATGGAGAGACTTTCAAAAGTACTCTATCCCCTACTTGAAACTCCAATGGTTTCCTTCGCACATCTGCGTAGCTCTTCTGTCTATCGCGCGCTGTCTTAAGGCGATCCCTTATCTGAAAAATCTTGTCTGTTGTTTCTTGGATCAATTCTGGACCAGTCATTTGCTTGTCACCCACTTCAGCCCAGCACAGTGGGGATCTACACTTGCGCCCATACAAAGCTTCGAACGGCGCAGCCTTAATGCTTGTGTGATAGCTATTGTTGTAAGAAAATTCAACCAATGGGAGGTGAGTATCCCAGCTACCTCCGAAATCGATTGCGCACGCGCGCAGCATATCTTCCAATGTCTGGATTGTTCGCTCGCTTTGCCCATCCGTTTGAGGATGATAAGCTGTACTCATATCAAGGCGAGTACCTAGAGCTCCTTGTAACGATCTCCAAAACCTTGATGTGAACCGACTATCTCTATCAGAAATGATGGACACTGGGACTCCATGTTTTGAAACTACTTCTCGAATATACAATCTGGCTAACTTTTCCATCTTATCGGTTTCCTTGATTGGCAGGAAGTGCGCTGACTTAGTTAGCCGATCTACAATAACCCAGATCGTGTCATAACCCCCAGGTGTCCTTGGCAGTTTGGTGATGAAGTCCATAGAGATTTGTTCCCACTTCCACATGGGAATTTCTGGCTGCTGAAGTAACCCCGACGGCTTCTGATATTCAGCATTTACCTTTGAACACGTCAGGCACTTACTGACATACGTCGCGATGGCGCCTTTAAGATTGGGCCACCAATACAGCGTTTTAACATCTTGGTACATCTTGTCTGCGCCAGGATGTACGGAATACCGCGTCTTGTGAGCTTCGTTCAATACCTGTTCGCGCAATCCTCTCTTGAGAGGGACCCATATGCGGTTAGCAAAATATCGAGTGTCGTTTTCTTTGAGCTCCAAATTCTTAATCATACCCCCAAGGGCTTCGTTTTTAACAAACTCTGGTTTCAAGGCTTCTTGCTGAGCGTCTCGGATGCGGGTAGAGAGATCTGCGTGAATGGTCAACCTTAGAGCCTTGACTCGTAGCGTTTTTATTCGCTCCTTCCTACTTAGCGCGTCTGCTACCACATTCGCCTTTCCAGGGTGGTACTTGATTTCACAATCATAATCGTTCAACAATTCAACCCCTCTTCGTTGCCTCATGTTTAAATCCTTTTGATCAAATATATGTTGAAGGCTCTTGTGATCCGTAAAGATTACACACTTTGTACCATAGAGGTAATGGCGCCAAATCTTTAGCGCGAAGACAACCGCTCCAAGTTCTAAATCATGCGTTGTGTAGTTCTTTTCATTGGTCTTGAGTTGGCGCGAGGCATACGCTATGACTTTGTCTCGCTGCATAAGGACACATCCGAGTCCTTGATGTGAAGCGTCGCAGTAAACGACGATGTCATCCGTCCCCTCGGGCAGAGACAAAATTGGCGCACTACATAACTTCTGTTTCA
This sequence comes from Bidens hawaiensis, assembly GCF_021521415.1. Lineage (NCBI taxonomy): Eukaryota > Viridiplantae > Streptophyta > Magnoliopsida > Asterales > Asteraceae > Bidens > Bidens hawaiensis. Next base: position 145,352 of record NW_027491661.1, on the reverse strand, counting down.
ACATTTGAAATGCTGTTTCCTGATTTTCGCCCCAAACAAACTTCTTGTCTTTCTGAGTTAGCGCGGTCAGAGGTAGAGCTATTTTGGAGAAGTTCTCAATGAAGCGTCGATAGTAGCCAGCTAGCCCTAGGAATTGCCTCACCTCAGTTGGGGTTTTTGGCGCTTCCCAGTTTTCGATGGCCTTGACTTTAGAAGGATCAACGTGTATTCCTTTCTCGTTTACAACGTGACCGAGAAAATGAACTTCTCTAAGCCAAAACTCACATTTGGAAAACTTCGCATACAACTTTTCTTTTCTCAACAATTCCAAAATCAATCTCAGGTGTTGCTCATGCTCGGCCTTGGTCCGAGAGTAAATCAGAATATCATCTATAAACACAATCACAAACTTGTCCAAGTATGGTTTGCACACGCGGTTCATCAGATCCATGAATACAGCCGGCGCATTAGTTAGCCCGAAAGGCATCACTAAGAACTCATAATGGCCGTATCTAGTTCGGAAGGCTGTTTTCGGCACATCTTCCTCATGGACCCTAAGTTGGTGGTATCCGGACCGTAGATCTATCTTCGAATAATAACTGGATCCTTGCAAATGGTCAAATAGGTCGTCAATCCTCGGTAAGGGGTACCGATTTTTGACTGTCAGCTTATTCAGCTCCCTGTAGTCAATACACATTCTGAACGAACCATCCTTCTTCTTAACAAACAGTACTGGAGCTCCCCAAGGTGAAAAGCTTGGGCGTATGAAACCCTTATCCAATAGTTCCTGTAACTGATTGGATAGCTCTTGCATCTCAGATGGAGCTAGTCGATAAGGCGCTTGAGCTACTGGCGCAGCTCCTGGGACTAAATCAATACGAAACTCTACTTGTCGCGGCTGCGGTAATCCGGGCAAATCTTCAGGAAAAACTTCTGGAAATTCGCGCACTACTGGTAAGTCTTCAATTCTTCGCTCATCACCTTTCTTCTCTACTACATGCGCCAGGAAGGCGTAGCACCCTTTCCTTAGGCACTTTCGCGCCTTTAGGCACGAAATCAGTTTCGTCGCAACTCCCCTTCTTTCCCCTTGAATTACCAAGGTTTCTCCGTTCAACAGTGGGATCCGAACCTGCTTCTCATGGCAAATAACTTCCGCGTGGTTCTCGACTAACCAATCCATACCTACCACAATGTCAAAACTTCCCAAGTCTATTGGCAACAAGTTAATATTGAACCCGTGACCTCCCATGACTATTACACATTCTTCAGCCCTTTCGCTCGCGCACAACTGCCTACCATTGGCCAGTTCTATAGTATAAGGTATGTCTAGCCTACTGGTTGCTAGACCTAAGGAGTTTTTAAACTCAGTGGATATAAAACTTAGATCAGCGCCAGTATCAAATAAGACAGATGCAAAATGGCCGTTAAGTAAAAACGTACCGGTTACCACATTCGGCTCTTCTTTAGCTTCGCCTGCGCCGATCACAAAAGCTCTCCCGCGAGCTTGGTTCCCTTTTTGCGGGCAATCCCGACTAAAATGCCCTGGCTTCCCGCATGCGTAGCAGTTGTCGCTTGCTCCAGCGTCTCTGACACGGCAATTCATCGTCTTGTGCCCTGGTCTGCCACATTTGGCGCACGTGACGCTCGCGCACTCACCATCGTGGTGAAACTTGCATCTGTTGCACCATGGGTGAGGCCCACTGTATCCCTTCCTTGATGGTTCCGCGGCTTGGATCGCGTAAACCCTTGCGCTTTCCTGCTTCTTGAACGGTGGCTGCTTGGAGTCGGACCCTCGGTGGTGAGAGTTCCATTTCCTCTTGGGATCAGAGGTTCGCTGCTCGGTTCCGCGCGTAGTTAACAAACCCGCACGGACCGTATCCCTTGTAAGGGTGATGGCCCGCGCTACCGCCTCATCAAAGGTTGGAGGCGCTGCGGCGTTGAGCGGAACCCTAACAACAGGAGGTAACCCAAAAATATACCTCTCGATCTTCTTTTCCTCCGTGTTTGCCATATCTGGCACCAACTGGCAAAGTTCGTTGAACCGGTTGTTGTAGGCGTCGATATCCGTTCCTACCATGGTGTGGTTCCAGAATTCCTGTTGTAGGCTCTGGATTTCTGCGCGAGAGCAGAACTTTCTCATCATCATTTCCTTCAGTTCCTCCCAGGTCTTGTGGAGAGCAACTTCTCGCCCCAATGTTTTCATTTGAAGCTTCCACCAAGACGAAGCTGCCTCTTGGAACATGCAGGTCGCGTAAAGAACCTTCTGGTTCTCACTACATCTGCTAATGGAGAGAACTGTCTCCATCTTGTCAATCCAGTTGTAGAGCCCAATGGCCCCTTCGGTACCCTTGAATGGCCAAGGCTTACAGGCCATGAATGTCTTATAGGAGCATCCTTTGTCCAAGGCTCCTGATTCGGGTTCTGGGGTCTCATTCTGACGACCCTGACTTGATTCGGCCTTGCTGGCCTCATGTGTCGCAATCGCCTGCGCGATTATTTCCGCGAGTTCCTCGGGTGTCATGGTAATTCCTTTGGCTTTAGTTGGAGGCATTCTCGCTTTAAAAGAGAATGGAAATATATCAAACTTAGCGCATGTACTCTGAGCACATAATGTTATCATTATTTACTAGACAGTGTGACCCGTGTTCCTAAGTGTGTGTATAGTTTCTTTTGAAAATATTTTCTTTGAAAAGTATTTCATGTGATTCCCCAACGGTTATAGTCTAGGTTAAAACTTCTTTTCCTAGTTCGCTATAACCAGTGCTCTGATACCAATCTGTCACACCCGGCCCTGAGCGGCGGAAACAGCCGGGCGCGCGCGAGTGGGGATTGATAATTAAGCACGGGCCATTGCAAACATTCAAAGATTTTCATTGCGCATGAAATGTTTAATACAATACATTACATTGTTTAAATATTACATAAAAACATCCAAGTATAAAAACTGTTGAAGATTTCCACGCCATATCCCCATGCGCGGCGGGAACAACCACGCGCATCGAAGGGATAGAACTAAAATCTTCCAAAAAGCTAGTTTAGATGTTCAGCGTGAGGTGCTCTAAGTGTGACTCCATGCGCTACCTAATTATCTCCTGAAAGACACGTAAAAACATTTGAATCAGTATAAACTGAGTGAGTTCACAAGTTTTTGCAACTTGATAAATCGTATTGCATCATAATCATTCTGAAACATAATTCTGGTAGCATCATTAAAGCACAAGCTTGGTAAAACATAGTTATATCAACATATTCTGATAAAATCGTTCCGCGGGTTACGCGCGAACATTTCTGGGAACTGTGCTCGTCTATGCAAAGTGGCGCTGCCACTACGAGCTAAAATAAGTAATACCGTCCCGCGGGTTACGCGCGAACGTTTCAGGAAAATGTGCTTGTCCATGCAAAGTGGCGCTGCCACTACGAGCAAATCAATAATTCCGTCCCGCGGGTTACGCGCGGACGTTGTGCCGGAAAACAAGGCGCTCGTCCATGCAAAGAGGCGCGACCCCTACGAGCGGGCTCAAACCCATAGTACTGCCCCATGACCATACTAGGCACTCGTCCATGCAAAGAGGTGCGACCCCTACGAGTGGGTGGATCAAACCAGCAGTCCCTACCCTTAGAGTTCCAATGGTAAAGTGATCACTTACTCGAGTTCTAGCGCACATACATCGAAAACCTTAGATAACCGTTCGCATTGCTCATCATGAAATATAATTTAAACACATAATCGCTTGCATAGCTTGTAAGTATACCATGATAAAACATTATTTAGGTACGTGTCCCTCGCCCCGAAAACAGTTTAAAATAGTGAAAATAGTGAAAATAGGGGCTGTGAGACTCACCTGAGGTTCTTGTTAAGGGATTAATCGAGATTCGGGTTTTCTTGGTGTTGGCCTCGGAATCGAAGGTCTAGTAACAGGATCGGAGCTGGAAACAACGGATGCTTGGGAGAGGATTAGTGCAAGTTTGTAGTTCTTTGAAGTGTGTTTTGGGTGATAATTTAGGTTACAAATTTATAGGCAAACTCAAGGGAACACAATCCCTTGCTTTAGGGGATTGAAATCTTTTCATATCTAGGTGTAATGATGATAAAGTATGGAAATTATTATTGTTTATTGTTTACTTAAAAGTGGAGGAGTGGATAAAAGATCTTGATTTGATTTGGACAGGACATGCAGGTCTGGGGTTGGTGAGAATAGGGTGGCTGACAGTTGACTTTTCATGTTACAGTGTGCTTTTTCAGGTACTTTTGTCAGTGTACAGTAAAAAGTGGAAAATCTCTGAAACACGCTACTGTTTCCTTTTGGGCGGGAGTAATCTCCTTATGTCTGGAGAATAGACTAAGTGTTCTGTGCGCATCACTTTGTGCGCATAGCTTTCTGCGTGAAGGACATTTCTTTGCTGCGGGTAGGTGCGTAACCTTCTCGCAGTTAGGGACATTGAGTTTCATTTGTAGATTCTCCAGGGGGTCTTGGTATTTCAACATAGTGATCAGTCATGTTGAAGTCAATTCCATCTTGGAGCTTCAGACAAACTAGCTCTCAATGTTCCCGCCATGCGAGGAGGTTAGTTCCCTTCCGCACGCGCATAAACGATTTAGGATGCACCCGCCTTAGCATCATGCGGGATGGTCAACCCATAGACAACATAACGTTAAGTTACATGAAAACATAAAGCCAAAATATTCACGCATGGCGCATATAACACATGCTCACGCTGGTTCTTAACATGGTGCGCTCGCGCAGGGCGCACATAACAGATGCACGCGCTGACTAACATGGCGCGCTCGCGCAGGGCGCACATAACAAATGCACGCGCTGACTAACATGGCGCGCTTAATATTCACAATCACCTAATTATTAGGTTGATTACTTAGTTTAAGGGATTGGGAATTTACCGGGTGTCACAGAAATACATAACTATATAATTTTAATCATGATATAAGACTATTATTAAGTTGTTTGTTCATCAGTTTTTATTATCTTTCATTATAATTTTTTTCAGCATTACGTGTAAATGTTTTGTGTGGTTCTTTTTTACTTCAGCTGGTTTGGTATTAAAGTCGCCCTCCATGTCATATATAACAAACCTATTCATCCCTTGAAGGGGCGTATTATCAGACTACATATATAGTTATAAAAACCCTTTATTCAACAAAAGAAAATTGCACAAAGTACTATAAAATTTAAATAATATAAAGTACCTGCGCGCGCAAAATTTATTTGCGGGATGGCAAATTGATAATTGGTTGATTTCTATTTGTAGCAATGTGTAGGTTCTTCTGCGGTAATAAAAATGATTTTTTCTAGCTTAGCATTCCTGCTCCATCCGTCACTTTTTATCCTATTAAAGAATTTTCATCCCATTCATCATTTTTCACCCTATAATTTAACTAAAATTCATATTTTTCAACATTTAATACTCATTTTTAAAAATCTCTTACAACTTGTCCATTATTTTTATCTTTATTTTACTCATAAACAATTGCTTTATTATATTTCTCGTTTTTACATATTTAAAGAATGATGAATAGTTGCTTTTTATATATAAAAAGTTGGTATATATAGTAACTTTTTATAATTTAAAGTAAAGATAAACAATTAGTGGACGGGATGAAGTTAGATTTTAGTAAATTTGTTAAAATTTAAGGATGTAGAAGAAGATGATGGATGATACGATGCTCTAATAAAACTCTTTTCCTACTCAAAGTTCATATAAAACTTCTTATTGTACGTACTTCTAAATTCTAAACTCACATGTCTTTGTTCATCATCTGATTAGAACCTCAACCACAAAAATACTATCGTATGCACACCATAATATATCACTAGGGCCTAGGCTACAAACTCTTTGCTAATAAATGTTTTTTATTAACCCTCTTTCCTATTGGCGGACCTAAGGTACGGTGACACCAAAATATGTTTTAGCATATATGTGATTTAAGCTAAAACGAACAAAAAAAAGTATGACGCAGACTCTCAAGAAGCATCTACATTTAAAGTTATAAAATTATACAAATAAGAAATTTCGAACACCAAGAATTTATTTTTAGGTTTTAAAAATTGATACAAATATAAATTATATAAATCTATCATAAGTAATTATCAAAAACAAAACAGCTCATTTTATTCAATTAAATAAATAATTTCATTCTGAACTAATTTTGTTAACCATAAACCCATATACTCAATAATAATTTTAAACAATTACGGTATCCAATAATAATTTTAAGGGAAAATTCCCAAAATGACCCAATTATTATAAGAATTCCATTATTGTCCTCTTAAATAAAAGTTTTCAGGAATGTCCCTTACAAACACGTCTTTGACGACGTGTTAGGCTTAACGCATCTTTCACGACCTGGTTAACCTCCAAAGTGTGTCTTTCACGGCATGTTAGCATCTAACGCGTATTTCACTACATACTAGCCTTATTAATTGTTTTTTAATATTACATTATTATAATTAATTCAATACATATTTGTCATTTTTTATAACTTGTAATGCATAAAGTTTTATAAAGTTCTAAATATACCGTTGAGATTTACTTATTTTGATCTACGTGTTGGCATAAATTTTACTTAAAACGAGACTTGTCAAATTTTATTAAACATTTATTGAACATTTTAATGTCAATTTGACACTCGGTTTTGAGTAAAATTCATGACAACATGTAGAAAAATATATAAACACGTCTCAATGACATACTTGAAGTTATAAATAAATTTATATATTACAAGTTATAAAAGAAATGACAAATATGCATTAAATTAATTATAATAATGTAATATTAAAAAATAATTAATAGGGCTAACATGTCCTGAAAGACGCATTAGAGGCTAATATGCCGGGAAAGACGCGCGTTGGATGTTAACAGGTCGTGTAAGACGCAATAAGGCCTAACACGTCATCAAAGACGTGCTTTTAGGGGACATTTCTGAAATTTTTTATTGAATGGGACAAAATAGAATCTCCTATTATAATTAGGCAATTTTGAAAATTTTCCCTAATTTTAAACAATTACGCCCAAACACAATTTAGCCAACACATTTTTAACAATTAAAAATTAACCTAAAAGAATGAGATGCCTACTTTGCCGATTTTCTATAGAAGGTTTCATTAAGTATTTGATTTGTCTTCATAAGTGGTAAAGCTATATCTTAATAGGCTGCGAATCATTAATCCATATATTTTTCTAAAAGATTATTTTCTCGAATATTTACTTGACTATTTGATTAATAACTTGATCTTTTATACTTGATTTGATTATTGTTTCAAGAATTATGTCATTTGCTTTTTATTATTTTATTATTTTCTACTTGTTAAATTATATGACTTTTTTAAAATTATTTTTAGTATATTTTGTTAACGTTAGCTTAAACTAATTAGTTGATTTGAGAACAGATTGGTACATTTAAGAAATAAGAATGTGCTAGAGTCCTTAATCTTAACAAATCTTTCTAGGATGATTTGCATAACATAAAACGGAAGACTAGCCGAGTTTACAATGGAAGAAAGCGTACCCGAGTTAATTAAAAAGTAAATATCATAAAATAAAAAAGTACTCAACATTCACCTACATGATGACAATATAAAGATGAGTATAGAAGAGATGATTTCAGATTCGAGTCGGATCCGGCCACAAACTCAAATCGGCCAAAGTTGTCAAAGGAGAAAACGTCAAAATTGGGAGCACATCCACAGGTGCACACCCTTGAGCAGATAAGTCGGAAAATACCACATAGGAGGTAAACTCGGAACCACCATCAATAAAAGAGCCGCACTAGAATAAACACAAACAAGGTACGCCACTTGCACAACATGCACACGCGGAACCGCTACGGTGGCCATTCAAAGGAGACAACAGTACTCAGCAGTAGGCCCCGTACAGAACAACATCCACGATCTCCACTATGACCGCTACAAAAGGAACAACCTGGATATTCCCATTACACATGGTCCAGTAAACATTCCATACCTCCGGCTATGTATACAAGATTTCGTCGAATGGTAAAAAGATTCGGATCTCACTCTCTCGGCTCTCTCCTTATACTTACCACTTAAGGCTACTTTTATTCACAACCCAACCCAACTCAATTTCTTAATAAAAAATCAATTTCTCTCTCTTCCACCTACACAACCTAACCCAACCCAGCTTTTCACTTTTATTCACAACCCAACCCAAATCAATTATTTTAATACATATATCTTATTAGCTTTTAATTTATTCTATAAAATTTAGTAAAATTAATAAAAATATTTATTTTTTAAACAATATTATTTAAGTATAAAAATCATTAAAAAAGATAATATCAAAATTCTATTAAAAAAACCTTGAATTTTTACAACTATTAAAAAAAACAAAATTTTATATATAATAATATTAAAAAATACATATTTTTAAAAGTGCTCCGTTTCTAATAAAAATGATATCGAAATATTCATAAAAATAAACTAAACAAGACTATGTTTTTAGATTTTTAAAATAAGTCAAATAATATAAATTATTAAATAAAACTCAAATTATATAAAAAAACAAATTGTTGGAAAGAAAAAAACAAAAGAATATTTAATTAAAATATGGGTTGTGACCTAGGTTGGGGTTGCAACCCGGGTTATAGTGTGAACATGATTTAATCTTTTTATTTATTTCTCAAATAATGTCATGACCTCCTAAGAAGTTATCAATAAAAGTAGTCTAACATATTGATTCTCATGCCAAATGGTGGTTACAAGAAGGCCCCTTCTTGCAGGGTCGGTTTAACGAATGTGAATGCCTAAATTAAAACAAGATTTTGTTGTCTTTTCATGACAATTGTTAAGGAAAAAAATTTTCTTATTACAAGTTTTGAACTCAACCCAATACTTTAGTAACAAGCGAGCCTACCACTGCACCAATACATTACTTTGAGTTTACTCTACCCATTATAATATATTTATATATAATGTTTTTTTTTTGGACGTAGATGTCTTAATTAAGTGTGGGTCTAAAGCCCTAACTTGTTTTCGCTGTTTCACGAGCCACCCCTGCCTTCCTGTAACAATGCTGTTAGTTTTGCAGATCACAGGTTCAGGATTCTTAGCTCACCACACCCTCTAAAAACACCGGTTTAGACTCCAGTTAACTAACATTGATGGAGGTCTGGTGATTAGAGAAAGTGAAAGAGGTGGGCGGGGATCGGAGGACAGGCGGGCGTTAAACACGGAATAGTGGATGTGGGTGATATCATATCCATCCATCACTCTTCAATCTTCAAAGTGCTTCAAAATTCAATCTCCCCCACCTCGTACCAAAATAATTTATTCTCTTTTTCCCTACTAAGTTTATTGTATTAAAATACTTATACCCATGCCTTTTATACATAAGATTTCCTAAAATACTAACTTAATTTTGAGAATTTGAGAATACTAACTTTTGAAAGAACGTACGTGAAACCAATGTAAGTCATTTGGTTTTTTTATTAATATTTCATATAGTTTAGACGTTATGAATCAAACTAATTTGTTCATAACTTTTTAAAATATTGTACCGAGTTCTATATATGTGTACATAATACTGATAAACAAAACAATTAAACGAGTATATAGTTTCCGTTACTAGAATGCATATCCCAGTTAGACCAAAGTTTAATTTTATAGGTCGTGAACCATCACAAAATTTTTGTGAAGCAACAAAATGCTGAATGAAAGAGATTAACGGTTTGGCCATTAAAACGATTTTCGGTTAATTTGTAAACGGTTACTACAGTACTAAGTTGCAACTAGAGAATTGCTTTTGTCATTAGTAACTAAGTTACTCGTGATGGTCGGATTCTATCATTGCTAAGGATTGGTCCTTAGGACTAATAAAGTTAGTTACTGCGAATCACTATGCTACTATACGTTGATTACACACTTACGATCTAATATAGAATTGTCCTTTATCTCTTAGTTTATTGTTTTTAAATTAGTTACTAATAATGGATCAGTTTTATGGATGAATCAGTTTCTTTTAATGAACCATTTCCTACTGATGTTTCTATCAACCAAGTTGAGCCGAAGCAAGTTTCTGAGGCATTCTACTACTGTAATTGATTCAAAGGGTTGGTGCCCCTTGATACCAAATTAGTGTGATGGTTTGACACCTTATATAAGGAAATCATTTGGTTTGATTTCCAAGCATCAAATTGAAACATACAATCTCACATATGTGAACTTCTATTTCAATATTAGAGAACTTCTGGTTTTTTGATAGAAACATTCTGTCTTATACGATTATTAATTTCAAGTATAAGTGAAATACTTTAATTTGAAATTGATATGTCCATGTTTAGATTACGTTGAAAATACAAAACCTACACAAGAATATCGTTAAAAATGAATGACGCGGTTAGATTGTGGGTTGGTGTGATTGACTATCGGCCACAGTTATGTTGTTGTAGTTGTTTCATGTTATGTAAAGCTAGAGCATTCTTAGCAGCTATTCTATCTTTATCTCTATCTCTATAATTACATTATAAAACGTTAAATTTTATCTCTCATATATATATATATAATTAAATAATACTTTTTACATATTTATCATTATCTTTTTTTCTCCTTCACTCACAATCACTGTTAAATATATTAAAAATTAAATAGATGATTAACAGTGTTCCTCCAAATTTACTCATCTCTTTAAAATTGTCTCCCTAATCCACTCACAACCCTCTAAAAAATTTATAGATTTCTTTCGCATAATTATAGAGAAGCTGCTGAGAATTTACTTTGAGATTTTCATGCACTCGTTTCTCATGTTAACTTTACTATTTAGCCTTTTGATTCGTGATTATGAAAAGTTTGTTATTGTATTATAGTATTTAAAAACATCGAAGAATTAGAAAAACGAATGAAACATTTATAGAAAACACAAGATGTCAATTTGCATCAGGTATTTTAAAACAAAATCAACTTCATGTCTCATATATTTAATTATTAAATAAGGTATTATATGTTACTTTTCTTTGGTTATCTTAGTTGAAAAGATTAGATAGAAATGAAAAAAGTTGAATAAAGAGGAACAAAAGGTGAGACTGAGAACTGAAGAGGAATCTCGATGGGCTGGAAATTACTGGGCCAACAGAATGGACTGGGTCCATCGATACAGCTTGTAGACATGACCATTGACAACCAAGACCAACATGACAGTTTCACACTTTTAAGTACAACAGTTAATAATCCGGTTACCTTTTTTGAATTTCGCATAAATATTACCTTTTCTGTTTGAAATAAAAAATATTATTCTTACTAGATTTTTTGATAACACTTCAATCCTAAATCTTCGGGTTGTTAAAAACATTCAACCTTTGATAATTGTCCTAGTTTTTGGATATGTAGCAATGCTTCTTTTTTATCTTCCTTTACTTAAATGTGCTATATAGTATGGTTCAGGATATGTATACAGGTATGAGATTAGTTTTGAAACTTAATTGGTTTGGAACATGTATAGTATTGAGTGATACCCTTACGATTACCCGGACATGTTTCCCTGCATCGGAACCGAAGTCGTAGTTGTAAGGCTAAGGTTGATTGTGTCAAGCGGCTTAAAACCTGCTTCTTAGTGTGTAATTGTATTTTCGTTATTTGTGTCTTGGTTAGTTACTTCTAATTAGTATACACACATATATAGGAGGTGGATCAAATAAAAATAAGTTTAATCGTGTAAAAAAACCACCTTCCCTAATCGAGTGAAACCGCAAAACAGAATCTACGAATAGATTGAATCCAGTAAGAATTGTATCACACACCCTTTCCCATTCTCTTAAGTAATATAATTAAGATACCTATTTAGCTAATGAACATTAATACTGTTTCTAATATTCATTCTTAGTTTTTTTCATTTAGTACTTCAGAGTTTATGATATATGCTTTAACCCATTAATATTTTAATAATTTGATTTTTCTCTGAAAACTTTCACTAGTGTTAACTTTAAAAAAAAAAACAAACTAATACGTTACCGTGCAAAATATTTTTCTCGACATTCTGATATTATTAAGAACGGAGTTGTATAAGAAATTAATCATTTTCTGTAATTGTCTATACGCTGTAGTTTTCCCACATATTACTCCACTAGAGAACGTCTGCTCAAAAGAAGTAACCGAATTGTACTTGATATTGTTCAATCCATGATGAATTGTAGCATTATTCCTTCACCTTTGTAGGGCTATGTTTAGAGTTTTCCTTGTATGCATCCTAGGTAGTGACGGACAAAGAAAATTGATAGAAACATTGTATCGATTATGAACTAGAAAGGGTTCTCGAATAATCTTATTTGAAAATCCTGAATTGCTCAACTTTGTATGACGACAAACTTTTAGCAGACTATATTCCTGACTAACGATTGCATTTTGTGGAATACGTGTTATTAGGTTATCATTTACGCAATCTCATCACGAACAAAGTCATGGTTGTAGTGTGCAAAACTATAAGAAAACCAGCTTATTGTAAAAAAAAAAAACAAAACAAAACATACTTAGTCATGCTCAAATTAAGTTGATTCACTTATAATATTTAATGATATTTAATGTTTGTTTGGTCACTTTGAGCTTTGATCCATTAAGAAAAATAATTGAACTCTATATGGGATTGATAAGGGTCCATATATCGTGTGCAATATATCATTGAAAACAATTAGATGGATAACATAGCATCTTACCTATAACATCAATATGACTAGGATAGTCGATTCATGTCTTGTTTTTCATAGAAATTTATAAAGGATAAGATTACGAGATTAAATATAAGCACATCATATCACCCTTAAACGTACAATAGCTAGAGTAAAATAACAGTGATTAAGTTAAAGTTTGAGATAAGATCAAAGGCGGCATAAGAAAGTACGAAATAGGTAAAAATGTAAAATACATGTGTCAAATACGTAGACTAATAAATGAAAAGATAAGATAAAATTTGAGATATGATCAAATGCGACAAGAAGTTATGTCATTGTCAATCAAAGAAGAAAACCAATCAAGTTTGAGGTTGATGAATTTGCTACGTTGAAAGTGTTATCAAAAAAGACAATTAAACTCACTCAAGATATTAATAAAATTTTGAAATTTGTCGGGTGTTAGTTTGTTTTTCTGGAGGTAAAATGCTTCCGGTCTGCGAACCATATCTGTAGAATAAACTGTTTGTATTTAACTTTTGCAGACTTCTATTAATTAACAAACAAGCATTTAAATCAATTAAGCATGACCAATTATAAATCAATTAAGCATAATCGCTTAAATCATTTCCCAAACCCCTAAATTTTTTTACCAGAAACTAGAAATTAAACAAAATTTGTAACCAATTCAATTAAAACCTCACAAAACAAACACACAGATTCAAAACACAGAATTATAAGCAAAAAACAGTCAACGACCGAACAACAATAAATCAATTCAATTTCAATTAAATTGTAATATACTAAAATTCGAAACAATAAAATAATAAATGTCGATTGTTAGAAAATTGATAAACCGATGAACCGTTAATAAACGAAAAATCATGATTTACATATAAATTATATTTAATATAAAATATTAAATAATAAATTGATATGATAATCTAATTGAATAAATATTAAGTAGATTGTTGGTGTATATATATATTTTTGAAGGGGTTTTCAAAATATAAATATATGTATTTAAATAAATTAAAACAGGAAAGGATAATAAAACAAATGAATTTGAGACCTGCACCATGTCATCTACGTTATTGTATGTTCGGAACAAATTCTTTGAGTTATCCTAATCCAAATCTAAGCGATTAAACCGAAAATTTGGTTCCTTATCACTTGTTTAAATATCATATATCGCTTCTCTCTTTTTCAAAAAAAAAAAAAAAAACAGAGAGAGTCCTAAATCACCTCTGCTCATTTTACACAACCCATCATAAATATTCTTGAACTTATCCACTAATGAGAGATTATCTCAAATATTTAGTTTTATCTCCAACAACTAATTTCACAACAGCATTGGGAAGAAGAGTCGTGTACTTGTGTTTATCTACTTTGACCTACTCTTTTTATATCGATTATACTTACAAATTCTTCCACAGAAAACCCTATCTTCTCTCACGTATGACTCTGATCTTGATCCCTCTGTAATTAACAACCGAATCACCATTTAAATTAGCCCGTCGATCGCTATAATCCGCTGGGGTGGAGATGTTCTAAGCAACCAAGTGTGCCAAGACAGCCGTTTGACCATATATATATAATCCGTTGTTATGTTCACATTGCCATAGCCAACCATAACCTCTACCGCCACTGCATATTCCGGCCACCATATCCGGGCACCGCAGCCACCGTTACACTCTCCTCGCCTCTCTCTCTGCGTGAACCGTCTCCGCTGCTGCTACGCTTTGTCAGCCGGCGACACCACTGCCGCCAACCCTCACAACCGACAGTATACCATCACCGCCCTCCTTGCAATGTAGTTGTTTCTGTTCGCGACACGGTTTTCAAAACTTTCAGTTGAAATTCCGACGATTTCGCCACCACCATCACGCAACGTGTACCGCCACTGTCATCTTAACCTGCGGTTTCGTCCCGACTCCAAACAGGTATACAGGAAACATTATATATTTTTTCTCACTTCGATTTCGCTCTATAGAACACCGATCCGAACAGTTATTAATTTGCTTCGGTTGCTTGAACAACCTAACACCGTTTGAGCCATCGCTTTCGAACGCAACTGTTTAAAGAAACCGATACAGTCATCATCGTTTAACGCAACGCGCATCACCTCTCTCGTCTCCGTTTTCGTTCTTTCGATCCGACCATTGAGGTAATTTGTTTTAGCCTATTTGGTGAACAATTGTTTGATTACGTTATTTCGTTCCGACGACTAAGAAATAGAAAATATATGTTGAACTTAGTTGCCACAGACTCCCGTTTACGAAGGTTAAATGACCACCTTATGTTTTAATAATTATAAATGTATTTTTGCACGATAATCAGAGAGTTTATTAATGTATTGGTTTATTATCTAAATTAGATAATAACTTATTACATATAGTTTTACTTTTATAAATAATAATTTATTTATCTCACATAGAGTTTTGAGCAGCCACTAATTGTTTACAAGTTAACTAACCAAACCTACTTGGTATCTCTATTACTTTTATGGAACAAAAATGTCATCATTATTTTATTAGTATTATATGAAAAGTAATTGTGGTCACAAAATGGTTTACATGGAAGTCTTAATTCAAGGAAAATATTTAATGAAATATCTATTAGTACATTATATAAAAGTTCCAACCCTAAAGACTTGTCGTCGGAAGGTCAATAACTCAACGTGTCTCATAAGTAAATTTAGTTTCGTCAAGATTAATTGATCCATAAATAAACCATAGGTCATCATAATTGTTGGAGACAAGCCAATTTATTTACTTTTGCTTAGCAACTAAGGTACGGTTTCCTGTTTTTGCTATTTTTAGTATTAATTATAGTCCGCTACTTTGTTGTACGGATTCTGTTTTTCTTCA
Source organism: Bidens hawaiensis (assembly GCF_021521415.1). NCBI lineage: Eukaryota > Viridiplantae > Streptophyta > Magnoliopsida > Asterales > Asteraceae > Bidens > Bidens hawaiensis. The sequence goes on along the minus strand of NW_027491661.1, from coordinate 129,878 downwards.
CTCGAAGTATTAATTATATTTCGTTAGTACGGTTTCTGTTTTTGTTACTCTTAGTATTAATTATATTCTGTTACTTGGTAGTACGGTTTCTGTTTTTGTTTCCTCTTAGTACCATTTATATTCCGTTACTTTGTAGTACGTATTCTGTTTTTCTTCACTCATAGTATTGGTTCTATTCCATTTTATATTCGATGTCCGTCACTTCGTAGTGCGGATTTTTGTTATCTGTCAGTTACAGATCTAGTTCGGTTTATTCGTATGATATGTTATATTAATTTTATAGCATGCAATAGGTTATATATATTTTGAATTCATTATTGCATGTTCCTGTTTGAATATTTTTAGTTATACGATTTTAGTTTTTGTACTCTGTTACCCGAGCAATTTCTGACTTGTCGTTGGGGCGTCAACGACATGGCACTTGTCGTGACAGTGCGTAATTAAAGTTCACGGCGTCTCTAACTAGTACTTTTGAAGTATTATGGCCACTTAGAGGCGTATAGATCGATCTTAGCTCCGACTCCTGACTCCTGACTCCTGACATGGCACTTATCGTGACAGTGCGTAATCAAAGTTCACGGCGTCTCTGAAGGTACTCATGTAGTACCTTGGCCACTTAGAGGCGTATAGATCGATCTTAGCTCCGACTCCTGACTCCTGACTCCTGACTTCTGTTTGAGATGGAACAATGTGTGCACGCCACCCACACCGTCTCCTTGGTGCATGGACTAGCTAGCTGTGTACCCCTCTGTTTAGGCTCTGGGTGCTTCCGTATTACACGACCTATTTATTTTAACATCATCGTCGTGTATTTTTAGTAATTATATTTTGTTTCGCTATATTTCTGGTCCGTTTTGATATGTGTATATGTATTTGATTAAATTTGAGTATATTCAGATTACATCCCGATCGTGTATCGGATTATGTTTCGCATTTAATTATAGTTCAGTTAGATGTACACGTTATATGTTACACGTCACACATTATATGTTACAAGTTATATGTTTCTGGCTCTGGGTGTTTTTGTTATAGTTCTGATATATTTCCGCATGCGGTTGACCATGTTCTTGTCAAGTGTCGGATCATACTTCCGAATTTTATTAAGTATGTGTTTCGGTAAAAAGGTTGGTTTCGAGTTTGAATTGAAGTTCGTATATTTATTCTCTTACGTCCGTCCTTACCTATACTATTGTTCTTTCCGTTACTGGGCAATTTTTGGCTCAGCCGTGTTTTCTTGTTTTGTTTTTCTTATTTTGATTTCAGGTAATCCGGGATTCTGGGAATTTAGTGATGAGAGATAAAAAAATGAGGTTCAAGCTTCTAAAAGTTAATTCATTTTGTCTAATAATATGACGTAGGTTGCATTAATTTTTGTTGTGTTTTGGATTGTGGCGTTGATTTGATATCTGTAATAGTAACACGTTAGCCTGTTCCGGGTTGGGGTGTTACAGTTATGGTATCAGAGCAAAGGCTCTTTCCTGTAGAAAACTTAAACCTAAAAGTAAAACCTGTGAGGAATGGGTAGACGTTGGGTTAGGGTTTCATGTTTCGTGTCATTATTCATTATTTTGTGAATTTCCCAATGTCAGTAAGAAACCCGTCGTTGTTAGCAATAGGCGTCTTTTCAACCTTATAAATTAGTCAAGTACAATGAGTTAAGTTATTCTGTCTTCTCCACCGCTTGCGCTCTATGACTTAAGAAGTGACTTCCGAAGACATTGTTTGAAGCCACCAAAGAGATCATGACTTTGACTAACCCTCTTTACACTCGATTTAGACCTTGCTACCCCGTATGCCTCGAGACATATTCCGCAGGACCTATAATCTAAATAAATATGAGACTTGGTGTTAGTAAACACCTTTAAGTAACCGACATCTTTCATAATTTGTTTGTCATCGCAACGTTATTTCTTTGTAATCATAGCTAGGACTTTGAGATGCATTATGGGTGGACAATTATGACACTACTGTAAAGTAAATTGACGATTACACTTGATCAACGTAATGGTGAATTTACAGTTACATATGTGTGCTATTGAATTCCTATGATGTAGATTAATGTCTTTCTGAATCCGTAAAGACACTGTAAAGTAAATTAACGATTGCACGTCGCAAATGTAACCATGAATTTATACGTACACATGAGTGCTACTACAATCTTATTTTGCATATTAATATTTCTTTGAATACGCCAATCTAACCTTGTCATAAGTTTGCCATTATATAGTTATAGGTTTATACGACTTTATTAATATAAAACCACTTTGAATGCAAAACTCATGTTTGCGACCCCGTTCCAATATTTTTTTTTATTGTTTACGTCATAGTACCCCGTAATCCGGTTAAATCGGTTTGATTTTGTATAAATTTTGATTTCTCAAGTTCAATCTGTGTTTATCTGTCGTTTCAGGAAATCCGAAGTTTTAGTGTCTTGTATTCGCATATCTGAATTTATGAAGTTTACATTCGGTTCGGTCTTCGTTATATTTGAATTTACTTGTTTCCATTATGCAATTTCGAGGACGAAATTCTTTTAAGGGAGGTAGTATTGTAATATACTAAAATTCGAAACAATAAAATAATAAATGTCGATTGTTAGAAAATTGATAAACCGATGAACCGTTAATAAACGAAAAATCATGATTTACATATAAATTATATTTAATATAAAATATTAAATAATAAATTGATATGATAATCTAATTGAATAAATATTAAGTAGATTGTTGGTGTATATATATATTTTTGAAGGGGTTTTCAAAATATAAATATATGTATTTAAATAAATTAAAACAGGAAAGGATAATAAAACAAATGAATTTGAGACCTGCACCATGTCATCTACGTTATTGTATGTTCGGAACAAATTCTTTGAGTTATCCTAATCCAAATCTAAGCGATTAAACCGAAAATTTGGTTCCTTATCACTTGTTTAAATATCATATATCGCTTCTCTCTTTTTCAAAAAAAAAAAAAAAAACAGAGAGAGTCCTAAATCACCTCTGCTCATTTTACACAACCCATCATAAATATTCTTGAACTTATCCACTAATGAGAGATTATCTCAAATATTTAGTTTTATCTCCAACAACTAATTTCACAACAGCATTGGGAAGAAGAGTCGTGTACTTGTGTTTATCTACTTTGACCTACTCTTTTTATATCGATTATACTTACAAATTCTTCCACAGAAAACCCTATCTTCTCTCACGTATGACTCTGATCTTGATCCCTCTGTAATTAACAACCGAATCACCATTTAAATTAGCCCGTCGATCGCTATAATCCGCTGGGGTGGAGATGTTCTAAGCAACCAAGTGTGCCAAGACAGCCGTTTGACCATATATATATAATCCGTTGTTATGTTCACATTGCCATAGCCAACCATAACCTCTACCGCCACTGCATATTCCGGCCACCATATCCGGGCACCGCAGCCACCGTTACACTCTCCTCGCCTCTCTCTCTGCGTGAACCGTCTCCGCTGCTGCTACGCTTTGTCAGCCGGCGACACCACTGCCGCCAACCCTCACAACCGACAGTATACCATCACCGCCCTCCTTGCAATGTAGTTGTTTCTGTTCGCGACACGGTTTTCAAAACTTTCAGTTGAAATTCCGACGATTTCGCCACCACCATCACGCAACGTGTACCGCCACTGTCATCTTAACCTGCGGTTTCGTCCCGACTCCAAACAGGTATACAGGAAACATTATATATTTTTTCTCACTTCGATTTCGCTCTATAGAACACCGATCCGAACAGTTATTAATTTGCTTCGGTTGCTTGAACAACCTAACACCGTTTGAGCCATCGCTTTCGAACGCAACTGTTTAAAGAAACCGATACAGTCATCATCGTTTAACGCAACGCGCATCACCTCTCTCGTCTCCGTTTTCGTTCTTTCGATCCGACCATTGAGGTAATTTGTTTTAGCCTATTTGGTGAACAATTGTTTGATTACGTTATTTCGTTCCGACGACTAAGAAATAGAAAATATATGTTGAACTTAGTTGCCACAGACTCCCGTTTACGAAGGTTAAATGACCACCTTATGTTTTAATAATTATAAATGTATTTTTGCACGATAATCAGAGAGTTTATTAATGTATTGGTTTATTATCTAAATTAGATAATAACTTATTACATATAGTTTTACTTTTATAAATAATAATTTATTTATCTCACATAGAGTTTTGAGCAGCCACTAATTGTTTACAAGTTAACTAACCAAACCTACTTGGTATCTCTATTACTTTTATGGAACAAAAATGTCATCATTATTTTATTAGTATTATATGAAAAGTAATTGTGGTCACAAAATGGTTTACATGGAAGTCTTAATTCAAGGAAAATATTTAATGAAATATCTATTAGTACATTATATAAAAGTTCCAACCCTAAAGACTTGTCGTCGGAAGGTCAATAACTCAACGTGTCTCATAAGTAAATTTAGTTTCGTCAAGATTAATTGATCCATAAATAAACCATAGGTCATCATAATTGTTGGAGACAAGCCAATTTATTTACTTTTGCTTAGCAACTAAGGTACGGTTTCCTGTTTTTGCTATTTTTAGTATTAATTATAGTCCGCTACTTTGTTGTACGGATTCTGTTTTTCTTCACTCGAAGTATTAATTATATTTCGTTAGTACGGTTTCTGTTTTTGTTACTCTTAGTATTAATTATATTCTGTTACTTGGTAGTACGGTTTCTGTTTTTGTTTCCTCTTAGTACCATTTATATTCCGTTACTTTGTAGTACGTATTCTGTTTTTCTTCACTCATAGTATTGGTTCTATTCCATTTTATATTCGATGTCCGTCACTTCGTAGTGCGGATTTTTGTTATCTGTCAGTTACAGATCTAGTTCGGTTTATTCGTATGATATGTTATATTAATTTTATAGCATGCAATAGGTTATATATATTTTGAATTCATTATTGCATGTTCCTGTTTGAATATTTTTAGTTATACGATTTTAGTTTTTGTACTCTGTTACCCGAGCAATTTCTGACTTGTCGTTGGGGCGTCAACGACATGGCACTTGTCGTGACAGTGCGTAATTAAAGTTCACGGCGTCTCTAACTAGTACTTTTGAAGTATTATGGCCACTTAGAGGCGTATAGATCGATCTTAGCTCCGACTCCTGACTCCTGACTCCTGACATGGCACTTATCGTGACAGTGCGTAATCAAAGTTCACGGCGTCTCTGAAGGTACTCATGTAGTACCTTGGCCACTTAGAGGCGTATAGATCGATCTTAGCTCCGACTCCTGACTCCTGACTCCTGACTTCTGTTTGAGATGGAACAATGTGTGCACGCCACCCACACCGTCTCCTTGGTGCATGGACTAGCTAGCTGTGTACCCCTCTGTTTAGGCTCTGGGTGCTTCCGTATTACACGACCTATTTATTTTAACATCATCGTCGTGTATTTTTAGTAATTATATTTTGTTTCGCTATATTTCTGGTCCGTTTTGATATGTGTATATGTATTTGATTAAATTTGAGTATATTCAGATTACGTCCCGATCGTGTATCGGATTATGTTTCGCATTTAATTATAGTTCAGTTAGATGTACACGTTATATGTTACACGTCACACATTATATGTTACAAGTTATATGTTTCTGGCTCTGGGTGTTTTTGTTATAGTTCTGATATATTTCCGCATGCGGTTGACCATGTTCTTGTCAAGTGTCGGATCATACTTCCGAATTTTATTAAGTATGTGTTTCGGTAAAAAGGTTGGTTTCGAGTTTGAATTGAAGTTCGTATATTTATTCTCTTACGTCCGTCCTTACCTATACTATTGTTCTTTCCGTTACTGGGCAATTTTTGGCTCAGCCGTGTTTTCTTGTTTTGTTTTTCTTATTTTGATTTCAGGTAATCCGGGATTCTGGGAATTTAGTGATGAGAGATAAAAAAATGAGGTTCAAGCTTCTAAAAGTTAATTCATTTTGTCTAATAATATGACGTAGGTTGCATTAATTTTTGTTGTGTTTTGGATTGTGGCGTTGATTTGATATCTGTAATAGTAACACGTTAGCCTGTTCCGGGTTGGGGTGTTACAGTTATGGTATCAGAGCAAAGGCTCTTTCCTGTAGAAAACTTAAACCTAAAAGTAAAACCTGTGAGGAATGGGTAGACGTTGGGTTAGGGTTTCATGTTTCGTGTCATTATTCATTATTTTGTGAATTTCCCAATGTCAGTAAGAAACCCGTCGTTGTTAGCAATAGGCGTCTTTTCAACCTTATAAATTAGTCAAGTACAATGAGTTAAGTTATTCTGTCTTCTCCACCGCTTGCGCTCTATGACTTAAGAAGTGACTTCCGAAGACATTGTTTGAAGCCACCAAAGAGATCATGACTTTGACTAACCCTCTTTACACTCGATTTAGACCTTGCTACCCCGTATGCCTCGAGACATATTCCGCAGGACCTATAATCTAAATAAATATGAGACTTGGTGTTAGTAAACACCTTTAAGTAACCGACATCTTTCATAATTTGTTTGTCATCGCAACGTTATTTCTTTGTAATCATAGCTAGGACTTTGAGATGCATTATGGGTGGACAATTATGACACTACTGTAAAGTAAATTGACGATTACACTTGATCAACGTAATGGTGAATTTACAGTTACATATGTGTGCTATTGAATTCCTATGATGTAGATTAATGTCTTTCTGAATCCGTAAAGACACTGTAAAGTAAATTAACGATTGCACGTCGCAAATGTAACCATGAATTTATACGTACACATGAGTGCTACTACAATCTTATTTTGCATATTAATATTTCTTTGAATACGCCAATCTAACCTTGTCATAAGTTTGCCATTATATAGTTATAGGTTTATACGACTTTATTAATATAAAACCACTTTGAATGCAAAACTCATGTTTGCGACCCCGTTCCAATATTTTTTTTTATTGTTTACGTCATAGTACCCCGTAATCCGGTTAAATCGGTTTGATTTTGTATAAATTTTGATTTCTCAAGTTCAATCTGTGTTTATCTGTCGTTTCAGGAAATCCGAAGTTTTAGTGTCTTGTATTCGCATATCTGAATTTATGAAGTTTACATTCGGTTCGGTCTTCGTTATATTTGAATTTACTTGTTTCCATTATGCAATTTCGAGGACGAAATTCTTTTAAGGGAGGTAGTATTGTAATATACTAAAATTCGAAACAATAAAATAATAAATGTCGATTGTTAGAAAATTGATAAACCGATGAACCGTTAATAAACGAAAAATCATGATTTACATATAAATTATATTTAATATAAAATATTAAATAATAAATTGATATGATAATCTAATTGAATAAATATTAAGTAGATTGTTGGTGTATATATATATTTTTGAAGGGGTTTTCAAAATATAAATATATGTATTTAAATAAATTAAAACAGGAAAGGATAATAAAACAAATGAATTTGAGACCTGCACCATGTCATCTACGTTATTGTATGTTCGGAACAAATTCTTTGAGTTATCCTAATCCAAATCTAAGCGATTAAACCGAAAATTTGGTTCCTTATCACTTGTTTAAATATCATATATCGCTTCTCTCTTTTTCAAAAAAAAAAAAAAAAACAGAGAGAGTCCTAAATCACCTCTGCTCATTTTACACAACCCATCATAAATATTCTTGAACTTATCCACTAATGAGAGATTATCTCAAATATTTAGTTTTATCTCCAACAACTAATTTCACAACAGCATTGGGAAGAAGAGTCGTGTACTTGTGTTTATCTACTTTGACCTACTCTTTTTATATCGATTATACTTACAAATTCTTCCACAGAAAACCCTATCTTCTCTCACGTATGACTCTGATCTTGATCCCTCTGTAATTAACAACCGAATCACCATTTAAATTAGCCCGTCGATCGCTATAATCCGCTGGGGTGGAGATGTTCTAAGCAACCAAGTGTGCCAAGACAGCCGTTTGACCATATATATATAATCCGTTGTTATGTTCACATTGCCATAGCCAACCATAACCTCTACCGCCACTGCATATTCCGGCCACCATATCCGGGCACCGCAGCCACCGTTACACTCTCCTCGCCTCTCTCTCTGCGTGAACCGTCTCCGCTGCTGCTACGCTTTGTCAGCCGGCGACACCACTGCCGCCAACCCTCACAACCGACAGTATACCATCACCGCCCTCCTTGCAATGTAGTTGTTTCTGTTCGCGACACGGTTTTCAAAACTTTCAGTTGAAATTCCGATGATTTCGCCACCACCATCATGCAACGTGTACCGCCACTGTCATCTTAACCTGCGGTTTCGTCCCGACTCCAAACAGGTATACAGGAAACATTATATATTTTTTCTCACTTCGATTTCGCTCTATAGAACACCGATCCGAACAGTTATTAATTTGCTTCGGTTGCTTGAACAACCTAACACCGTTTGAGCCATCGCTTTCGAACGCAACTGTTTAAAGAAACCGATACAGTCATCATCGTTTAACGCAACGCGCATCACCTCTCTCGTCTCCGTTTTCGTTCTTTCGATCCGACCATTGAGGTAATTTGTTTTAGCCTATTTGGTGAACAATTGTTTGATTACGTTATTTCGTTCCGACGACTAAGAAATAGAAAATATATGTTGAACTTAGTTGCCACAGACTCCCGTTTACGAAGGTTAAATGACCACCTTATGTTTTAATAATTATAAATGTATTTTTGCACGATAATCAGAGAGTTTATTAATGTATTGGTTTATTATCTAAATTAGATAATAACTTATTACATATAGTTTTACTTTTATAAATAATAATTTATTTATCCCACATAGAGTTTTGAGCAGCCACTAATTGTTTACAAGTTAACTAACCAAACCTACTTGGTATCTCATACTTTTATGGAACAAAAATGTCATCATTATTTTATTAGTATTATATGAAAAGTAATTGTGGTCACAAAATGGTTTACATGGAAGTCTTAATTCAAGGAAAATATTTAATGAAATATCTATTAGTACATTATATAAAAGTTCCAACCCTAAAGACTTGTCGTCGGAAGGTCAATAACTCAACGTGTCTCATAAGTAAATTTAGTTTCGTCAAGATTAATTGATCCATAAATAAACCATAGGTCATCATAATTGTTGGAGACAAGCCAATTTATTTACTTTTGCTTAGCAACTAAGGTACGGTTTCCTGTTTTTGCTATTTTTAGTATTAATTATAGTCCGCTACTTTGTTGTACGGATTCTGTTTTTCTTCACTCGAAGTATTAATTATATTTCGTTAGTACGGTTTCTGTTTTTGTTACTCTTAGTATTAATTATATTCTGTTACTTGGTAGTACGGTTTCTGTTTTTGTTTCCTCTTAGTACCATTTATATTCCGTTACTTTGTAGTACGTATTCTGTTTTTCTTCACTCATAGTATTGGTTCTATTCCATTTTATATTCGATGTCCGTCATTTCGTAGTGCGGATTTTTGTTATCTGTCAGTTACAGATCTAGTTCGGTTTATTCGTATGATATGTTATATTAATTTTATAGCATGCAATAGGTTATATATATTTTGAATTCATTATTGCATGTTCCTGTTTGAATATTTTTAGTTATACGATTTTAGTTTTTGTACTCTGTTACCCGAGCAATTTCTGACTTGTCGTTGGGGCGTCAACGACATGGCACTTGTCGTGACAGTGCGTAATTAAAGTTCACGGCGTCTCTAACTAGTACTTTTGAAGTATTATGGCCACTTAGAGGCGTATAGATCGATCTTAGCTCCGACTCCTGACTCCTGACTCCTGACATGGCACTTATCGTGACAGTGCGTAATCAAAGTTCACGGCGTCTCTGAAGGTACTCATGTAGTACCTTGGCCACTTAGAGGCGTATAGATCGATCTTAGCTCCGACTCCTGACTCCTGACTCCTGACTTCTGTTTGAGATGGAACAATGTGTGCACGCCACCCACACCGTCTCCTTGGTGCATGGACTAGCTAGCTGTGTACCCCTCTGTTTAGGCTCTGGGTGCTTCCGTATTACACGACCTATTTATTTTAACATCATCGTCGTGTATTTTTAGTAATTATATTTTGTTTCGCTATATTTCTGGTCCGTTTTGATATGTGTATATGTATTTGATTAAATTTGAGTATATTCAGATTACGTCCCGATCGTGTATCGGATTATGTTTCGCATTTAATTATAGTTCAGTTAGATGTACACGTTATATGTTACACGTCACACATTATATGTTACAAGTTATATGTTTCTGGCTCTGGGTGTTTTTGTTATAGTTCTGATATATTTCCGCATGCGGTTGACCATGTTCTTGTCAAGTGTCGGATCATACCTCCGAATTTTATTAAGTATGTGTTTCGGTAAAAAGGTTGGTTTCGAGTTTGAATTGAAGTTCGTATATTTATTCTCTTACGTCTGTCCTTACCTATACTATTGTTCTTTCCGTTACTGGGCAATTTTTGGCTCAGCCGTGTTTTCTTGTTTTGTTTTTCTTATTTTGTTTTCAGGTAATCCGGGATTCTGGGAATTTAGTGATGAGAGATAAAAAAATGAGGTTCAAGCTTCTAAAAGTTAATTCATTTTGTCTAATAATATGACGTAGGTTGCATTAATTTTTGTTGTGTTTTGGATTGTGGCGTTGATTTGATATCTGTAATAGTAACACGTTAGCCTGTTCCGGGTTGGGGTGTTACATAAATAAATCTCGTCTCTTGAACACACAAAATAAACACCTTAATAACATATAATTAACATCTAAAAAGCAATTTTCCAAGATTTGAATGAACATTACCTACATGTGGAGAAGACGGGGGCGGTCGACGGCGGTGGACAAGAGGTGCGAAGTTTGCGGTCGACGTCAATGGGCGGAGGAGGTGTGACGACGGTGAAGAAGGGGAGTCACGGTGGTGGGAGAGCGGAGGAGAGGGGGAGATCGATGTTTTGTTTTGAAGAGTAAGTTAAAAGTGAGTAGTCCAAGGCATTTGGATAAGAAGACACGCAAACGTTTATAATTGAAATGTATTCTAAAAAACAAACACACTGGAGACCATAATGTCTGCGCGTGGTTTGCGTGGCGCAGACAAAAGAGGTGCAGAAGAGCTTTTCACTAAAAACAAACGCCACCTTATTGTTTGAACTTACTCAAATTTTGGAATGCGCTCACAGCATACGTATGAAGATAAAAAGTTGGATTATCCTAAGGAGAATACATTATTTACGTGGGGCGCACAGAAGACTTGAACATCTTACATTTGCTCGGAACGTTAACTCCCTATGAGACAGAGGGATCATAGAGGGTTAAGGCAGGGGCTGACGTGGCTCACTAATCGTCACACAAACACCGTGCCACTGCCCCTAATTTCACGCATGACAGGGTCTAAATGAACACAGTCACGCAGGTCATTCCCCCGTCAACCCAGTTATTTTTTTGTTATTTGTTTTTGTATTTTATTTGACATTTCTTTTTTTTCCTTATTAAATAATAAAATGATGGGAATGATGTATAACATGGGTTAAGTGGTGGGATTGAATGATGAAAGAAAAACTGAGGTGGCGCTGAATTGACGCAGACGTAACCAATGATAGAAAATGAGGAGCGTGAACAATAACACATAATTAAGGATTGCTGGTCAAACCAAAATTATAATAAAAATCAAAACTCCAACAGCACTGTAACATCTCGGATTTTTCGTATTTGTTTAAACCGATTCGAGAATGTAATTCGGATCTTTTGAACTAATTAAAACTTGTATTTAACTTGGTTTAACTTATTTTATAATTTCATAACTTTCAATTATGCCGAATAACTCTTAGAAACATTTAAAATCGCTTAAAACGACTAAAAATCGTATTTTCGGGAACTATAGGGACTAGTTTGGCCAATTCTTTCATAATTTTGATTAAATTAATGAAACTTAAACTCCAAGAAATGTTATAGCTGGTTCAATTTCGTTTTCTTGGTGACCAAGCCAAATTGTGTTAGTTATTGTTCTAGATTTTCTCATTAAATAGCTTATTTTGTTTCCTAATTTGTTTTTAGCATTCAAATCACTTATTTTTGGCACAAGTCGAGTAAATTAAGGTCCAAGAAAAATATATTAACTAAATATACAAGTCCATACTCTAAATTACTGATCATGGACAAAATCTACAACTTATCTCATTGATTTAGTCATTAAATGCATATTCGGTTTCTTAAACGAGTAAACCTTCCAAATATAGTTCGTTTTCGTAATCTCTTTATAAACACATCATAATTCTCTGCCACAAACCTGTATCCTAACCCTAGAGAGATCCTCTAGCCGTCACCTAACTCCACCTTTCATCATCTTCTTTGGTTTTTGATTTATTGTTAAAAATACGCTCATAACGGTTGACTTTACATACGTGTGGACATTTGACTCATCGTTTCTCTTGATCCTTTAACTTTCCGGATAAGTTGTAAACTAAAAATTGTTCATACATATTCCCTAGTCAATAATCTTCAATCAATTTCGGTGGTTGAAGGGTGTTGACAGGTCAAATTGTTTAAAACTCGTTAAAGGTAAATCAATCAACAAGTTTGACTTTAAGTTTTCTCATACTTCTGGTTGTATTCAACATTCGGTCTAGAAGACTTTTATTCTCGTAACGAAATTTTAAGGCTACCGACAAAAATCCGAATTCCGCCTCGCTGTTCGGATTCTGGTCAGTACCAGCTCGCTTAAATCTTAAATATAACATAACTTGAGTTTTAAACGTCCGTTTGGGTTGATTCCAGCGGCAACGAGTTCGTTTTTACTTATATTATCATGTCACAAAGTTTCAGGTTCTGATCATTAATCTCGTTTGACGCGTAGCGGACGATTCACTTATTCGTTAACTCGTTTATCTTATTTATTAATCACCTGCCTTCCATCTAAGGTGAGTTTTATCATTCCCCTATTTTACTCAAATTTTCACAACGTTTTGGGGACATATGCGTATATCGTATTATACATACATACATACATACATACATACATATATATATATATATATATATATATATATATATATATCAAAAATAGCAAACGTGTAATTGTGTGTGATTAATCAAATCTACTTGTTATGTGCTTATTTGTCTTTGCAATCGTTTGACATATCCCCTTGGAGAGGGTTCTCATTGACCACCGCCTGATTCGCTTGGCAACGGTCTTATTCACATTATTTGCTCATGTTTGATTTCCAACGCCCGATTCGCTTGGCAATTGTTTAATCGACAACTTATTTGCTTATGGTTTGATTTCATTATCGCATTTATTACGTTTTGCTTATTTATTATATTAACATTATTTTTTGTGTCAAAAATTGGTGATAAACTCACTCAACAAGTTCGTTGACAAAACTCCATTTTCTACGCATATGCAGGTTGCTTGTATTGAAGATTGAAGTTTGGACACGTAGACAAGACCTTAGGATATAATCAAGATAATCGTTATTTGAGCTTATATGCATGTATTTTAAATTGTTTGTTGTAATTGAAAAATGTGTGTATACTTTAAAAAAAATAATTAATTAGATATTGTCACATTTTATATATGATAGTAATTTTGAGCTGTGAGCAATCGGATCACGCCCCGGCATTTCCACCTTAGGTTGGGGTGTGACAAGGACAATTTGAATTCGACATAATATATTTTACATTTTATATACTCATTATTATTATTATTTTTAAAATTCAAATTTGAGAAATTACTTCCATTCATCTAAATCGAAATAATTCGATTTAAGTAGCGTGAAATCAGCCAATGGTGTTGGTGGTCCATTAATAAAGGCTACATAGGATTGGGAGGCCTTGAGTTCATGTTCCCAAATGACAGTCACGGTTAAAAAGAAAAAATAGTTGAAACCAGATTTATTGAACTCGTAGTTCTCAAACCTCAAATTCATGTTATATGCTCTAAGTGGGCTGTACTTCAACATTTAATTGATTTAAATGGGCTTCTAACTTTTCTGAGTGGACAATGGGTCATGAACTCTTTAATCTAGAACTTAACGGTTTAAGCCTTTAAGAGGCGTTTGAACTTTGAACTTTGACGTACTTCTACTAATTGAGTATCTAGGAAGAGTTCTATGGATTATTTTGCGTTACGTGTTATATTTAGAAAAAAATATTATTATTTTTTTTTGAAATAACATACTTCAATTAAACAAGGCAAACTAGCAAGACACTAGGCCAACAAAAAAACAACGAAACAATTAAAAAAGATAAATTACACAAAGCTTTCCAATTTAAAGACTTAAATGATGATCTATTTTCTTGTCCATGGATGCCTAAGTTTTAACATCTTCAATCATCTTATTAGAATCTCATTTTCTTCAAATGGCTTTATTTCTCCTTTTCTAAATACACCAGTTTTTACAAGTTGGTCAAAATTTAGAAAATATATAAATAATAAGTAAATAAGGAGTGTTCTACAAATTCTAATAACTAATTTTCAGAAATTTTTGTGAATGTTTAAAACGAAAGACTTATGATGTAAAGTAAAAGAAGAAATGCAATTGGTAAAATTTACATTTTGATAATAAAAACAGATCCATTTATAAAAATTTATAGGATGATGAACATTTTTTTGAACTACGTTTGGATTCGTAGTAAGCCTTTGGCTCACCATTAATCATTACCCAGGTTCAAATCTTGTGACGAGATTTTAACTGTCTCAAATTTTTTATGTTTCACAGTTTAACCCTCTGACCATCATATCAAAGGCCTAATGACAAAAGAAAATAAGCATGACTTTAAGTTAAATCAAATAATCCATTTCAAATTATCTGAGCCCAACTTTATAAAAACCTCCTGAAAATAAGAAACTTAATAGAAGTCCATGTAAAATATCTCCAAAAAGGTAGGCAGACAAATTTTACACACTTTATATGATTGCGTTACAAAGCATAATACCGTAGATTATCGTGTGTATGAATATGTGTGACGAAGGTATGATAACATATGCAAACTAACATTTATTATTGTATATTTAAAACAAAAATACTAAATAAATAAAGTATTTAAAACAATTGCTATAAAAATAGGGAATTTTTTTCTCCTCTTTAGAAAAAGAAAAGTGTGATTAGGAATAAAGAGTATTTTCAGTTTTCATTTTCATTCTCTCTTAGAAAGAATAATAAAATGATTTAAAAAAAAAAGCTTTCGACAACACCACCCTTTACAATTTACCTTGTTACTTTATTTGTTTTTTCTAGTTTTTGGAAAGGAAACTAAAGGAGAAAAGCACTTGAAAAAATACTCTTCAACAAAACTGTCACTCCTTTTCTTTATACGTTTAACAAACATTCGTTAGCTTAAAAAGAGAGCTAAAAAGACACATTCTATATTTATATATATATATAGTTATTAGTTAATTATAAGGATAGTCTGTCTTGCAAATTTGTATATCGTCTTGTTTTTTTATTTATGGGTCACATTGCTTATAGAAATGTAGCACATTTGATTAATTTTACTAAATATCAGTTGAGTTCATATGAAATGACCATTAAAAGTTTTAAAAAAACGTTAACTTTCTATTCAGTGTTATGTCCACTTATTTTTACATTAAGTTAGTTAAATGAGAAATAAATATACTTAAAAAGTTATCTAAAACAATATATAACGACCTCCCATTCTTTGTTTACTACTGCCTATAGTTGACAAGAACACTGACATTGGTTTTTAATTTTTTATCGTTTGAAGGTGCTCTCATATTGTACGAGCATTATCCCACACGAGTTACTCTCATCTCTCTCTCCCTTGCTAAACCCTGATGTTGTTGTATAGGACCATGTGACGCTAGTACCCATGTGATGTTTAAAATGATCTTTTTGTCTGTCAAGAACAAAACTTGTCTCTGTATATTGGTATTAAATAGTCCCAACTACGACTTATTAACAAATAGCATTTTCAACTTTAAACTTAACTGGTGATAGTCCCAATTAAAGGAGTATTTGTTTTTAATGAACCGTGACTAACGGATGTTGACTCCATTAGTAATTTCCTGACATGGACCTTCTTCTGCGTCCGCATCACGCAGGAAACCTACAACTCTCCTCCATTCTCCCTATTATCGTTACACCGTCTCCCTCCCTCTTCAACCAACCACCACCACTTGAGCACTACCAACTGATTCTGACGATACTTCTAGGGTTCTGGCGATCTCAATAATTAGGTTTTTACTAGAAAAGGATCCTAAAGGTCCGATCTAAGCTTATAAAGACGCTTGGGACGAAAACGTTGAGTTTCCTAGAAAAAAAATGGGTTTTCCGGTAAAAAAATAACGTTTTCCGACGATCTGCAACTAACGGAGTTAGCATTCTGTTAGTCACGAACCTTTGGGAACAAATATGACAAAAGATGTGATTGTTATCAGCCAATTCATTGAGACCATTAATGACCGAAAAATGATAGTTGAGATTAATAAAACCCAATAAATCTTCAACAAATGATGTTATGGGTGTTGCATTAATCTCAGCTCTATAGCGTGTATTCATATATCATTAAATTGAATATAACAGAAAGCATTTCATGAAAGATATTTGAAAGTGTATGGACCTGAAATCGTATAATAGTGATCACTACTGATCAACCATCTAATCAATACTTTTAACTATAATTCAAAAACACATTGCACCGTAATAATCCATGTATACATAATATAAAGTACCATTCATTAAAATAAAGCCAACAAAACAAAACAAAAGCATTAATAGAATTTCGTGGAATCATTATTACAAGATATCGATTCCAAAAATATAAACAAATAAAACTGCAACATTGATGAATCACATACTAATAAGTAATACGTAACTCTGTAGCAAAACAGAGTACAAAAGCATCATGCACAAGCTTCTCTTCTACAAGCCATTGCAAAGAAAACCTCGATATCCGGTGACTGAAAATACCCGTTCGCAGGCGGCTTCTTTCGCTTCAATTGAGCCGCCTTCTTCCTCGGCGCCGCCGGACACATCACCGGACCACCATACCCACTCCGTTTGGGTGTCCGGCAACCTTCCTCCGCCGACAAATAACCACAATCCACCTCCATATCAACAAATTACTATTAATTAATATAATGAAAGTAAGTAAGTTTGTGTTTGGTTTGAGGGGTTTATATGGATGATTTTGTGGCTTGTTCCGGAAGCTGGTCTGATCCTACGTGGATTCTATCTGATTGTCTGAATGGTGACACGTGGCGTGTTTTTCTCAAAATGAAGCTTCTGTGATGGTGGGCGGATTTATTCGAATCTGGGCCACTTTTTTCCTTTTCCCGCCTCTATTTTTTCCTTTTTGTAGAAATAAACGATCATTTCCTTTGGGATAAAATCATCGTACCTTGTAAATCAAGTTTTCACTTAAAACATAATAATATCTTTCTAAGAAAGATTATTTCTTTCGCCTTCAATGGTGTAGGATTCAAGTATTCAACCGATACGGATACGGATATTTTGGTATTTGTACCATTTGACGATGTCCAACATATTTTTAATCATATAGTCAACTCTTGAAGTTTATCAACCTTTCCAATCAGGGATAAGGACTCGTTAACCGTACCCGTACTTCATTGATCAAAAGTAGACCACCAGACTTCATTGGTCGCATCTTCTATTGAATGTCGGTATCGTACCAACACCTGTACCAGTTTGGTACCCGTACATGTACCGGCTAAGCGCATTTGTTGCTTACCGATATAGATACCAATATCAATTGATATTTGACAAAAAAAAAAATTCGGTGCAGTACTCAATACTCAATTTGTTGGTTTTCGGTACGGGTGCTTTCGATACGGGTGCAGATACGGTGCCCATCTCATCCCTACTCTACTCTAAAATCTAAAGGGGTTTGATGTTTACTTTTAATTATAACTATTCTATAACTATAATTTTTGTAACGTGACAAATTTTCTTTTTTAAGACTCTGTAGTCTTGACATGACTGGTCATTTAAGCTCATAAAAAGGTCAGAAAAATGGAGAAAAAGATTTAGAAAGTTCCAACTACTGTCCAAAGTCTTTAAAAATGGAAAAAGAAAATAAAGAACTCTATACATGTCAACATTAGTGTAATATATCAAAAACTGTTTCTATTGGAAACTAAAAAAAATATTTGTTGGACTTGTATAACTCGAATGTCGGATATGTGCATAAAACCTAAAAGGAATTATTAACGTCACAGGATATTGGTAAAGGCAACGTCGTCTCAATGTTTATGAGAGCTTTGAGCGCATAATAAAATTTGGGTTATTTTAAGTTTTTGTTAATTTGATTCCCATGTCATCTAGGTGTGCATATTATAAATCCCAAACTCTATCGTTAAATAATCTCAACTTTTTAAAATTTTAGGGTTATAGAAAAATCATGGTTTAAAGTCACTGCTTTATTTCACTTTTTGGGTATAAGTAGTCCTAGAGTGTCATTGAAAAAAAATGTATTTTCTTGTTTGTTAAATAATAAATTGAATAGAATATAGAAAAAGGTGATAACAAATATTTAGTGGGTTGCTTTATTTATTCGATTATTCGATGCTTATTCCGTATTGGTGTGACTGTGACCCATGGTTTGGGTCCCTTGACGGTGACTGTGGCTTTGTTTGGTTTATCCTCCTGCATTGCATCCGTCGGTACAGATAATAATGATAGGGATTGTGAAATGTTGATTAATCCATAAGTTCAAATATAAGAAAACATTTTTACATTTTTTCCATTTTTATGACTATATATTTATATAGAGGGCCACTTACTAATGATTATTTTTTGTTATAAAAAATGGTAAATGCTTTAATCAGTCGCTATTTAAATAGTGTATAAGGCTATAAGCAAAAGTTAAAATGGCTTAAAAGGGTAAAAAGGAAATCGAACAATCGTTGACAATTTTTTTGTTACATGTTTTTTTTTTTTTTGGAACGACCAACTAAGTAACGCCGGGTACTTTATACGCGGCCCCCATTGGCTAAAGGTAGCCCTAGCCGGCCACGAGTCCGAACGGACGGAGCCCCTTGCGGTCCACCTATTGAGGGATTCCCCGGATAAAACCCAACCCCCACGCCCGCCAAACGGCACGACAGCGAGGAGCCGGTAAAACCGGGTGAGATCAAGACTCGAACCCTAGCAAGCCAGGGTCATCCCTCATATCTCCCATATAAATTGGTAATAGTGAGGTTTGAACCTCATACCTCTCTACCATTGAGTCACATCCAATTTATGCTAAAATGAAATTTTTTTTTACATAAGCTTTTTAAAATAATATAGCTATAAATATTTCTTATCTTTTCATAAAAATTTTATCGTATGATCAAGAGTACTTTTAAGTATAGTATTATTGTATAGGTTATAAAACCACGTTTTCTCTTAAAAATATCGGTGTTGCAATATATAAATTTTAAAGTTTAAACAGATTAACTTGTTATTACAAGTTTTGGGATGGCTCATTATTAGGGCCGTTCAAGAAAATCATTAAAAAATTTGGACCGAAAGCAAGTAAAAAGTTGGGCCTTAAATAAATATAAATTCAATAACTTACATATGAAAAAAACAAATAATATAATAGTAATTGTGATTTCTTTTATAAAAATGGGTTGGTGTTGTTTTAATTAAAATATATTTTTTAAATATATATATATACATAAAATATATACCTTTTTTTTGCAATTTTTAGGCCTAACTGGGTGATCGGGTCAAGGGTCATCGACCTCCCTTCCCCCTATCAAAGAATACACCCCTACTCATTATACACATGTTTTTCTTTCGAAAGTTACAAATTCTATATTCTTCTATAATATGAACTAGCTAGAACAAAACGTTTAATAACTTAATAAGGCGATGTCACAAAATTTGTTGTTTTCTTATACTTACAAAAATACCGTATCTTATTACCAAAGAAAACAATCTTTGAAATGATTGTAGACCTGTAGACAACTTTTGATGATAAAATATTTTTATTCTTATAATAATGAAGGGTTATGATAATGGTTTAGTTTGTGAATCAAGTGAGTGGCTTCGAAGACTGCTCAAGTGTTTTTATCTTATAATACATAACAAAATAGGGAAAATTCTCAAAATAGCTCCTTTTAGAGAGAGGAGTCTCAAAATAGCTCTTTATTCCTCAAAATCTTTTATAATTTGGACTGTCAAGACGTATTGTGAAAAGATAAAAATAAAGACGAGATTTCGAAAGAAAGTCAGGTAAAAGACGAGATTTGGGGAAATAATGTCGGTAAAGTCCAAATTATTTGTAATATTTGAGTAAAAGTTCAAATTTTTCAAAAACTTTCTTACTCAAAAAAACCGTCTTGAGAGACTGTTTTTTTATGTTTCCTAACTTTCCCGTCCATATTTTCAATTTCTTGGAAAAATATATTTTTGACAATTATACCCCTGGAACACCACCACCACCACCATGAACCACCACCATCACCGACGCCGTTGCCCCCACCCCATCACCACCACCGTCACTACCACCATAGCCGCCTCCCCTACTCCCAACCTACTCTCTCTCTCTCTCACACACACACACCTGCAATTCCTTTTGCTTCCATGGCAATTTCTTCATCTGGGTATCTTTAAATTCTCATTTAACCCCAAAAACCCAAAAAAATTAATAATATTTCCATCAATATTTTAAGTTCTCAGCATTTCAAACAAGTTTTCTTCTTCCCCTATTTCACCTTATAATAATAATAATTATTATTATTATCATCTCTCTGTTACCAATTTTCAAACAAAATGCTGGATAACCCAGATATGTTTGAATAAGGATGGGTGCGACGGTGGTGGAGGCGGCGGTGGAGGTAGTGACGGTGGTGGGGGCTATAAGGATGGGTGCGGTGGTGGTGGAGGCGGCTATGGTGGTAGTGACAATAAGGATGGGTGCGGCAATGGTGGAGGCGGCTATGGTGGTGGTGATGGGGTGGGGGCGACGGCGTCGGTGATGGTGGTGGTTCAAGGTAGTGGTGGTGGTGGTTCAAGGTGGTGGTGGTGTTCCAGGGGTATAATTGTCAAAAATATATTTTTCCAAGAAATTGAAAATATGGACGAGAAACGTAGGAAACATAAAAAAACAGTCTCTCAAGACGGTTTTTTTGAGTAAAAAGTTTTTGAAAAATTTAAACTTTTGCTCCAAGATTACAAATAATTTGGACTTTACCGACATTATTTCCCCAAATCTCGTCTTTTATCTAACTTTCTTTCGAAAACTCGTCTTTATTTTTATCTTTTCCCAATGCGTCTTGACAGTCCAAATTATAAAAGATTTTGAGGAAAAAAGGGCTATTTTGGGACTTCTCTCTCTAAAGAGGGTTATTTTAGAAATTTTCCCTAACATAATAACTAGTAATTATATCACCACAATATTTAATTCTATACACGACAAGTATAGGGGATGAAAAAAAAATTCAAAATTTTGCTGTTTTCAAGTTGGGAAAAAAGCCAAATAACTATAAGGCTTCGATAAGTCACACGTCCTTTAATCTATTCAAACACTCACCATACAAATTGTATGAGATCTATACAATTCGTATGACAGATGTATGACAACATGAAAAGGGGTGATGAGACAAAAAAAAAGGTGTAGGAATGTAACATCTCTTTTAGACTGTCTTTTTGGTCTGGAGAGAGGAAAAAAAACTATGAAAATCCTAATCTTGTTATCTAAAGAATTAGCTAAGATTGAGAATAACACCACATCCACAATATTATTCACTCCGTTCAACCCAAAAAAGGTGTACGGTATATTTAGCACAACCCTCTATTTTAATGACTCGATTAGTCAGGCATTTCATGTCTTTACTCTTCAAGACACCAGAATTCATTTTACAAAGTTTTACCTCTCACTTTAACGGAAAGTTCTCGTGTAGTCAGCAAAAACTAAACTGTTAGCCCATGGGCGTGGACAGTATTGACGTTACGCGTTATAATATGTTACCGGTCAGGCTCCATGTCGTTCATGATGGTGCAGCAACTCTAGTCGAAAAGATGAGTCATTCGGGGATGGTGTAACTAACGGCTTACACAAATTTCACATAAGTCATGGAAAAGATAGATAGGTTAAATATAGATTACAACGTTCTACTAAGCATAACTCGTATTATTTCTTCAAGCACGATGGACTTCATCAATTGTTAAACCTGCTTGGAGAATAATAGTACAATATTGTGTAATCAAACATAACTCGTTTTATAATAACACCGTTTCACAACAGCAACATAATTACTGTCTACTAATATACATAAAAAAATTGGTAATATTGATGAGTGTGCAATCAAATACTCAATAGTCAAATAGAACCATAACTACAACTATTTCTATAGATACATCTACACTGGAACAATTTATTAATAAGTGTAACTCAGGTTTTTCATATACAAACTTAAATCTATTATCCGACCCCTTTTATATTCGGGAAATTTATCACTAAAAAATTTCATGTTTATCAAGAAAATATTTTACGATTTATATTTATTTATTATATTTATTTAAGGTATATTTAACTTTAAAAATGTACGTTTTTAACCCAGAGATAAACTTTGATCTTTTAATGTTTCCCTCTCCAATCTCTAGGGACTAAATAACCATTTATGTATGATATTTTACAATCCATTTACCCAACCCGTTAACCCGTATCCATATACCCGTATACCCGAAACCCGTGGACCCGTTTAGGTTACTTGATGCACAATTATCGTTCTAAACTTGGAATTGAATCAAGTTTATGATCTTTCTCACCATACTCGGCCTAACAGACTCATTTAATTAGGAAACACGATCAGGTATAACGCGTATTGAATCTTTAGTGGAACCGACTTAACCTAAGAATCAATGATATAACTTAGGGTTGATCATAATGCAATTTCTCGCGTCTGCACCCCTCTATCCTCAGCGCAAACCAAAACCCTAAGGTTAATTAGATTAACGAAGGCTGATGATACCCGTTCCTCGTCCTTGACCGCCTATTTGTTAACTCGTAATTAACCCGAGACTACTCAACGATTCAGGTAATGGCTTATATGGTTTAGTTCGTCTTGATTAGCTTTACAAAAGCCCTAACCTTAATTAAACGAACAATTCAAGGATTGATCGATTGCAGGTTTAGGGTTTATGTTCAAATTGGGTTCTGCTAAGTTACTGTATATATAAAATTGTTTCCATTCTATATCCAATTGATACACCAGCCACTGGGCTGGTGTGTGTGTGTTCAATTCAGTATTCCGGCCATAGGCGCGGGTTTGGGTCCCGGCCGGCGTAAATTTTTTTGGTTATTTTATTTTGAGTTATTTTAATATGTTTTAATAGTTTTAAATACATTATAATTAATATTAAATATCAAATAAATAATATTTTATTTAACCGACGTCATAAAGCCAAACGTTTCGTATGAATTGGTTTTGTTACAAGTTTCCGTATATATATACACACACACACACATATATACATATTATAAGTATATATATGTATAATAAATCAACAATTATTCTATTAAAACCCGAAACTAATATTGAGGCTTATATTTGTAAAAATGTCTTTATAAATTTGCTTATATTTATTATATATATATATATATATTTAAATAAAACCATAATAAACGTATTAAACTTATTTAAGGTGTTAATATATTTTTATCATCGAATTTTCGTTAAGATTTCCAAAATATAAATTTTATGATAATTATATAATTAAGCGTTTATTATTATAGAATATCTTAACTCATATTTATTTAAACTAATTATTCGTAAACCTGGTTTTATGATAAACAATGATTTTTATAATTAAATAATAATAATAATCCTTAGAGGTCAATCGTTCAATCCATAACGTATCCAACCATAAATATAACTCAAATCATATCGAAATCCTAAATTCGTTATACGTATTGCATCATTTATAATTCATTCAATATTATTTAACTAGGATTCTTGTCGATAATTCTTGAAGATCGTGATTATCGCTTTCTTGTCGTAATCTTTCCCATTTGGCTTATTCAATCAGGTGAGTTTATCATTTCCCTTTTTATACATTGTTTTCAAACGTCTTGGGGACATATGCATACGTATTCGTATTTTTATACTACATATATATTCAAACAAATGCATACGTGTTATTGTGAGTAATTTAATCAATCATACGTGCTACTTGCTTACTTGTGTTACCATTCAATCATTCATATGTTGGAATTACTATTCAATCAATCATATAGCGGGTGTTCCTACTGGTGACCAATGCCCGATTTGCTTGGCAACGGTCCACATACTTATTTACAGTTTGATTTCATTATTCGCACTTATCACGTTATGCTTATTTCATTGTTGTGTCAAACTGGTGATATTCTCACTCAACTTTATGTTGACAAAAATTCCCTTTTATATGCATATGCAGGTTACTTGTATGAAAGATTGAAACTTGGACACGTAGACAAGACTTTAGGATGATATCAAATTAAACTTTATTTGAATTCGTATTTGTTTATTTAAATTGGTTACTGTATTTGTAAACGTGTGTGTATATCGGAATTAAAATAATTAATTAGAAATTATCACTTTTATGCTATGATAGCATCTTTGAGCTGTGAGCAATCGGATCACGCCCCGGCATTTCCGCCTTAGGTTGGGGTGTGACAATAAGTTCATAAACACGTTAAAACGGACCCCAAGTACCCAAAATAAAGCAAATCAGTCGTTTTGATATGAATACAAAAAACAACTGACATTCGACACGACAAAAACACTACAAATTTTACTGTTGTTACATAACTAGCATGTCATTATCGCAATAATCAATAAACCAATTAAATTTATGGAATGCGGAGAGGTACCAGAAAATATGCAGCTAATTCAAACCTTGACAAATCAAATAAATCTCCCGGGAGTTTGATCTTGTAGCTTTAGGCCTCAACCATGATGACTTCCTAAACAAAGGCTTGCAGATCTTGATCAACTCTACAATCACCAAACATTCAAAATTAACCACTCACGCAACATCAAAAAACTCGTATCAAAATTACCTTTTGTGTCCTCACTCTCTAGAAGCTTCACAATAAGATGCCCTCCGGTTTTAAGTATACCAACATCATCTTCTTTGTTGAGTTGGTTTTCTGTATGACCATCTTCCAAGGACGTGCTCGGTAATTTAGATCTACCAAGGGACAAATCAAGAGCTCGCATCCCTAATTCCATGGATAAAGCTGCATCTCGTGTTGTGATACCGGAAACAAGTGGACACATATCTGATAATACAACTGAAAACCCTTGTTTCTGCCAAAGTTAACACACAAAACATGAGAATACTTTAAAGTTTTCTTAATCAGTGATGATGATTGGGTGTCAATCGTGTTGGGTAAGTGGGTTAAATGTACAACCCAAACATGACCCGTATTTTTATTAGTGTAAAAAACAACCACCCTAACCCGCACATTTTTAGAATCGTGTAAGCTGAACACAATCTGTTTAACCAATTTATCTAAGCGTGTCACACACTTGGCGGGTAATAAGTAAGTTGTAAACGTGCTAATCGAGTTGGCGGATGTAAAAAATGAGTTAAGCGGGCTACTTGGTCGACATGTTTAACCAAACAGGTTGGCGGCCTGGTGGGTAATAATCAAGTTGTAAATGTGCTAATCAAGTTGATGGATGTGTAGCATAGGTTAAACAGGCTAGTAGGTTGACATGTTTAACTAAACAGATTGGCGGGTCAACTTGAATAACTATATGGGTTAAACAGGTCAACCCAAACACGACACATTTAGTTAGGCTTGTAAACGAATCAAACACACACATACAAAGCATGTTTGTATTTGTTCATTTAACTTTAAGGAAATAAACAATCAAACACGAACAATTAAACGGCCGTGGTTTTCTTGTTCGTGTTTGATTACGTTAGTTCTTTAAAAACATAAACAAACGGTTCACGAACGTAAACGAACGCGCATAACTGAACATAGATGAACAAACCTAACTAAGCAAAACCAACTAAAAGTAATGTGAAGAACATTGTGTTGTGCCTAAAAAGTTATAAAAACTAGACTAATTTATGATGGGCACAAAAATTTATATCTTCATGTTCATTCATGTAACTAATGAACAAAAAAAAATTGTTCATGCTCGTTCGTTTATTAAATCAAACGAACTTCCCGCCAAATGGTTTATGAATTGCTCACTAAACATTTTGCTTGTTCGCAGGCCTACATTAATCAGATTACTACCCGTTTTTTAACGGGTTAGATATAAAAACCCAAAAACCTGAGTATTTTTCGTTCCGTGACAGAAATTGTCACCCCTAAATTTGATTATAATGACAAGGTGCAAAGAATTAAGTTAAAGGTGGAATCTTTCCGGTAAATTTGAGAACTTTAATAAATAATGTTTAGTACCTGAGGTGAGAGATTTAGAAAATCATCTCTAGGGAGATTCATCACATCCACACAAACAGTTGAAACCCTTGAATCACAGTGAGTTGAAGGAACCTTCACCTTCTGTTCTGAGTAAAATGCCCACAAAATGTGTCAAGTTACAAGTCTGCGACAGACCTACTGTGATTATATCAATCAAATAAAAGGAATATAAACAGCGAAATCAATCACCTTAAGATCGACGCCGACGACCTTACCACCATTTGTCAACGGACCAAGGCTTTGACAAGCTACCTAATATTACAATTAAACAATATCAATCCACCTGCAAACCGAACGAACGCGTACAAGAGCATGTTCGTATCTGTTTAATAAACTTTGAACGAACACGAACAGTTAACCGATTTCGTTCGTTGAAAAAGTAAGCATGTTCTTGTTCGTTTATGTCCGTTGGTTAAAATTCTAAACGAACAATTCATGAACATAATTGAGCAAACATAAAAGAACGAAGAAAGCATGTGTTGATGTTCATTCGGTGATTAATTAGTATCAATTGAGAATCTGAAAAGAGGGAAAAGATGGAACCTGAAGCCAGGCACCAGGAGCACAACCAAGGTCAAGAACAGAGGAACCAGGTGTGATTAATTTGTACTGTTTCTGAATCTGAAGCAACTGTCAAATAATAACCAAAATAATACTTCCTTCCTTAGGGTTGAATGCTATAATAAACATGGATTACCTTAAAGGCAGAGCCTGCAACATAACCAAGACGTTGAGCTTCTCTGTAGAAGAAATCTGCAGTCCCATTCGCACTCATCTTTGATGCCTCTTCGGGTTATGACCCGATTCTTTATTTGAAGGCTTTCGCTGTCGGGCCGGGTTTTAACAGGTTCAAGCTAATATTTTTTTCGTGTTTTGTTTATAGACTTTAAAACGTATGACATGATATTATCGAACGAGCTCAATCTTTTTTGGCGATTGAAACCATTGGTGTTACAAAAGAAGTTGAACCCGATGTTTATTATGAAAATTTTAGTAAACTGTATTTTGTTTTATAAAATCTTTAACTAAATGCATATAAATAAAGAAATTTATATAATAATAAAAGTGGGAGGATTATGCATTAGCCTTATACTTTTCATCTTTTACAATTTTTTTTTGTTTAACGTTTACGTCTGAATTTAACAAGTTAGCGTGTCGCAATGCATGTGTGTGGTTGAGCGCTTTTATGTCTATTTTCCCGTTTAACAGCCCATCACAACACGTAGATGTTAAGTTGACTTAGTTATTTTTTTCTATATTTTATGTTTCAGTCTAATTTTTGTGTGTTAACATGATGCAATGAGCGTGTGTGGTTCAACGTTTTTACATATACTTTTTTTTCCAGTTTTCTTATTTATTAACATTAGTTACTGGATGCAGGAGGGGGGATGGCAAACGACTGCGGTGGTGGTGGTAACTTCATGCTTTCAAATGGAGTGAATATGTAAATACACGGTTTTACACCCTACCGCAACACAGAGATGTAAATACCAGCTATAAACAAAAATGAAACCCAATAAACCCAGTTTGATTTTCTAAATAGTAATGGCCTATATCAACCAAATTATAAACCCAAATGGGCTCGGCACAATGTGATTTTTTAACCCATGTTGATAATAACAATTGATTTGTAAGTATGTCGCTAGCTGTCGATCAAAATTCCTCGCCTGACAACGCCTGGTCCTGCTCGATTGCTCGGCAAAGTGACAAATGACAAAGGAATTCCTATCGACGTTAGATTGAATCAATTACTTGCTTGGCAAATGATCTTGGCCAACAAATCATCCTGTGAAATCTAACCGAACTCAACCAAACCCAAGCCAACTCGAAAAGTTTGACTTTGGATAGTCATAAATCCAAGCATCAAAAAAGAGTCACTGCCATTTTCGTCTATGTGGTTTGGTCACTTTTGTCATTTCCGTCCAAGAGTTTTCTTTAACCATTTCGCCCTCATGGTTTCTTTAAGTTGTCATTTTCGTCCAAATCACTAACTCCGTTAATTTTGTTCCATTAAGTGAAGGGAATGTCATTTAGTTCGTAATCGTGTATTCGTGTTAGTGAATGAAGAGACAGAGGTTAATTTTGTTTATATAATACTTAAACGATGTTTATAAAGAATCCATGTTACGCAATCATGCCACATAAGATTTTTTTATAGCTGGGCGTGCCATGTAAGCAACATACTAACGAAGTTAACCATTCGTTAGTCGCGGACCGTTGAAAATAAATACACATTTAGTTTGAATTGCCATCAGCCAAATGTTAAATTGAGATTGTTATTTGCAAATAAAGCATAGTTGGAATTATTTAAAACCATTTTTCCTTTCATATTTATATAGTTTTGTTTTGGCTCGTTAATAATTCGATTGACCATTTGAAACTTTAAAATGATATTTTAATTAAATTGAACATTCAAGATTATTAGACCACTCGTAGTGGTCATGTTGTGGGTGGGGTGGTTCCCTTCCCCCCACCCCACACACGCACACACACAATTGTGAGCTTAGTTTTGGGTTTAAATGTTGTAGATACAACGGTCGCTGGGACTTATTATTCAATCACATGCTTAGTTACCACCACTTAGTTTTTGGCTTAGTTATGGGTCATTTTTACCACTACGTCACTTTTTACAAAACTAGTGCAAAAAGTGGTCATTGTTAACTGGGATGTCCCGGTTACCACTACGCATGGTCTTAGTAACTTGGTTTAATGGGCATAAACACAAAATGAATCAAATTTGGTCAAATGTCATGGCACAAAGACTCATCACGACACTTTGTAAAAACTTATCTGTTACACAAATTGTAAACCCTTCATCATACTTTTATATAATGAAAAAGTTGACCGTTTGTGGTACACAGTGAACTAATACAGATAACTCATAGGCAGCTTCAAACAAGGTTCCCTCTACAATTGTTTTTGTGGTCCAAGTAAAAACTTCTAAATATTTCTTGTCTTAGTTATCCATATTGTTGGCTTTCTTATTTCTCCTAATGAATGCAATTAGTATATTGTAATACGTCAACAACTATAAGACCATCTAATACAATTATACTAACTATAACATTACAATATTATGTTCGTCAAGACTCCAAAGGGCATCTCAAAATATAAATAATACTGACTATAAATAAATAATACATATTCCTCAAGAATTCAAACCTATAATTTGTAATCAATGACGTTGCCCCATGTTATAATATCATTAACTGCATCCACTACCTGCAGTCATCCCGGTTCAAGAGTTCAGAGGTTAGCTGACACCTGCAACTGAACCAGATGTATAAAAATGTTATGAAATCTTAAATTTAATAAATTTCACACTTCAAATATGTATATGAATAATGAAATTGCATTTTAGTAAAATACAATAATAGTAAATGTAAAGCCTATCTTCACGAGCCAAATGTTCAAAGGTGTGAGCGAAATATGTGAGTTCATGGTCACCGATAAAAGACTATGTAGCAGTTTACTTAGTGTACTTATCGCTCATGAGCTAATCGAGACCAGCTCGTTAAAAGCTCAAATCGAGCCTAAAAGTAAGTTTGATTTATATACAATCCCGCACACAAGTTTCACTTATGAGCTCGAAATGGCTCACGAAACCAAACCAGCCTGTTAATATATATGCAGCTTTTATTTAGTGTATAAAATATATTTATATAATTATATTATAATAAAAAATTGTATTTGTAAAATAGTTAAATAATATAGTGTGCATATATTATATATGAAAAATAACTATAGATGTATATATATAAATAATAAACCAGCCAAGCTCAAGCTTAATAAACTACTCACGAACTGAGCTCAACTTTAGATATAGATTTCGAAACGATCCGAGCTCAAGCTCGAGCTATCGGGAGTTAAACGATCCAGCTAGTTTACAGCCCTAGATGGAAGGTGGTCCTTATCGAGATACGACCCTCATTGAGATGGGTCTGTGACACTATGTTATTCTGTTGCTAATGAACTACAGAGTTGCAATGACAGATTAGTCTCATAATCTACTAAACACATTTTTACAAGTTTTGGTACTAATTTAAGATGATCAAATGACTAATGGAAGTTGGGATTACATACCTCAGGGAAAACGAAGGTTGTCCATGATGCACAAACTTGAATGCTTCATTTATCAAACTTTCCGCAAATTGCCAGTAGCATCCTCATAACTTTATTATTATTATTAAGCCGGCGCCCATGAAGACAACCCGTGTATAATCCGTCCTTTCCACCCTTGCAGCATCCAATGACCAACTTCATCAATCCCAAAATCCTTATGTGGGTAACATGACTTTGCTCTCTCTTTAGCCAACTTCAAGATTTCTTGATTAAGCGGAAGCTGTCGAAATCCAGCTCTTACATTACGAACCTGCCACTGCTTATACGTTTCTGGCCTCTCAATTCTCTCACCGCCTTCACACGCAATCACATTCATTGCTTCTCGCCCCCAAAACACCTTCTCAATCAACACTCTATCCGGGGTCTCACGTGTTGCATTTGCCTCAATCATATCAAACATAGAAGAAAAGAAAAACAAAGCTTCCCTAAACCTTGTAATAAAAAAGGGGGCGTTGTAAGACCCGTTAACAACACCTTGTATAAAGATAGTCGGTTTCATTCGCCAAATAAGGTTCAACACTTTATTCCTTGGACAATCCGCCATCACTGTCTCATCAAGCAAGTATCTAAACCGAGACGCGCAGTTCACAATTAAAGTTTCATCATTCTCAAGCTCAAGATCGTCAATAGTAATTGTTTCCCATTTCTGAGCTATGGCTTTAAACTTAAATGGGACATTAAACGTTTCTGCATAATTAGCTAGCCTGCTTCCCGTCTCCTCGACCCTCTGGGACGGTTTGAAACCGGGACATGGGAAGTCAATGCCTGTGATTCTAAGCTTAGGTGGCCCACCGAGCCGTTTTGAGAGACGTTGTATGAAACAAGGCCAGTGGAAGCCATATAGAATTCCAAAATCTACTATATGCAGCTTCTTTGTATTACGTGCTGTATGCAAAATAGTTTTATTAGAGAAAAAATTGGAGATTTTTAAAAACGGGCAGCAGCTGAGATACAAATGGTAAGATTTCAATACTTCAACAGCCGATGTCGGCCTTGAAAGGAGAGTGTTGTATATTTCAGTTCCCGAGCCTGCCATGCGAGCTTCAAGCCCAGCAGAGAAATAATGGGCTAATCTTTGCATACCATCACCCGTTGGTGACGAGTGTTGCCTTATTTGTTTCAACAAATCAACAGCACTCCTTTGATCATTAGCTGCAACCGCTTGTGCACAAAGGGTCAACAAAGTTCTCAAGTCAACCACATCCTTTTTCACACCTTTTTTACCTCGACCCTTACCCGTATTACCCTTCGTTTGCACTCGATTCACCCCATTGTGGACAAAATTACCTTGAGGCAGGTTTTCACCTTCACCACAAAGTAACACGTCATCAAACATCTTTGACCTAACAGTCGGCTCGGTATAAACTGCAGACTGTTTTGTAACCCTTCCATCTTCAACAACGCTATTAGAATAAGGGTTTTTCCGTCCTCTTGATTCTTCATGTTTAGCCTCATTAGTCACCGGTTGATCTAAGATCCTACTTGATTCACTAACATCTTTTTGAAACTGTATAGCAGATACACTTTGAACACTCACAGGTGAATCAGCTAAACAATCTACGACACTACTGTTATTGTTCGACCGTGAATCAATATTTGAAAACACAGTTGGTCCAACTGGAACATTATAATCACTAAAATCAGATCTAAAACCCGTACCAAAACAATCATAGTCCTCCACGGTAATCTCATCTCTGCAATTATTATCACACAGAGGTACTGTCGGAGACTCATTTACCATCAAAACATCATAAAACGACTTCTCAGCAGCTCGAAGAGCAGCCGACTCATGAAGCGTGCACGTCTGCTCTTCTATATTTTCCTCCATCAGCATCTGATTTATATACTTAAAAACCACATCACTGAGTTCAAAACCATCATGTACGTCACTGTCATTGTTCGAGCTAGAAGATGGACTAGACCTTCTAATACTCAGATCAAGCGGTGTATGACTCACATAATTCTGATCTAAACGCGGTTCTGTCAGATTCAAGGCGTTAAACGCCTTTGGATCTGACAGAACCGTGCTAGATCCATTAAAACTTAATCCGTTCGGATCCTTCCATCGCCCGTCCATGACCATCTATCTACAACATATATATATAATAATCATATTAATCAACTTCAAAATCACCTAAATCGGTAACGATAAGCATCTGATCAAACAAAACGGAACTATACAACTTAATAAAGTAATATAGAGCTAGGTAAACATTAGTTAAACGTATTAACATGAAATATAACAGGAACAAATAATTACGAATAAGATAATTTTGGATGAGACGACTCATGTCGTATAATAAAATTGAAGTTATTATGGAGTCTAGCATAAGCATATACAATCAAGTGTATTGATGAATAGATGAGAAATGAACCTGAAGTAAAACCCTGGAACCAAAAATGAGGGAAGAGGACGACGAGGGCGTTGACAAGTTTAAAGGAAACAGAGGGAAAATCTGGGCCGTTCGATATTTATAAAATCAAATATATTTAATAACCGTTGAACTGGTTAAATATTTAAAAGGTAGTTGTATTCAAACATCACCCCACCCCCTCGGTATGTTAACAACTATATACGGCTCGTATAGGGGCTACGCGTATAGACCCTGTATAATTGACAAACGTACTTTATGACAGCTTTTTCAGTCTATATGGCTTCGACGTGTTATGACATAATTCTACCTTATACGACTCGCATAGCCCCTCCCAATACGACTCGGATAGAGGCACCTGGTGGGAATAACCTATGCCTATTTAAATTGCTTAAACTGAAACAAGTCAATCGGTTTGATCAGATACCCGATGGTTATATTTAAATAAATCTGTTGTGATGTGTTAATTATTTGTTTGACGTTTTGACAGCTTAAAACCTTATAACAATTTGGTACCGTCGAATAAAGGAGGGAAAATAAGAGAAAAGGTAACTTGATGTTGATATGAAGCAAAAAGAGTTTACTAAAAATAATATGAAAGTCTCACTGTCACGCTACATCCTGACTTTTATTATATCTCTTTTTATATAGTTATTTTAAATATACATTTACAGCCTATTTATCATTTTAAGCTTTTATATAAACTAATGATTTTAAAACAAGTTAGTGTAACAATGAAGTCAATCGATACGACTGACATAACCCAACATATTTGTTTGTTGTTTCATGAAATCACAGTTAGCCATTCAATTGGAAATTTTTCATCAAAAATTTATCAACCTTCTTCATATACATTGTTCATAGTAATATTTCAAAAAATAAATTATACATGTAACTGTATTTCGTTTATTAAAGTAGGGTTTGAATCAAATACAAATAAAATTAACATGTAAATTGTGAGAATAAAGTAGAGTAATTATATATACAAGTAGAGTAATATTACATCTAATTACTCTACTTGTATATATAATTACTCTATTTGATTTTCACAATTAGCACATTAATTTAATTTATACGTTAACATTCCCATATTAAAGTATATTCCAAGTTGTTTGAAATGGATGTATTAATAAAAACAAAATAAAAACAAAACCAATAATGAACAATCAAAAACATTAATTGCTAGCATATTCATTACGTATATACAAGATGCATATAATACTTAATACTTTGAAAGAAGTCTACTTTTATTTATTAGCAAATTTATTTCCATCAATAATCTTGTTGCCCGCTTGCCTGCCACTTTATTGTAATCGTTTTATAGTAAATCCATCAATAATCTCTGTAACTTTTCACTTGTACGGATTTAAACACATCACTTTTATATTATAAGAGTAACCACTATACCACTAAATCAGGGCCGGCTCGGGCATAAGGTAACGTGGGTGACCGGTTGGGACACTTACTTTTTGGGGGCACAATTTTTATTTATCTATATATTTCTATAAAAAAAATATGTATATTTAATGTTTTACCCTAATTATATAATAACTAACTTGGTATAGTGGCAAAGGGGTATGACTCTCAATCAAAAGGTTGTAGGCTCTAGTCTCACTTGAAACATTTTTATGCTTATTTTTATATAAAAAGTTAACTAAGTAATCCCATTTAAAAATTTAATTGTTTAAACCAAATAAAAAACCATTTACATAAGGCCTAAATTTTTTTTGCTTATATTATTTCGTTACTTGTTAGGGTCTACGGGCCTTTTTACTTCGGCTCGGGCAAGACATATAAATTCTCGGAGACGGCTAGGGGTGTTCAAAACTATCCGTATCCGAATCCGCATCCGAACTATCCGATTATCCGTATCCGAACTATCCGAATTTTCGGATATCCGAATCCCGGATATCCGAAAATTCGGATTCGGATTCGGATACTAGTTTTCAGATTTTTCGGATTGTTCGGATATCCGAATTATCCGATATTATAATTATAATATTTTTTAATTTTTTTTTGTATTACAAAATACAAACCCTAGATCTATTTCTTTCTTTACAATCCGCCTCTTTTCTTTACTCCAGGTTGTCCACCCTTGACCCTCCGCCGTCCTCCAGCCTCCTCCGGTCGTCCACCCTCCTCCGACCGTCCACCGTCCTTCGGCTGTCCTCCACCCTAATAAATTATTGTTATTGTATAATTCAATAATGACGCAAGGGTTTGTTACCATTTCTCGACACTACCGATCAAATCCAAAAGCAGGAGCAGATTTGAGGAAGCCGAGGCCCTTGATTCTCAAGAGGATTGAGAACCGAGCCAAAGATTATCTGGTGAAAGCCATGATTCTGGTGGCCCATAAGGTGGTTAGGTCCAAAGCCCTGTAATGTCAAAATTTTATTAGTTATTTTTTAATATTAAAGCAGTTTTTTTTTCAGATATTCGGATATCCGGGTACTTCGGATATCCGAAATTTCGGATTCGGATTCGGATTCGGATAGTGATTTTCACTATCCGAAATGTTCGGATATCCGAAACTTCGGATATCCGGTTTTGAACAGCCCTAGAGACGGCCCAGCACTAAATCATTAGAATATGCATTCATATCAATTTAGATTATAAAAAATGTGCATGTTGTGGTTTTCCCTTCAAATACTGTCCTTTTAAAACGGAGTTTTTTTTTCTCTCTCTCTCAATTTTGGAATTACCTGTGTTGAATAAGTTAATTAACTTTAAATGAAATCTAAATTATGTACGTCGCAATTTCTGTTCGGGTCCTAAGTGAAACATATTATATTTGGAAAAGGCGTACTTAAAATCTGGAAAGTTTATTGTGCTAGAATATTACACGAATAAAACATTGAACGAAAGATATGATTGGATCTCAGATGTTTGTTTAACTTTAAACTTTAAAGGGAAGTTGAATGCTAAAATATAATATATTAAAATTCATTGTTTGACGTGTTCTAGAGTAAATTCTGAGCCACATCTTAGAATATACTTTCTATCACCATTCATGTTATTTTATTATTTTGATAAATTAGATTTATTAATCCTATATTTTTATAGAACCTTATTTTGAAAATTAACACTCACCGGTCCCATCTTTCATATCAATTATTTTCATTGATCTCCGTTAACAAAAGTTAACCCTATTAAATTTTATTTGAATTTCAGACTGATATTTAAGATGTTAATCAGAAGAATGATACAAATCGATTGATATGAAACTTACCTTGAAACGGTGCTCCAAACGACTTGAATTTTGTTAATTAAAAGTTTAAGCATTCAAATTGAAGCATCGTTTTATCGTTTGAAGCATTGTTTCGAGATAAGTTTTACATTAATTGGCTCGTACCTCATTCCTATCGGAAGCCGTAAAACATCAGTTCGAAATTTGAAAAAAAAAAACAAAAACAAACACCTTAACTGAGTTAACTTTTTTTTAAAGAATGTCCAATGAAATCAGTTAGTGTGAAAAGTAGGACCGATGACAACCATTTTTTAAGGTGGGGTTATTATGGCCAAATGCAAAAAGATGAGATTATTATAATCCTAATTTGTCTATAATTTTTATTCTATATATTTCTAAAACGAATTCATATACTATGATTACATGTGTCTAAGGATATATTGGTGATATGGTGGTAACTGGTAAGGTGTCTTCTTTTCATCTTTGAGGTCGATGATTCAATTTATGTACGTTGCAAGTATATAACGTTTATTAGAAGTAGACTAAGGATAGTAAGAAAAAAGTGAAGTATATTTTTTTTCAGGTATAAAATGATTTACTCTAACAAGGTGAATTTCCAACTATTTATTTTATATAAATAGTAAAATGCAAATAGTTTTATACACGTATATGCATTTTCATCGAGGTCTGAGCGGTTTTTCCTTACAATAAAACGTTATGTGGTACATAGAGAACCATTACAAAAACTGTTAACTTCTTTGTTCCCAACAGTCTGTATAAATTATCTGACGCAAACTTTAGCATGCACGCCAATTTGTTGAACCCCCAAAACCCGACACCGGATCCGGTGGATGAGACGGTGCCGGAGACTCAACCGGAATGGGGTGCCGGTTCAATCCGAAAGCCCCGTAAACACAAAAGAAAGCCCCCGAGGAGCCGACAGCGGAAAGACAATACATACCGTGGACTGAGGAGAAGGAAGAATTTCTCGCACGTGATCGGGTGGTCGTTTCAGAGGATCCCGATGCCGGTAAAATTTTTTTATTATTTTTTTTCATTTAATTAAGTATTCTTTAAATTAATAATAATTGTATAAATAATTTTAATTGTAACCAATTTTCAAATACGTTGAATATTTTAGAACAAAGTAGTTGAAAATTGGGTAAAGCTTTCGGGCACGAGGCCGGATTACCGGAGTAAAGAAAGTGTTCAAGCCCATTGGAGGGTTGTAAACACTGCTTGCTAAAAGTTCGACGAGATCCACAACCGATTAAGCAATAGCAAATGGAGTAGCGGCAAAAACGACGCCAACCGTCCAGTCGACTTCATAAACACCCGAAATGGCTCGAACTACCCACCAGTCCAGTCGATCAGCGATCCGACGCATCATCCCGACCGTCAAAAAGGCCAAAGACCTCGTATTCCACAAATCTAAGCACACCCGTCTCTGAATTCGATGCTCGTAACTTCGACCTCGTTGATGAATATGAGGTTAATTTATGTGACGGTGATGTACAAGAGTTTTCTAGACCCCCCGGGAGACGAAGTAAAAACAAGGGGAAAAATGTGAAGGGTTCGTCGTCGGCACGATTCAAAAAGGGGACCCGTAAACACGTGAAGCGACTACAAGATATGTTCGGCCGTTTTGAGATCGAGAGTCTGGACCATCATGCTACTATCTGTGCTAACCCCGAAGCCAATGCATGCTTTACCGATTCATATGCATTGCGGCAAATGGAACGAGACATCTAGTTCTTTGCTCAATCGAGGAAACTGAAACAACCGTAGAATTTGAAGAAAAATGAAAACAAAAATAAGGGAAGTATACGGCCTACGAAATTAATTTTTAGTTTTAATCTTTTTTTTTATAATTTTTTATG
Organism: Bidens hawaiensis; assembly: GCF_021521415.1. Lineage (NCBI taxonomy): Eukaryota > Viridiplantae > Streptophyta > Magnoliopsida > Asterales > Asteraceae > Bidens > Bidens hawaiensis. Next base: position 91,928 of record NW_027491661.1, on the reverse strand, counting down.
TATTTTTTATTTAAATATTTGTTATTTAATTTTTATGTATTTATTTAATTTAATGAAGTTTTACTTGCTTTATAAGAAGAAAAAAAATAAAAATGACTTGACGATGTGATTCACAATATTGAGCTACAAACCACTACACCCTAAAATGAAAATCGTGACTGCTGACGTAACGTCACATAGCCTTACATAACTGCTGACGTAACGTCACGTGACAAAATCGTCCTCCAATATAGCTCATCCACTACACATAACTTTACATAAAACTTAATTTACATGAGGTAAAATTTAGAGAGATTAAAAACAACCAGCTAAAGATGTCTTTACTAGAGGACTCAACATTAACATTTCTATAATTTGTTATGCAAATCGTCTGTTCGAAAAAATATAGAAATATGTGGCAAACCAATCTTACTATACATATCGTTATGTTCTATAATATTTACTATAATATAATATTTAACAGTTACTTTTTATTCTATATTATATTCTTTAATATATTCTAGTTATATGGATGGAGGAGTCAAAATTTCAAATAGTTAATAGCAAAGATTTTAAGAGTTTGTTGAATTCTTATGCATGTTGAATTTATGTTATGTGAGCCTAAAGAAAATGTTGATGCTTAAGTGTCAAACATGTATTTTTTCTAATTTATAGTCTATCGTCTTATTCATTCTATCTATTCATGGGTTATGAGTCAAAATCATTTTGTCAATTGAGTTATAAAATAGAGTGTATTTTATTAATTATTGAGTTAAGTGTCGTTTTCAAACCCGAGATTTGACCAACTACGTAACTTTAGTGCCTTAATTCATAAGTATTAAGAACCACATTAACTGAAATAACAAACCTTATTTATTTTTATCATTTGATAAATTTTGTGTAATACACGGGTTCAAAAGCTAGTTATCCATATATCAAGTAAAATCAGTTTAATTCAAAATTTTAAAACAAAATAAAAAGAAAAAAAAATCAACTCCTTAAGTAGTCAATGAGGCCGTGAGAGCGAATGAGATATAAAGAGGTTCATGCATGTGGACACACGGTGTTTTTTTTTTTTTTTTTTTTTTGTATCGATAAAAGTAGTCTCTATTTATGTTGAATGTCTAGAAGCTGTTTAGATAGAATTTTCTAAAACTGATATTATCAAATACAATTTAGTGTGTTGTAGAGATTAATATTTAAAATAATATAGGTGTTTTGGTACATATGTTTATTTAATAAAAAAAATTATTTATTATATACCGTAAAGTGTTAAAAACTTATTAAACTTTTTAAAGTTGGTGGTCTTTCAAGTTAGACACATTTTTCAAAATATATGACATTATCATACTTGAATAAGTTTGTTATAAGCTTTTAGAAAAGAAAATGAACTATAAAAATCATATACGTTTAAGAAATAATAAAAAGTAACTAAAATTTATCATTTACTTGTTTTACCCTACGACCTCCAAGTTAAAATAACCCTCATCTAGTACACATTAATCACCAATGCGTAAATGTCCTTGGTTCATAAGTAAATGTCCTGCCTCTTAAATCACCAATGCGTTTTGGGCTTGATGGTAGTGAACGAGAGGAGAGCTCCACGGTTAAGCGTGCTCAGGTGGGAATAGTAGCAGGATGGGTGACCTCTTGGGAAGTCTCCACCTGGGCAACCAAAAACAAATCCGTGAGCTCTTCCTGGGCAAAGCGGGCGATAATGGTGGTGCGAGGGGCCGGATGTTACAAGTGGCATCAGAGCCACTCTTGTGCCGTTCGCGATGGAGGGGCAAACCTCATCAGAGATGGTGAGTCCCTAGGGGTGTCGCGAGGTACACCTTAGGCGAATCCCACATCCTGGATTGGATGGTGTGGCAAACCTCATCGAGGACGATGAGTCCAAAGGGGGGGGGGTGTTTGTAACACCCTAGGCAAATCCCACATCGGCCGTGGACAGGAGAGATCATTGGTTCATAAGTAAGGTGTTGTTTGTTTTTTCAGAGGTAAAACGTCTGCAGTCTACGGACCACATCTGCAGCAGAAGAGGTTGACCAAACCTCTGCAATCTGCAAGAAGAAGACTGTTTGTTTTTTAATGTCTGCAGACTGCTGAAATATTTAAATAAGCTGAAATTTAAATAAAAAAGTCCTTCAACATCGAAATTTAAATATTAGTCAAACAACACTGAAATAATATTCATAAAACCATAATAACATTTTTTTTAAATCATTTGTTCCGTACTTTGCATTAACTGTTCAGCAATTTCATCTCGTAACCGTGTCATGCGCTTCAAACTCGTCTTATCAGCATCAACGTACACATGAGTAGTTCTAACAACACATTGGGTTTATCGTATTGTGCAAACAACCTGTACAATAATGAAACCGCATGTTGCAGCAGAGATCAAGATATATAACAAAGCATAGATGGATATTCTACTCCCCAAAGACATGAATCTTTCCTAGCATGGTGCTGCAAAACACTATTTGTATTGGGTAAAGACTTTGTCCGCTTTAACAAAATTTTGGTCAAATTGCAATACATTCTTATGCCTTTCAACCATTTAATTATTTATTGCAATATATTAGAGCATAATACAATTTGATTTTGTTGAAGATTGGGGAAAAAAGCATTGCACAACTAAAGATTAAAACTGATCCACATATAGTTGGAGATTGAAAAAAAAATAATATACAACTACTATTTGCAGCATGAAATTATTAGGATTCATTCAGCACGCAAAACTAAAAATTAAAATGGATCAACAAATTCAATAAACAACACACGCACCGAAAGTTAAAACACATAGCGCCGGCGGTTTTGCTGGAGAGAGAGGCCGACATAGCGGCGGCGGTTCAGGAGGAAGAGAGGCGCGGCAGCGGCGACGGTTCAGGAAGAGGAGAGGTCGTTAGGGTTGGAAGGAGAAGGAGAGGGTTGGAGGATGAACATGTTTTATGTCTGATGAAAAAAAGAAGAGAAGAGGCCAAAAGACTATGGCCCAACCAGGATAAGAGGGCGCATGGTCTGCGCGGCGCAGACATAAGAGGCCAGGAAGATCTTCAGACAAAAAACAAACAGCACCTAAATGTCTCGCATCTTAAATCACCAACGCGTTTTGGGCTTGATGGTAGTGGACGAGAGGAGAGCTCCACAGTTAAGCATGCTCAAATGGGAATAGTAGCAGGATGGTGACCTCCTGGGAAGCCTCCACCTGGTCATCTAAAACAAATCCGTGAGCTCTTCGTGGGCAAAGCAGACAATATTGGTGGTGTGAGGGACCGGATGTTACAACCTGTCGTTTGAAATTGTATATATGTTTACTTGACGATTTCTATATTTCCACCCGTGTCGTGCACGGATCAATAACCTAGTTCACCATAAAGAAAAACACGAGCCTAAATTATTTGTTGTTGTTATTAACTCACATATTTTCTTTACAAAAGTTTGGCTGCAAAATCATTGTCTTCAAAAATAAACACATATCTAACTAAAGTAAGTTAATATATTAAGAATTAAATTAGTATGAGCTTGTTATTTAAGTCAATTCTACTTCTTGTGGAGTTCCTCTGGGCCTTCCTAAACCTGTGTATACGATAATACGTCACACAATGCTCACGTTCGTGGGGCCCATCTTTCTGATCTAATGCTACTATTTATTTGTTATTTAAAATTGAGTTTATTGCAATTACGTCTCGTTGGTGAACCATGGACATATACACATACATGCATACATACTACATTGTCATTCAAACCATTACAGTTATATATACATCATAAAGAAGCTTAATATTTATACCAAAACCATATACTCACACAGTTACTAGTTCATAGGTTTTCAAAATACCAGTTAACATAATACAAAACACCTAATTACTAGGTCATTTTACTACATCAGTGATTCTTTCAAACAGTGGCGAAGCTTGGACTAAGACACCAAGGGGCTACGAAAATTCATAAACAATGGGAGACTGGACTCAAATTTTCGGCCGAAAACACCTAAATTTACACTACGTATAAAAATTTCAGACGAAAAGGGGTAAATTTACACTATTATGCGAAAAAAGGGGGCGGGGCCACCCCGGGCCTTAAGTAAGCTTCGCCAGTGTTTTCAAGCATCTTTATAGATGTATGCAGGGCCGTCTCTGAAAACCTCTTAAAATTTTGGGGTCTAAGACGAGTAAAAAACAGGCCCCTAAAATCGTGTTCTCAACTATGTAATAGATAATTTGACAATTTTATCAATAAGGTTACCTTTCAAAATCCTAAATCAAACAAGTAATAATAAACTTGCTATTAAAATGACTCATATAAAATACATTGTGGGAATTGAACTCATGACCTTTGTTATCATAGGCTATTATGGGAATTGAACACTTTTTATTTAACTAAAGAGTCATTTTGTAGTCTATTATGTTAAAATAAAATTATATATAAAATATAAAATTTATTTTTTAATAATTATGGGCCTCTTTGAAGAGTGGACCCGGGTTATCGCTTTCCTCGCCCTCCCCCTTGGGCCGGGCCTGGATGCATATCACATATCAAAAAAGATATAATACCTATGCGATTTTTTCTTTTCTTTTAGAAAGGAGCTATGGCATCGTCCGCGTCTTTTAAAAAAAATTATGAATGTTTTTAAAGATAAAGCAAAATATGATTAGTGACTATGTGAGATATTGTGATCGATGTAATATGCTCGAATTTTGAGTTTAATGTCAAGTTTTTATCGACGTGTTAAGTTTTCCGTCATTAGTATTAAACCACTATATCCCATAATGAGTCATCACACTAATTCAGAACATGAGTGTATCGTTTCCTGACTTTCTCATGCATATTTATGATTGCTTTTTTCTTTTTTTGAACAGTAGATATAATAAATCAAAAGGTAGCCAAAAGCAAAACAAGCAAGTTACATCAAGAGTAGAAGGCTTTTTAACCACTCGTTCAAAGAAAAAGTCACATTACATTTCCTAGCTATGAACATACCAAAGATACGAATAATGTAAAATAGAATAAAAATCTCTCTGTTTCTAATTTTATTCGGCTGAAAGATGGTAGTGTGTCTGTATCTCCATAGCACCTACCAGGTGGAGAAACAAACTGCCTCAATAAGCTTTTTCTTCTTGACATGAATCCTAGCACCATCAAGCAATTACAACAAAGTTTTTGGCCAAACCAGAACCATAAAATCAATGTTTAACCAGTTGGTGACCAATCTCCAAGATCTCGAAGCAATGCGACACAAACCAAAAGTATGATCATTGTCTTCAACACTCGATCCACACATAGGGCTAACAATGGACTGAATATCAATCGCACGACGACCAGGATTCCATCTAACAGTGAGGCGATCAAGAAGTACCCGCCAAGCCAAAATGTTAACTTTTTTTTGGGACGAAAGAGTTCCATCTAGTTGGAATCGATCTGGAAGTGGATGAATCAAGGGAGGTTTTATCAATATATATATATAATCTTAAATCCTTTACCGAAAATTCCTTGTTTCCATTAAGAGACCAAATCCAATCATCGGTTAAGTCCAAAAAAGGAGACCCTGAAAGATAATTCAAAAGATCACCAAGTTGTGACTGTTCTATTCCACCTTTCGTTTCCCTACGCGAGTCCCAAATCCAATGATCTCCCAATCTTCTCTTTGAAATAAGACACGATTTGTTCTTCTCAAGAGAAAACAAAAGGCTAATGCGAGGAGCCAAAGTGCCCTCACCCAGCCAAGTGTCTAGCCAAAATCGAGTAGAGCCAGCATTACCAACTTTTTTTTGAAGATTGTATATTTACTTATGTAGCTTTCTTGATTGCCTCTACATCAGGGAAATTTGGTTAATTTTTTTAATTGAATGTTTTGTATCGCAATAATCTAATTTCTTTCGATGAAGAAGAAATCCATGTTTCTATCTTATATTTCTACACCTAGGATCCGACTTCTGTCATAGATACTAATAGAACTTAACGAGTATAGCAAAAAAAAAAAAAGTTGGTTTTGAAACCCATAAATGCAATAAGACATTGATTGGTTTTATTTTAACAATATAAATAGAATTGTTGTTTAAATTTTATTTTTGAAAAATAAAAGTCTATTAAAATTCTTAAGAAAATAAGTATAGCCAGAGTTTCAACAATGTTATACATAAAAATGACAACTAGAAGGGAGACTCGGTACTTCACCAGGTTAGATCGAGTATCAAAACTGTCTAATAAAACACATCATAAGCTCATATCAAACTTGTATCAACGACACTGCATCACAAAAAACATGACTAGTGACAATCTTTATGTGTGTAATATACTAATATAAGCCATATAGTATGCCAAAACTAACGAAAGTTTTAGTGTGTATTATGTTAATGAGATAATTGCTTAATAGTAATTATCCTTAAAAATATTATCTTTTGGATCTTTAATGTCCATGATGCAATTTTAACTAGCAACAAAATGGCTCAAGAACACAATGATTTCATTCAAACGATTCAAACCGAATAATTCGGTTGACAAGCTTAAAACTTACGAATTCTTTATAAAAAATAATCAAATGAACTAAACAAAAGACCTAAAAATTCTATTTATAAATAAAAAATAAGCATTTAGGTCGGACCGACTTAATGATCCGGATGCTACTTTAGTCCATCTTATCCAAATATCCAATTACCCTCACCATAATATGATGTTAACAACTAACATGTCTTAACATCCTTTCTCACTCTTAATCTAGTATCTTGATCTTATCGTGTATCACACTAGTGTTACATTGTTAAATAAAAACTAGGCATAAAAGTTTGAAAAATAATAAAATGTATGGATTATAATTAAAGCTTATAATAATTTACTACAAGTTATAAATTTTCCTGTTTGTATATGTGGACAAATAGGAAGGGTTAATTATCACAAAAAATAGTGATGGATTATAGTTACAATTTGTTGATGTAATTTAATAAGAGCACATGACCTTCAGGTAGAGTTGGCAAATTGGTTCATGTTTGATACTTTTGTTAATCCCGTCGTCTCTAACATGTTAATACGATAGGACATAAATGGTCAGCCAGGTCTAACAACTTGGGGGTGATGGTTAGGACTTGAGATCGTATGGCATCGGGATTGAAACCTGACTCAAGCAGTCAAGCGGGTGAGTTAGGCTTGAAGTGTCATAATAAGTATCAATGGTTGATATCCCGTCTTAAAAAAACCCGCTCGGGTATCAAGGGTACTTTCAGACGAGGTTAAACAAATTTAGTAAGATTGATATTTTTTCTCAATCTAGTAGTATTTGTTTATTATTCATAAAAAGCTGAAAGAGTCTTATATAATCAACAAGATACCCGATCCACATTCCACATGCTCATCCAACGTGATCTACGTCACGAATATACCAGCTGCCCTATTTATCGTTTTCTTATATTATTTGACTATTGTAGGCTTCTTATTTATAAAATGTTATCCTTTTGTTTTCATACTAAATCCAATATTTTAATTACTAGTTACCAATTTATTAAATGATAAATATTTTTTGATGACCAAAGCTTGATGCCTTTTATTTCTCACATAGGAAAAAATCATAAAACAATAACCAAATAATAATCAAGGTTCCTAATTATTCTATTTCACCTTGTTTATTTTGACCAGTTGACAATGGGCGACAATGTGAGCTGACCTAACACACCGCGTCTGGGCTTTAAAGGCCAGAAGGTAAGGGAGGATCCGCTAGCATGTTAAAACGGGTGGCAATGGAGAAAAAGGTGGGGTCATATGGCTTTATCAAGAAAATGGTGGTGTTAAACCACAAAAGGGGGTTTTATTATGGCAACAAGTCTTTAAAGGGAATTGCTTGTTAAAGCCTTCCGTAGCACTTTTAACTAAGGCTTTAAAGCCTTATGTTTTTTTTTATAATTAAGAGAACGTGGCTTAATTTAACAATATTTAACCTTATGTGATTTCATAATAATTAAGATAACGTTTAACTTGGCTACTATCAATAGACATATTTGCTTAGAAAACAAAAGCCATAACAAGAGAAACAAAGAACAAGAAAGAAGAAACAATTACATTAGATTTTGTTTTTTTTACAAGATGCATACAAACACAATGTGCAAAAGAATGGTAAGAACCAAATGAAACTTGACATTTTATAAAAACATGTTAAAACATCCTTAGCTTCTTATCCAATTTGCATTCTAGGAGAAGACTCTTTAGGACAAACAAAATATAAAAAAAACAGTAAAAGCATCAGAAATTACAGTAATTTAAACAAGTTAAACCTATTCAAACTTTGTACACGTCATCACCCGATCCACACCAAAGTTTAGAGTACTCTAACCGGTAGAGTTTGAATGGGCTCGGTCTGATGCTTCCCGGTTGGCTTTGATTGATTCTGAGTCCACATGGAATGTGCAGCCAACACCCGGTCCAGTAGATCTTGTGGAACCGGCTCACCCCGTCGTTGCTGAGGGGCGATACGTGCAGTGTGAACCAATGTTTTCCATTTATCCTATATTAGCATACACGAAATCAAACTCACAACAATTAATAATCCATAATCTCATATAATCTTACAAAGTTATAATTTTGGTTTCTTACCTTCAGATCCACATAAGTTCGATGGTTTGCGTCATCAAATGCACGGTTCTTAACGTCGCGCCATCTGTAAAGATCATAAAAAAAGTTACTTTTTACCGAATAACATATTTTATCCAGTAATATTGAAGATTGTAGAGGTGGGGTCCACACCTTCCGGTTCCAAGTAATTCAACTGCTGCCACAAGTGCTTCCACTTCAGAAACCGAGAACGGTCTTCTAGTTCTTCGTTGTGAAAGTTCAGACCTTTTGCTCTCTTTATGGTTCACTGGGATTATTGAGAGTGCCTCCGCAGTCAGTGGTTTGATTGGCACACTAGCTTTAGGGTTAACATCCACTATTTCTTCAGTTGACTCCTTTTGACTTTCTTGATTATTCTCAATTTGGTTGTCCATAGTAGTCGATACAGGAGCATCCATAGCTAGAGAACTAATAATAAATTGATGAAAAAGTCAAACCAAAATGTCAACAAATGAGCAGCATATATGTCAAGGGGATATTTCATAATTAATGTCATACCTGGCTAGCGGTTCATGATTGTCATATGTTGGTAACATTGAAGATTCTTTACAGGAATCTTGGTGAAAACTAGGTTCTAACATGAATCCCAAAGTGTCATTATTTAAGGAAATGCCTGTTTGTTGTAGTGTTACGTTGTCATCTCTAATCTTCTTGCCTTCAAGAAGTACACCTACATGCAATTCGCTTCCTAAAATAGCTGTCACGGCTTCCATAACCGTCCTCTGTGAGCATTGAAATATTTTAATACAAATCATAATGATGATCCAAATTTAATTTCAAATTAGTGGATCATACTGCGTACCTTCAAAGAACCTACTGTCGATGTCTCTGGCATTTCGATATACAGTTCTGGTACGTTAAACGACTTTATGCTAAATTTCACTGAATTAAAAAACATCACACGTGTGAGAAGTTAAATATAAGTTATATCTTATAACCATACATTTATATATACATGAGAGGGAGTACCGTGACCATCTTTAGATGGAAAGGAACTTTTATGGTTGATAGCTGAAGATGTTACAGCTTTTTCTGCATGACAATATGCAACGCGCAATCGTTAATTAAACGTCTAAGTACAGGAAATATATCTAAAAAGTAAAATGGATATTATTATAGACCTGTAGGTAAATTAGATATGCTTTCACTGCTTGTCTCATGAACATAATCAGGTTTTGAGCTATGATGAAACAGCTTTCTTCTCTTACTGTTGTGGTCAAAGGGTTTGACTCCAACCCCTAAAATAGCCAATATTATGACCTTATAAGAAAAATATCACATAACATGAAATTGCAGAAAGTGTTAAAAGAGAGTTATTTACTTTTACTAGTAGTGTTACGTTCATAATCTTTCAGCTTTGGTAATGATTTCCAATGCTTATTAGCAGCCAAGATCTTCCTCATTCTTCTGTATCCAACATGAGACTGCAGCTTAAACGCCCTCATTTTGGTAACATGCTGATTAAAACTAAACGAATTTTCGTCATCATCTCTAATACCTATCTTTACATTATTCCTATAAAAGGGTAGATGTACACCGTTACATGATTTATGTAACACATGATGATTCACACATGATTTAACTGTGGTTAAATCTTCACTTTGTTTCTCTGCTGCATCTGTTTGTACTTTGCCTCCATTAGTATCCATTTGAACATCGCATAAATCCCCGTTAATTACATTCTTGCCATTGGCGGTTTCCAACTTCACACTAGTAGTAACCATCGAAGCATGTTCAACACCAGAATCACTATCAGAATGTGGCAAATCCTTCAACGGGATTGAAGATTCTATCTTCAATTCGGGTTTGGGAACAAACTCGCTCTCACCACAGCATCCGTGATCAAGATAATCTAATCTTAACGGATCGAGTTTAACTTCAAGCGGTTCCTGCTTAACGCCATCTTTAATAATACTAATATGTTCTTTACTGTCTGGACCGGTGCTAGAAACAGAACTTTCACTCTCCTGCAATAACTTGCCGGCAACAGCTGCCAATAACTCAAAGGGGCAAATTTCACTACCAGCTGATGATTTCTTATGCGGAGTCCTCTGAATGAAGAACGAATAATGTCAATTATAGAAGTCGTTATTGCACCATCGGGTTAAGTTCTGATAAAGAAATCTAATTTTTACTTACCCTTAAAGATCTTGGAGCCTTAGGTACCACAGGGGCAAGGAAACCATCGAGCCCGCCATAATATAGTCTCTTCTTTGACACCATCTTTTACGCACACATGTCAAATTCTGTTAATCTGTTGTCAGATGACGAAACAGTCAGAAGCTTCATATAAACTAATAAAAGATCATTTTTTTTCTATGCGTCAATTAATATAGCAAAGCGCGCCTTGAAGCGGTTAAAATAATAGCTCGTAATCATAAACATTGATGACTCGTTTACCAAACATGGTGAAAGTCCAACAATAGCAGTAACACAACTTAAGGTCAAAATAACATGTTCATCTATATCTTTACTAAACGATCTTCGAGAACAAAAATTCCTTAATTATGCATCAATACAAGGAAAATAAGCAGATAATTGACAGCCATTGTTACACCAGAAACATGATCCCATAATTTAGGAGGTAAGATTAATAACGACAAAAAAACAAAGTATAAATGAAGATAATGATATAGATCAATGAAAAGCTGGCCTTAGTCCCCACAAAAAAACCGCCACATGTTAGTCAAACACTTAACACAGTTTCAAGTATCAACCATATTAACAAATAAGGAAAACAAGACTAAAAAGGATAAGCACACAAAATCATACAATATATCAATCTCCTAATAAAAAAATAAAAAAAAAAACCTCATCCACAAATAATAGAACTATAAACCTCATAATCCATAAATCAAACTTTATGAACTAATTGAAGGTGAAATGGTTATTAATAATGCACAGAAACCCATTTCGACCTGGACCCGTTCTGACCCGAACCCGCTCCGACCCGACCCAAAACTATCCCTTTTTAATTTGACCTGCTTTGACCCTAACCCATTCCAGCCCTAAACCGTCCTGACCCTGACCCGGACCCGACCCGACCCGATTTAGACCTATTAACATCTTCAATTCAGCGCGATTAAATGTTCCGATCCGATCTCTACACCACAATTTTCACCGATTGAAGATCAAATCCAACAATTGAGCCCTAATTCTCCAATTCCGGTGAAGATCGGACCAAATCACGCGTAAAAAACACAAATTCTGACGAATCGGACCCTTAGATTCAATACCCACCAATCAATTGAACCAAAATCAACAAAAGCAATAGATCGATCGGTAATCTTTACCTGGGTTTGATGATCTGGTTAATTCCAATATTACACGTAACTAACTGTACAACAATTGATAGGACAATTGGGTTTTGGAATTGGAATTGAATTGAATAAGAAATTGGGATGAAAATGGAAGGAAAGAGGGTTTAAGGCCCGGTTTAAATATTTGGGGAGGAAGGGTAGAATGGTAATTTGAGGGGGTGGATGTGGGGGGAAGAGCATGTGACCATAAACCCTCTGATCTGATTGGGCCGGTTTTAGGACCACTTTACCCTTGCGTGGATATGTGGATAGCTTTTGACACGTGGATTGGTTTTACAAGTCTTCCATAACTCCACTTTTGTTTTTTGTTTTTCTTTTCTGTTTGTGAATTGTGTTTTGTGGACCAGATTTGTTTACTGTTTTTTTATAATTTTTTTATTACTTATGTTAAAAGAAAGAAATATAGTGTGAGTGTGTTATATAGGGATTTGCTAATCCTAGTTATAAGGGCCAAAATTACAGTAATAAATGTTTGATCTTAAGATATAATATAGTCATGCCAGAATTTAAACCATGGTAATCTTTACCATCACATGTTTATTGCATAATGAAACATAAGGATAGTTACAATTAAAACCTAATTAGATAGTAACTTTTTTAATTATATTAGTGAATAAAGATATTAACAATAAACCATAACAAATAGATGTTTTGAAATGCTCTCGTGTCGTTGGAGTGGGAAGAAAATGAGCTCTCAGTTGGGCCAAACTATAATGAATATGCAAGTATGATAAAAATATACAATCTTGAAAAAATAAAAAGTAAACATAAAATTGTATAAGATACAAGCATTACAAATTATCTATACTACACATTGTTCAAAAGTGTAAATATATGTGCTGTGGGTAAATTTTATAACTTGGAATCCTTGATTTTCCAAGATCCCTAATCTTCTGAGGATTTTTGCCGGGAATCCTGCTTTCGACTTTTTCCAGAATCCCGAGTACTAACGGTTTATTTTGATCTTGGCTTTGACTTATTCTTGCAGCTGAACGTTGGTGACTTAATTTGCATTAAAGGCTTAATAAAAAACTAAAGAAAAACGTGTGGAAAAGAGTTATAAAGGATAGGAGTGATGACCAAGTAAAGTTCCGGTATCCTCGGAGTTAGTTACTTCTATTTATTAATTATAATTGGAGGTTACTTCATGGTGGTTATAATGCAACGGCTAGTAGACCAAGTCTTGCTTAAAAGTCGGAAGATTAGTTAAAGACACGTGAAGAATAGCCTTAACGGCTAGGAGTGGAGAACAAGCTGAAGACCTAGTAAATAAGCTAGATTTTCGGGACATCGATTATTTTCCTTCACTATATAATAAGGCTAATGCAGACTTAGAAATACAACACTTTTAGCACTCACAAGTCACAACACTCTCACTACTGTAACTTAGACGCCATTGCACTTAGTTATCGAGTTGTACTTCATATTTTACTTAATAAATCTTAGGCAGGGGATAGTTTTCCCCCCGGGTTTTTTTTTTACCGAGGATCTTCACCAAGATCTAAGGTTTTTCCTTACTACATCGTGTGTCAACCCTTTATTTTACTGCAATCAATTGTCGATTTAATGAAGAACACACTACCTTACATTCTCAGTATGATCACTAAATTGCTCCGCTATTTTTTTTACCAAAACAATATGTAATTCAACTTTGTGTAATATAAGTTGTGTATATAAATAAACGGCCACTGGGTCACTTCATCATGATGTTTATTTAATTGGTCCGTCCATGATAGTATGCGAAGGTACATTGTTAGCAACTTTAATTAATTAAACTTTGATAGCTGGAATAAATACTTGAATATTTTATATTTCAAGTGAGATTTTTAAGATGAGTTTGAGATTAAGTTTCTAAGTAATAAGTGTTCCAACCATTAACCTTTAACCACATAATACCATATGGGTATACATGAGACCGATCCCAATAAGTAATTACGGATTAACGGTTACATGACGAGCACGGAATCATATACGAAACACGAGTTTATAATAAGTATTGTACTAAAATATTAATGATATTCGCGATAATCAGCATACATGCTATATAAAATATGGACCTGCTTCTGCAACAATAATAAAATATTTATAATTTTAAAGTAAGTTTAAAATATAGAGATCATGACATTTTCATCTTTCATGTGAGAGATCCAATAAGAATTAAATAAACATGTCATGCCGGTGATAGAGTTAATCCTATGACGTCACATTATTTGCGGAAATGGTCTTTTAATAATAAAACTATTACAAAACAGATTCATATTTTCGTTCTTTTGTTTATATATTTGTAATAGAGTGATCGTCTCTTTTAACAGTCAAGCAGTTAAATTGTGAAAATAATTAATATTTTCATTTGAATGTTAAACGTGTCGTGTGTTTTTTCTATAATATTTTGTTATAATAGTAATTTGGATCACTTATAGAAAGCTCGTACATCAGTCCGCGGTTCATAGGATCTTCTCTATTTCCTGAGTATATAAAAGTGGGATGCTTGAGCGAGGACCTCTTAATTTTTAAAAAGTACCGAACTTTTTGCTTTAAATACAAATCATAATGCATAAGATTAAAGCCTTTTCCGAACAATTTTGTCTTTTGACAATTTTGTCTTTTAGCAAAAGCATGTAAGATTGATTTTAATTTATTAAAAAATAATTGCAAGTTTGGTCATTTAACTTTAATCATATTTTGTTAATTTATAGAATAATTACATATATACCCTTTATTTTAAAGGCAAATTGGATTTTAATAATTTCAATTAAATGTTATTGGCCGATAATAATCCCAACTTAATTTATTGCCAATGGTGGTCTTAAATTTAAAAAAACGGCTCTCAATGGTTATCTATAAAAAAAACTTAATGAGGTTAGGTTTTTCTGAATTTCAAACTGATTTTTTAGGCTTTTGATCAGAAGGAGGATATGAGTCGATTGATGTAAAAGTTAGCTAGAGATGCTCCAAACAAATTATTTTTTGTTAACTTGAAGATCAAACACCCGATTAGAAGCACTAATCTAGTTATTTGGAGCATCGTTTTAAGCTAAGTTTTACCTTAATCGGCCGTATCCTCTTTCTGATCAAAAACCATAAAAAATCAGTTTAAAATTCGAAAAAACTTAACGACATTAAGTTTTTATTAACGGGGGGCCATTGAGAGCCAATTTTTAAAATTTGGGACCACTAATGGCAATAAACTAAGTTGAGATTATTATCGGACGATAACAATTAGTTGGGATTATTAAAATTTGGGACCACTAGTGGCAATAAACTAAGTTGGGATTATTATCGGACAATAACAATTAGTTGGGATTATTAAAATTTGGGACCACTAGTAGCAATAAACTACCCCCACGATATTTAAATGTTTATAACTTTTGCACATGTTAATATTTTTTTTAAAAATTATACCATCAAAATGAGTATTTTTTTCCTCTTTAATATGAGTATGATATTGCCATATATATTTTTACTTCTTAAAAGCTTAACGGTTACGAGATTATCATTAAGGACCGGCAAACGGGTTGGGCGGGTTCGGCCGTTCGGGTTATAGGTCTAAAGGGTTAAGGTTGAAATGGGTTGATATAGAAAAGGTTAATTTGGTTTGGGTTGGATCGGTACGGGCTTGGGTCAAAAGAGGTCAAGTCAGAACGAATTTCGGCTTAGAACAGTGTCGGGCGGAATGGTTGCGGGTCAAGGCGCGTTCAATATAGCATTACATGCTCACCGACACTTGATTGCGCGTGTACAATCGTTATGTGACGTGCTTACTATCACTAATTAAGCTTCCAATGTCGCATTACGAGCAAACTATATTGTCGGGTTGCACAGGTATTGCTGTGAAGTAACGCACGTACTTAAATGATAACACCGGTTACGCATTCGATGTCATGTTGGCGTGCATACCCCGCCGTATCGTGCGAGCACCCAGCTAGTAATGCTAATATAGTCATGGGCTTTTTTAACCTATCTGGCTATCTTCGTCAAAGGCCTTCTAGAAACTCGTAATGGGTTATCTGGACCGAGGAACCACAACCTGGCGTTTAATATGAATCACTAACTTCATTGTTGCCTTCTACCAAGGGATAGGTTTTTCAATTCTTAGTAATGTTTAATTACTAAAGCCAAAACCTCAATGATGATCTATGTCATTAATATCACGGGTGGACGTCTAAGAACGTGGATTTCATATTAGTCAACTTTCATTGAAAGAAAGGACCAAGACAGCAGACAAGAGCCTTCTTGGCAAGCCCGGTCACAGTTAGACTTCCTCTTGGATGGCGTCAATGGATCAAGTAAAGCCGAAAATGAAATATTTGCATCATTGGCCTGGTTGACATATGCTAGTTAGGTTAAGTGTTAGACAACGATTTACTAGGGTTCGAACCATAAATGTGATAGAATTTGTATGCAGATGATAAGCCTTCAGAGTCCAGTGGCATCTAGTTGCACTAAAGTCGTTTAGCAAAATATATTATTATTGAAACAATATAATTGCTTGCGCAGTTCTTTTCATTTTCTACTTAGCATACCCTTATAAACACCAGCATCGTTGCTCGACAACAACCAGCCAGATAACTATAACTTTCTCATTCCTTATACCATATTAACCCCAAACCTAACAACCTTGCATTGGGAATAAAGAAAAAAAGAAAAAGAAAGAACACAAAAATAATGACCATTTATTAATAACTTGTCACGGAATTTTTATTAACGTAACTAATAGAAAGAAAAAGGAAAAATCTTCTTGACGCATTTGACCGTACACCATGTGTTTTGAGACAAACTGGATTGATTATAAATTTATTTTAACAGTTAACTTTATAAACTAAAATAAATGTACGTTGAGAACAAAAATATTTTGTATTTAAATTATAAGTAATTGATGTTGAAAACTAACAAATGATCGCGTGGCCTAATGGATAAGGCGCTCGCCTCCGGAGCGGGAGATTGTGGGTTCGAGTCCCACCGTGATCGAATTAGTTTTCTTTCTTTAGCTGTGTTACAGATGTTATTCCAAAGGGTTAATATCATTTATTTTGGATTGAAGTAAGGGTGTTTTTCGGGTTAGTTTTCAGATTTCAGGTTTTTCGGATTAGGTTCTTTGAGCTTCAAAGTTTTAAATCTAGAGGCGAAACCTAACCCAAATCTCTCATACTTTTTTCAGGTTTAGGTAATTCAGATTCGGGTTGGGTTAATCGAGTTTCGATTATCCTATAAAACTAAAACATAAAATAAAAACTACAATGCTAAATTAAAGTTAACGTATTCTTCTAGAATCGTGGTGTGAATAAACAAATAATAAACCAATGCAACTTGGTAAAACAAACCAAAAAAAGTAATATTAACAAATTCCAACCATAATACTAATTAAAAAAACCAACATAATCGTCTTCAATTTATCGTGATTAAAGCATTCGATTATGATTGCTTTTAGTCATAATAAAAACCATTATTTAAACAATAAACAGTTGATCCTTAAAAGATGAAGTTGGAACACCCGATTTGAGACAAATTATGATAACCTTAGCAGCAAAGGCATAGCCTATTATACCTAAAAATATATTTGGTTTAAAACTAATAGTTCATTTGAGTTTTTGGGTTTGGGTACATGTTCTCTCGGGCCGGATTTTGGGGGGGAAAAAAGGCCAGATTGAAGTTTTCCTTTTGTGAAAAATAAGATGTGTATTTCTTTTTTTTTTTTTCCATTTTAATTATAAGATGAATTACTGCATAAAAATAATTTTTTAAATTTGTTCGGAAATGACACCAATTTTAGGCTTATATGTAAAGGATTCAACGAAATAAAGTGGTGTAAAAATATATTTAATTAGCCAGGAGTTTCAATTAAAATATATTCAGAAATAACAATATGTAAAAACTATAGAGAAAAATCAAATGGACGCCAATGATCGCTAGCCCAACTAGTTGAAGTAAGAGTCAAAGACTTCAATTTAAAAACTAGTGAGTTCTTGGGTTCAAGTCCCATGGTATCAAAAAATAAGAGGTCCTGGGTTGGGTCAGGGAGTTTTCTCACGTACTGGTTTTCGGTTTTCCTTCTAAGGGTGGAATGAAGATGTCTGTGAAATAGCTGTGATCCAAATGGGCATTAAAAAAATCAAATGAGCCAACACATTAGTATTAGTTTATATGGGCCTGTAAGCCTGTATACAGGCAGGTTGGCGCCCACGATTGACAGCCCCATCTGCTAAGTCAATACAAAAATAAATCTGAAGCCCAAAGTACCGGATCATGATTACTTTTTAGCGACAAAAATAAACCACCATTTTCATTTTTACATTTTACATTAAATTAAAGTGTAAAAGCTTGTTTATACGTTCTTCCGGTTCTCAATATAACGTTGGTTATCAATTAAAAACATAATGTATTTTAATAAATTAAGTAATTATAAAAAAATTTATGAATGCATACAATTTAATATTAAATGAACCCGTATTAGTGAGATCATCAATGAGAAGCAACAATGGGGACACTAATAAAACAATTTGCCCATGGTAATTAGGATACAACTGATCGCTTAATCGCCACTAATATTTATTCTGTTATTGCTAGACTAAATTTAACCGATCTTAAGTTACCATTGCCTTATAGTTGCTATTGATAACTATTAACTAGTTGCATGTTATCGCCAATTTCTCATACAACATTTAGCCATCCAAGCAAAACGAGGTGTTTCTAGTGACATTGATCATTAGTTCCCGCCCCTCCCTTCTTGGTGCTGCCTGTAGTAAAGAAGTTGTAGGAATTCCCATGATGAAACCAACGCTTAAATCATCGTCCACCATTTAAAGTTTTTTTTTTTAATATATGTTTACAACATAAAATGATGTTTGTTAAATCACATAGAGCAGAAAAAAAAGAAGATGGTTTCTTTTTCTCTCACTGGATGCAATGCGGTTGTAACAGTTGTCGAAGTTGGTTATTTTTGTTCGCATTGCCTTCCATTTGCTATAGACGGAATTGTCCTTGTGGTATTCACCTCGACCCATTGTAGCAACGAACCTAGCACGTATACTCTCCCCAAACTCAGAGGTAGGTTTACCGTCACCTTCGAGAAAGATAAAACCTAGTATTAGTTAACAAAAAGAGTTATGTCTATTTTCGTCCATGTGGTTTGCTACTTTCGTCACTTCAGTCCGAAGTTTGAAATTTTGTCAATTTAGTCCTTATAGTTTTAAACATTAGCCAATTACGTCCTCTTGTCTAACGGCATCCAACTATGCCGTTAGTTTAAGGGGTATTTTTGTCTTTCTCATGTTTATTTTTAGTTAATGGTCAGTTTCGTCCCTGTGGTTTGATAATTTTGCTACTTTAGTCCAAAGTTTGAATTTTTTTCAATTTTATTTTTAATTTTTTTTTGTCTATAGCCCTTAAGAGCATAATCCAAGCCCAAAACCATCAAGCATCGACCAAAACAGGTTTACGTTTACTCTGTCGATAACAATAATCATACCCACCTCGTATTTAGTTTCTAGACGTTTTCTAAACTCTCCCCCCATGGTGGAATTCATTGGTAAAGTGGTCAAGCTAATTCCCTAAAACCGTACTATACCAATAAAACTAAAATCGTTTCTTTGGTTAATGCATAATAGTTACGGTTTAGAGATTAACATATCGTAGCAAACATCTTGGTCGAAATCAACATCAGGAGGTTGAATATCCCGCATTTCCATGTTTGCTCAAGAAATCGATACACTAGATCGCATGTGTGTTCTTCAAATCGTGGTGTTGTTCTTGAATTCTTCATATCGACTACAATTCTAGGGCTGAATTCGACGAATTCAAGAACAATACCACGATTTGAAGAACACACATGCGATTTAGTGCATCGATTTCTTGAGCAAACATGGAAAATGCAGGATATTCGACCTCCTGATGTTGATTTCGACCCAGATGTTTGCTACGATATGTTAATCTCTAAACTAAGGATGAGCTCAGTACCGATACCGAAAATCCCGATCCCGAAAATCGCAAATTTTTGGTACCGGTACCGGTATTTAAGGTAAAATTCGGGAAATACCGATACCATACCGTACCGGTCCCGAAAACTCAAAACCTTGGTACCGATTAGGTACCGACGGTACCAAAACGGTACCGATTTCGATACCGGTACCAATCGGTACCATACCGATTTTTGCTAATCCCTACTCTAAAGAGTCTAAACCCTAACTATTATGCATTAATCAGATAAATGATTTTAGTTTTTGGTATAGTTCGGTTTTAGGGAATTACCCTGACCACTTTACCAATGAATTCCATCATGGACCGAAGTAGCAAAAAAAAAAACCTGAATAAATTAAACATAAAATTGACAAATTTCAAACTTTGGACTGATGTAGCAAAAACATCAAACCACATGGACGAAACTGACCATTAACTAAAAATAAACATGAGAAAGACAAAAATACCCCTAAAACTAACAGCATAGTTGGATGCCGTTAGACCGGGGGGGACGTAATTGGCTAATGTTTAAAATTATAAGGACTAAATTAACAAAATTTCAAACTTTGGACTAAAGTAGCGAAAGTAGCAAACCACTAGGAGAAAATGGCTATTAACTCCAACAAAAAAGTAAAGGATGAAATATATGTAAGTATTTTATTTTTATAATTTACCTTGAATTGAGTCTTCGGATGAGTTAATCCATGCAGGTACCAACACCATCTCCTCATCCGTTTCCCACTTTAATCTTTCGCCTTTTTCCCTGGTTGTTTGATTTTCATATTTTTTTTCTATGACTTCGTTTACATTTTGATGTGGCAGGAGCTACTTGTGGTTCGGGTACTTGAGTATCGGGTATTTGAGTTTTGGGTACTTGCGAAAAATATAAGGCATTGGCAGTCGATATAACATATCGGTGAACGGTTGCATGGTGGGTGGCTTACGGGCCGATAACCTTTTTGGTTGGCAAAGAAAATGTTAGCAGGGTCATTGTTGTTTTTAGGCAAACTAGCTCACCACAATTGAGCTGCTCCCACAGATTCGGGGTTAAGCTCGGGTTCATGGTTATAGAAAGTTGAGAAATTGATTGTATTTTGATGAGACTCGAGAGTGTTTTGAAGTTAAAATGATGTGTTGAATAAAAATGAGGTTGGTTGTTTAAATATGTTAAAAATCATTTTTTTAAATTTAAACAATAATATTACCGTTGGTTTGAGAGAGGGCCCACCAACCACCCTCTTTTACCCCCTGTTTATTTTTTTTAATTTAAACAGTAATATTACCATTGATTTGATACTTGTACGACTTATAGGCTCCGCTTAAAGACTTGTATGAGTTATGAACAGTAGGGAATTGTGGAGGGAAGCACATTGATGCCATACCCCATAGCCTTTAGTCCTTAAGAGCATTCAAAACGGTAGAACTTCATAAACCGGTCACATTATATTACACACTTTTCTAAAAAACATTATTTTCATTCATAACATCAAACCTCTACGAACTCAATTAAAAAATATATAATTGCATATATGTAATGTATATATATGTGTACGCAAGAAAGATGACCCACCACCCCGTCCGAGGACCGGCTCTTCTCCATAAACCTCCGTCCGCGGATTCTCCCCACAACGCAGCCCCCTCCTTTTCTCTCGTCCGTTCGCCCTAAAACCGCCACAACACATAGCGTTGTACGTGCTCTAACAACTAATCTTGTGGTTTTGAAATAAATACTAGTATTTAATTATTCTTATGATTTAATTATTATTATTTTGAAAGGCCGAATTATTTTGGAAGAAAAAACGGGACGACTAGTAAGAAGAGAGAAACCCGAAATACAAAATGGAAAAAAAATGGAAAATACAAGAACAAACACACTACAAAGGATAATTAACTAAATGAAACATACACCATTTCTTCCAATACGTCATTTCTCCCCGGTCAAGGCTCAATCTTTTGCTCACATTTTTTACCCACAAGAAAGACAATAATGTTGAGAGAGAGAGAGAGAGAAAACTTCAAGAACAAAAATGAATGACAACAATTACTCGTAAATTTTTTAACCTTATTAAGACAATATTTGACATTTGTTACGTATAATTATACTATATATAAATGGAAACCTAATGTTGTAGTATTTTAGGGGAGGTCCAATCAGTGGCTGGCGTGTGACAGTCACTAAGTTAATTTTTTCTTTTTAATATTTTGAAATATGTTTTAGTATTTATTGATTTGAAAGTAATAAAAATAACAAAAATGGAAGCTGGTATGGTGGTATTGCATTATTGTTGCAACTTGAAAGCCTTGAGTTTGAGTCTCTTTTAGCCGGGTTTTTTGTTTCTTTTGTTTTTAGTGGTTTTTTTGTAATTTTCTTTTTGTTTTTTTTAAGAAATAGATTTTTTTTTTATTTATAGATTTTACATCAAATCAAATAATAAGGTGGTGTGGTGATAAAGTTATAATGTACTATGTTTTATATGTGTTTGAACCGTGTTTCCGGTGCAACGCGCCGAATGCAACCTCTTGTTGTTATAAAACTAAAAGTGTAGAGTGATGCTCTTTAACTTCCATCAAAGGCGGTTAGTGTTAGTTGGTTTGGTAGTTGCTTTCGAGTACAATAAATTGCAATGGAATAGAGCAGTCCCAAGAGTGACCATATGAGAGCATGGTTGGTCCCTTCATGATATGATTATTTCGATGAAAATTGTATTGATTAAAGTTTTCTCTTTTAAATAGAACGAACATTTGAAAACTATATTGTAAATAATAAGTTAAAAACGAATCTACATATGAAGATGTAAGGTATATAATATTACATTTTAATTGTTCTAATTAGGGGTGTTAATTAATCGATCCTATTTGAGAAAACAAGAATCAAAACCGAATTCAAAACGGGTTAGCATCAAACTAGATTTTGAATTCAGTTTTCAAATCGAATTAGGAATTGTTAAAACAAATAAAAACTTTATATAATTTTGATAATTAATAGAAAAACATATTGAACTTGATAAACAAATCGAAGATATATTCGTAAGTTTAGTTGCTTGAAGAAGTTCGAGATTAGAAATTCTTGTGGGGATTGCGTAAATCGGCCAAATTGAGAAGGAACACTATCTATAATTTGGTCCCTACTTTCATGAATGGCTGAATATAAAACTGTGTTTTTTCCTTTTACTTTCATAAACTTTTATATGGTGTTTAAATGAATACCTGTACTAATTTGTTAGACCCAAATAGAAAAAAATATAACATGGAACCCTATATGCATAGAAAAAAATATAACATGTTACACAACTCAAATGGGGGCTGGGCCCAATATGGATTCGTTAAATATATAATTAAAAAGAAAACAGTTTAAATAGAACTACAAATATTAAAATAAAAAAAAATCTCTTTAACAAAATAAATATCTACTAAAATCTTACAAGAATCAATTACTAGTTAGTCCCCCCCCCCCCCCTCTAATTATTTATAAGCTAAACAGGTCAAAATATATAAATGGGTTTTACATATCAATCTAAACGGGTTGGATATCGACATACTTTTTAACATACGTTATAAAAGCCTAACCCAAATATTTCTGTTTTATGTTTAATTTGCGTCTAAATTCTCTTTCGTGTTAATTTCCGCTTCTAGTTATAATCGTAAGAGATAATATTTGTCTGGCTCTACTATAATATTTTAGAGTACTACACACTCGCACTTCGAATTGATGTTTTGAACAAACTTATGATGTGTATAACTTAAAAGAATGTTGCAAATGAGTTAGTAGTCCCTTGCGTCGCAGATTGGAGACATTTAACAAACATGCTAATGATTTGAATTTTCTATCCCTAACTTTGAATATTATATTTAGAGAATTATAAGTAGACATAATGGACTTTTTTTTATCATTAGTAATTTACCATGAATGAAATATATAAAATAGAGTGTTGAGAAAGTATTATCTTTAGAGGTATATATGGTGCGAATATGAGTGGTGGTAGAAAGTTTAAAATTGAGAATACACTATATGAATTTGGAGTAGTCACAAACAAGTTCTATTTATCGAAAAATCAATTGGTTGAACTTTTCTTTCTTTCTTTGACCATCACCATTTATGGCTTTTATACTTCCATCAATTCTAGGTTATTGGCTTCTACACGACACGGATAGAAATATAAAAATCGTCAAGTTATCATATATACAATTTCAAATGATAAATTATTTTTTAATATTTTTTTTGAAACAACATGATTTTTAACTGCAATTCATATTCATACGCAAACAAAGTACTTAAATACATAAACTTATAAAAAATGACTTTATATGTAGAATGTCTACAAAGAAAATTTAAAACTTTAAAACGTAAGTTTCATAAACTTTAAAAACTAATATTAATATAAAACAAACAAACAAACTTCACTAACATTATTCTGGAAAGCAAGCAAATCAAAATATAAAAACATCCATGAAAGATTTCGATAAGCATCCAAGAATGATTCGGGTTCTTTTATTCATGGACCGGAAACACATTTGACGACATAAACATTCACATACCAATCTAACAAAATAGTGACTAATTGGCTACGAAAACTGGTTTTACATTTCATGTGAAAAGTCCTACACCCTCATAAACTGAAGCACATTCAAAGCTCATTTAAGAACCATAACCAAATCTAAACATTTTTAAAATGACATGTTTTAACTAGAATCAAATCGTTACGCTTTTAGAATGACCCACTTAAACACGAACCAAATCGATATCTTTTAAATTAACCTGGTATGACCATAACCAAATCAATGTGATTTTAAAAAGACCCGTTGAAACCAGAATTGTGACATTTGTCAATTTCGGGTTATTTTATACTTATATTCTTAATGTAAACCCGACCCGTTTTGTATCCCGAACCTTTCGATATTATCAAAATGATGAATTGTATGTTAAATATTTGTTTTATAGTTGTTGGATAAAAAAAACACCCTTTTCGGTTCTTAAAATTCCCCGAAAACGCTCAAAACGAACTCCAGGGACTAAAACTACCAAAATGGAGACTTGAAGGACCCATTTGTAGTTTGTGCTTCTTGGGTCAATAACCAACCCATTTTCATGAAACACCCTTTATGAAAGACCCATTCAACTTACTCTATATATACACACTCATCTTCTTCATTTGTGCTTGCTCATTTCTTCATTTCTCTCTCAAATTCTTGAATTCTAAGGTTGTTCTTCATAAGCTAATCTTTCATTTTAACTAACTTCTCAACACTTAAAGCTTGATGTTACAACATATATATAATATACACTCCTTGTTTACCTTCGGTCTTTCATTTCTCCGGTCTCGGCCGGTTGAAATGTCGGGCTAGTAAGGCAAGATACATGGAGGACTTTGTAGTCCTTGTTTATATATTTAACAAATCTAACCATATAACTTGTTATACTTGCTTAAATTCTACATATTTTAGTTTATTGTTCATATTTGTCAAGTTCCATGGTATTGGGTATGTGGTGACTAGCCTCGGTTTCATCCCGAGTTGAGAACCGAACCAAAAACCGAACTTTTGTTTAAAAGCATTATTGTTAACTTTTTGAATGTAAAACTTGAGTATTATTATTTATAAGTTATTTTACAATTTCCATGGTAATTGGGTATGTGGTAACCATCCTCGGTCTTACTCCGAGTCAAGGACCGAACCAAAAACCGAACTTTTGTTTAAAAGCTTTATTGTTAACTTTTTGAATGTAAAACTTGAGTATTATTATTTATAAGTTATTTTACAAGTTCCATGATAATTGTGTATGTGGTAACCATCCTCGGTTTTATTCCGAGTCAATGACCGAACCAAAAACCGAACTAAACCGAGTTCACTCGCTTAAGACACACAAGTGTGTTTTTAGCCACCAAAACTCATATTTTTCTTCAAGATTATATTTTAAATCAATTTTAGTTAGTTTCTAAACATACTTGGCATGTCGGTAACCAACTTGATCTTATAACAAGTTCGAACTGATAAGGTCGTATACTCGCTTAACGAACGTTAAGGTTCTTCACAATAGAACTACATACTTGGTTAAGTCTATTTTGATTTTATTAAGTTATCTCATAACATTTATTATTTTGGGAAGTTAACTGTAAGCTTGGTCAATTATCAAGTCTCGAACCGACAAACCCGAACACTCGTTTAAACCTCGTTTTAGGTATTCTTATAACCAAGGGTTTTGCAATATCGCATTTTAACCCACATTATTACTTAACATAGGTTGAGTAAAAAAAAAAAGAAAAAAACTAATGAATAGAATACCGAGACCCGGTTTCGAGTAAACTTATTTTACAAAACTCGTTTCTTTAATTTCTCAAATATCTGCATTTTAAATCCTAAACTTTATTTATTTACTTTATTTGTCATGTATTTTATTTTAAACCCTTCCAAGAATACCTACTAACACAAGACCCGTTTAATATAGGTCTTGCTCGTTAAACCGATATCTCCGATTATTCACGACACTATCTTTCAAGTTACTTGTTAATGTGAGTACTTTTTCATCCCCCGTTTTTCCATCTTTCATTTTGGGGGTGGCATTGTATACTTATTCAAATTCAAATGATTTATACTTGAGTCTTAAACCACAACACGTATTGTATATGTTTACTTAAATAAATGCTCGATTTGGTGTTATATGCTTTACATGATTATGTGTAAATTCTTAATTGCTAAGGCGGGTAGCCTCTTGAATGCTAAGGCGGGTAGCCTCATCAAAGTATGATCATATGTTAATTCCGAGTATATATGGTATCCCCATATAGAAAGGTGTCGTCAATGTATTCTTATTGACGATTTCATTATTGTCGTCAATGTATTCTTATTGACGGTTTTATTATCTAAATTGTTGCTATTATTTATTGTTTTCATATACTAGTTGTGGATTTCATACTATATACTTATTGTCCAAAACTATGAAAATTGATCACCAACCTTCGTGTTGACTAACTCTATTTTATGCAATGTTACAGGTTTGATGTTAGCTTGATTGGATTACTTGAAGAAACTTATTATCTTGGCTTTAGGATATTAGAAAATAAAAGAACAAGTTATTTGTTTATCTATCTATTTGGCATTTTGTATGAACAATTGTTGTGTTATTTATGATGATATAGATTTAAATGAGTTGTTTAAATATTGTAACTTTATAGTGTCATTGTGCAATGAGCAATCATGTCGCGCCTCGATGTTTCCGCCTTCATTGGTCGGGGTGTGACAGATTGGTATCAGAGCCATCGACTATAGGATAGGTGGTTAGACGTAACAGCCTAGTATAGTTTATGCTCTAAGGTCCCTATACGTGTGCTCATACGTGTTTACCATACTTGATTGTTTATTGCATTTATTAATTATTTATAAACTTGTTTAAAAATCTATCTCATCATAAATGTACACACACACACTTTCAATAGTATTCTAAGGTATTTTTAACTTAAAACAAAACATTAGTTTTTATATTGTGTTTTATGAATTACAAGCTTAACTTGGATCTCGTTGTTTACAATCTCCTTAAAGCTAGGTTCTATAATTTGTTTTGTGACGACCGTAGGGAACGAAACACTTGATTCGATCATTTGACAAAAAGATTCCAAGAATCGAATGTGATTTACTTACCTGGGATGATTGGGTTTAGTGTTGGTTTCTAAGTCAAGCAACTCGAGTTATATGAGCCGACACTTTAAGTTGTCATATGCGAGCGTTCCGGTCGCCTTCTTATTTTTATGGTGTTGAAAACATAAAAGCCACGGTGATACGTGGACAAGTGTTTTTAACATCTCGTTGTATCTCCGTTTTGTTGTATGTTATTATCATGATTTGAGGCAACAACATGAAAGACGCGGTGATACGTGCACATGTTCGACTCCATATATATTACTTTTACATAAGTTTTTATTGCCGAGATATCAAATCATGGTGGTTCATGTACGATTTTCCCAACTATATATATGTTTACAAGAAATTTTGTTATTTTTTTTTCGGAATATCAAATCATGGTGGTTCATGTATGATTTTTCCGACTATATACAAATTTCAACACTTCAAAACGTCCAAATTTTAAATTCTCGAAACTTTGAAACATATATTTATATATACGTTTTTATCATTTGGTTTATGTATAAACTTTATTTCTACTAACATTCTCATCCTTATGACACTAGGATTCACGTAAAAAAAATGGTTACACACATCTTCTATTTTAAAGTCAATGCCCTCAAACTCACTACAATTCTTAATAATTTTTAGAATGCCTCCGCTACGACGCCACTACCGCAAGGACTCCAGACGCAAGATGGGCGCTTTAGTAGCCGAACAAGTCGCCGCTGTGATTCCCAAACTCCTAACTCACTTGCAAGCAAACCAACCTCCACCCGTTGTAGCACCCGTTGAACCCACACCCGCTCCCTACTTGTATAAACAATTTACCGGTGCTAACCCAACCAAATTCCTTGGTACGAACCGTGCGACTACCTTGTTGCAATGGTTTGAAAAGATGGAAAGTGTGTTCCGACACAGCGAGTGCCCCGAAGCGAAGAAAACTAATTTCGCTTCGAGCATGTTTGAGGAAACTGCTATTACGTGGTGGGGTAGTGTTATGCATCTCCAAGGGGCGGAAATTGCCATGGCGCTTCCATGGACCGAACTTAAGGAACTCATGATGAAGAAGTTTTGTCCCAAACACGAGCTCCAAAAGCTTGAAGCCGAATTTTGGGAATTGAAACAAGAAAGTGGTGATAATGCTGCTTACTCGCTCCGTTTTCATGAATTGAGCACCCTTGTACCTCATTTGGTTACCCCGCTCGAACGTAAAATCGACAAATATATCGGGGGTTTACCCATGCTAATTCGGGACTCAGTCATGAGTAGCAAACCCGAGAACCTTGAGGATGCAATTACTCTAGCCGGTGCGCTATCGGAGAACCATGTTAAGGTGGGTACCCTAACCATCAAGAAGAAAAGTGATAAAAGCAAAACCGAACTCGCACCTCAAGCCAAAGTTGACCCACCACTTCAAGCCATCAACTACTCAAACTCTTCCCGCCACAACAACAAAAAGAAACCCAAACAAAACCACCGAAACTATGTCGTTACCCAACCGCAACCGCAACAACAACCCCAAGCTCCCCCACAAAATCGAAAACCCTATATCAGTTCTTTTCCACTATGCAACAATTGTCAACTTCATCACCCATCTCACTTACCTTGTCGCCATTGCACCATTTGTAACCGTTTTGGCCATCTAAATAACACATGTCGTTCCGCACAACGTACTCAACCCAACAAACCAAGAACCACTCCACAAAACACCCAAAACCGCTTTGCACCTTACCCGCAAAACCCTCCTCAACAACCCCGAGCTTGCTTTAACTGTGGTGACCCAAATCATTTCCGCAACAATTGCCCACGACTCACTTTTGCAAACCAAGCCCAAACTGTAACCATACCCTACTATCAAACCCAAGCCTACCAAGTCCAAACCTACCAACCTCAACTTCCCCAACTCAATGCACCACTCATCCAACCCATGCAAGCCATCCAAGCACCTCCTCCTCCACCACCTCATGCACCTCAAGGAAATCCCGGTAACCAAGGACTAGCTTTTATGATGAATGCTAGTCAAGCTCAAGTGACAAACGATGTTGTGAACGGTATGTTTTTAGTGAACGAGCATTTGGCTTCTATATTATTTGATACGGGTGCCGATAGAAGTTTTATTTCATTAAAGTTTGAATCTACTCTTGCCGTACCTCACACTAAGCTTTCTCGACCCTTTTCTGTCGAAGTCGCCAATGGAAATTCTATCACCATAAACTCGGTCCTTCGTAATTGTTCTCTCACTCTTTGTAAGCGTAAATTCTCCATCGATCTCATTCCGATGCAAATGGGAAGTTTCGATGTCATAGTTGGCATGGATTGGTTATCTTTGCACCGTGCCGAAGTCGTTTGTTATGATAAATTCATTCGGATTCCGCTTGTCAACGGTAAAACTCTCAAGGTCTACGGCAAAAATGTTTCCTAAAAGGCTCAATCTCATGTCGTGTTCTCAATCGCAAAAATACTTACGCCAAAAGTATGTTCCGTTCCTAGCCCAAGCGATGGTAAAAGACCACAAGGAAAGAAAAATCCAAGATATCTCCATTGTTTGTGATTTCCTCGACATCTTTCCAGATGATGTTACCGGTCTTCCACCCATTCGTCCGGTTGAATTTTGAATCGATCTTGTGCCCGGCGCAATGCCCGTGGCCAAGGCTCCTTACCGTTTAGCCCCGAAGGAAATGCAAGAGTTATCAAACCAACTCGAAGAACTTTCCGACAAAGGCTTTATTTGTCCAAGCTCCTCTCCTTGGGGTGCTCCCATCCTCTTCGTGAAAAAGAAAGATGGCTCATTTCGCATGTGCATCGATTATCGTGAACTCAATAAACTCACTATCAAAAATCGTTATCCTTTGCCACGAATCGACGACCTCTTCGATCAACTCCAAGGCGCAACGTGTTTTTCCAAAATCGATCTTCGATCGGGATATCATCAGTTGCGTGTTCGCGAAGAAGACATTCCAAAAACTGCATTCCGTACTCGATATGGACATTTTGAATTTTTGGTCATGCCCATCGGGTTAACCAATGCACCCGCGGTATTTATGGATCTCATGAACCGCGTTTGCAAACCGTTTCTAGATAAATTCGTTATTGTCTTTATTGATGACATTCTCATCTTCTCTAAATCCAAAGCCGAGCATGAGCATCACTTGCGTTCCATTCTCGAAGTCTTAAGAAAAGAACGACTTTACGCCAAATTATCAAAATGTGATTTTTGGCTAGAGGAAGTTCAATTTTTGGGACACATCGTCAATGACAAGGGTATTCATGTTGATCCCGCAAAAATCGAAGCCGTCAAAGATTGGAAGACTCCGACTACACCCACAAAAATTCGATCTTTTCTCGGTTTGCCCGGATATTATCGGCGTTTCATCCAAAATTTTTCCAAGATCTCTTTACCCCTCACTTCCCTAACTCACAAAGGACAGTCTTATGAATGGGGATCCAAACAAGATGAAGCATTTAATACTCTTAAATACATATATATATATATATATATAATAAACTTTATATAATACAATCAGATTTTGATAATCTTAAAATTATCGGACCCAAAAATTTCTTTCTTTCATAATTCGTTTGGTAAAATCTAGGTTATTTGGCTCAAGCCAAAATCCAATTGGTAAAAATGTTACCATAGCTTCACGAATCATCGGTTAACCGTTTGTTATTAATATATTTGATTTTATTACTATATTTTTGCTATATTTATTGTTATAACGTTAATGGCGTTTATAAAAATAGCTTATATATTTGAACATTTCACTTCATTAGGGTTGACAAACCTTTTTATTTCGGCTCGGTCGAGGTATATAAATTTTTTCAGAGATAACCCTGGCTACAAGCAAAATTCATCGCATCGGAATACACTCGCCTCCTAACCAGGGAATGTTATGGTTTGTAAAGGCCTTTTGGGCATGTTCTAACTAAGCCCATTAGAGTAATCTTAGGGACTAAGTTAAAAACCTTAGTTCTAGTCTACATATTCCAGTCAATTGTTATAATATGTGTGGCTTTTGTAGCACCAATAATGAAATAATCTAGTTGTAGCTCGTAGATGAGGCTTCATGTTGGGACTGAATCACATAAAATTCTTATGTCATGTCTGTTTACTTTCTATTTTTGCGTGTTTATCGTTTGTGCATGTGTGTTGTCTCCGCATTGCCGCTTTGTTCCTAATAGGGAAGACCCTCACCTAAGGCTGATGTCCGTGAACACTCGCCTAAAGGCAGGATATTGCAGTGAGATAAAATAACCGGTAATCGTTATCTACTCGTCTAGTCTCTCGTCATCATCCAATATCGCCAAAACTAAATATTGAAGACAGAAAGATTACGAGAAAAAAAATAGCAGGTAAATATAATTATATATAAACAAATACGTATGGTAATCATAATTTACTTGTCTATTCAATTAATCTATTTCTACACCTACAAGTAATTTAATTTATATTTACATGTATTTGAATTTTTGATATCCTTTTAGAAGAATTATACGGTAAACTCAAATATTTTTCTCTTTAATTCAAGGACAACTATTTATAATATTAAAAATATAATTAATATATATATATATATTCCTATTTATCTACTTATATTTTATATATTTGACTAGTCAGGTGCCCGCGCGATGCAGCGGTGTACGCGCAAACGCAACCGGTGTTAGTACGTTTGTAACCTCGCACGTTACGTGCATTTAACGTGGCATAGGGCGTGTAACCGGTGCCAGTAAGCGCGCCACATAATGCTTATACACGAGCAATCCAATATGTATAAACAATCTCATTTGCGTAAATGTTGCTTGAACGCATGCAACCGGTGGCGACAATCAAGAAGCAAAGATAAAATGTACAGTAATTTCAAATAAATTGCTTTTTAACCCAATCTGTTTTGACGGACATGTTCCGACCCGAAAACATTTTAACCCGAAACCCGTTTTGACATGCCCCTTTCGATCTAAATCCATCCCGACATGAACAACCTTTTTTTTTGTATTAACTTGTTCCAACCCTAACTCGCTTCGATACCATTAGCCAAACTTGCCCGATCCGTTGCCTGTAATAACTGGTAATCACGTAACATGCTAGTTTTTTAAAAATTAATAACCTATAGCAATATCGTACTCAAATTAAAGAGAATAAAATGCTCGTTTTTATGGTGTAATTTTTTAGAAAAAATATTAACTTGTGAAAAAGTTATAGCCGTTAAAAATTCCTGTGTGGTAGTTGGTTTAGAATGAGGGAAAAATGTGTAAATATTTAATAAATTAACAAAACTTTATTGAAGTTGAAGGACAAATTATTTTTGAATATGAAAAGACTATACTATCCTACATTCCTAAAATCCTATGCAATGTTACTTGTAAAGTATACAACAAAAGTGACACCTCTTAAAATTTAAGAGTTCCATTACTCCTATATTATAAATAGTATATATATAAATATTAATGCTTTAATATGATACTAGTATATTCATTTAGAAATAATTTGTATTCATATTGGCAGAGAATCAAATGAAAGTACGAGAATGAGTCCCAATCAACATAAAGGCAAATCATCAGAGAAGAAGGGTTGAGGTATGCGGTCTCAGATGGGCATTCGTTATGACAAGAAAAACAGAAATATTAATTTTTTAACGGCCAACAAGATTTTATTGCTATAAGCATTAACACCAACTAGCAAGATGCTAGCCCTCAAAAAACAACCGCCCAATATAACGCAAAACACACCTAGCTAAGAGCTGCCCATACCGCCCATATACATAACTAAATTAAAAGAACACCAACTCTCCCAAGTCAATGATGTATTCTTTGATCTATTCTTCACTCATAAGAAGCTTAACGCTTTGATCTCAGTTACGACATTTCTTATAGCTGGTACTTTTCGAACACCAAGGAATTTCTCGCATTTCAAAAACACCACATCATTGTAAGACGCATCACATGAAGCGTTTTAGCTTTACGAAAAAATAATAATCATAACTGTTGATTTAGGTTAAGCATTTTTAAACATATACGATCATTATATGTATTTTGTTATCCTTTTAGAAAAATTATGCCATACGGTATACTCTCAAAACATTTTTCTCTTTAGTTCAAGGCAATAGTGATGACCAGAAAAAAGAATAAAAATAAAAGTGTTTGAGCTGTGTTCGTACGGTATGTCGAACTTTAGCGACCACCCAATACACGAAGTCTTAAATTTATTATTTTGTCGTTTCACACTGGTCCGTCATTAATTCGTCACACCAACTAAAGTGATTTAAAACTTCTCAAAATAAAAGAGCTTATGAAAAATTTATACAAAAATCGTTTTACAGAAAAACTTTAAAGTTTTAGAAACTCGTAAAGACTCAATATCCACCAAGTATAGATGAATAAGTTCATCTTATAATAGTGTTTAGAACGTTGTGTCATAAAAGACTCAATCTTAATCAAAGAAAAAGAAGAAAAAAAAAAC
This sequence comes from Bidens hawaiensis, assembly GCF_021521415.1. Taxonomy (NCBI): domain Eukaryota; kingdom Viridiplantae; phylum Streptophyta; class Magnoliopsida; order Asterales; family Asteraceae; genus Bidens; species Bidens hawaiensis. The sequence continues at coordinate 58,007 of NW_027491661.1, read as the reverse complement.
AACGAACAAACTCTAATAACAAAAAAAGATATGTTAGCTAGTTTGTTACAACTTTGTCGTAAGTATTCAATTCCAGTAGAAAATGAGTGAATTGATCAAGTTACGAAGCACTCAAATACTTGGTTATAATAGGGATGAACGTTTTGTCTCAAATACCCGTACTCGTATCCGTATCGTACCCGTACGCGTACCCATATTCGTACCGATTTAGCCTATTCGGTACGGGTATCGGTACTCGTTTTTGTTGAATTTCAGTACATGTATAATCGGGTATAGGTACGGGCACATTTGGCATTTTGTACCTGTTTGAAATATGTAGGGGTTTAATTGGAATTCTTCATATTTAATATCTAAAATAAATTCTCCAACTATGTTATTACTGAACAAGTAACAAACGGCTCTTCAATATTAAGGTGCTGTTTGTTTTTTCAGAGGTAAAACGTCTGCAGTCTGCAGACCACATCTGCAGACATCTGTAGCAGAAGAGGTGGACCAAACCTCTGCACTCTGCAAGAAGAGACTGTTTGTTTTTTAACGTCTGCAGACTGCTAAAACTTTCAATATAATCTCTATACCAAAACCACAAATTATCCAACAACAATTAAAAATATATAAATCCAAATTTTATACCTCTGAACTAGCAAATTATAAAAATTACATTAACAATTTTCCACGTGAATGTTTTTTCCTCCAAAAGTTTCTTCAATTGTTTTCGAAAGTAGATAGTTCATGCATAATGAATGAAACGAGCCAAAACTCGAGCTTAAAACAACTCACAAGTCGATGACATAAACCTAAACTTTCTACAAACCTTTTTTAACTAAAAATTTTCTATAGACTTTTTATAATCCTTAACTTTCTACAAACTTTTTTCAAGTAAAAACTAATAATACTTGAACAATTATGCAAAATTATAATTGAACAAAAAAAACTAATCAATTAGCAACTCAATTGAACAAATCAATTATTAAGAATTCAATTAACAAAAACTTAATAACTTAATTGATATCTGATGGAAATAATGAGTTTAGAAGAGGTTGGAAGACTATGGTCCAAGTCTGCACTAAGAAGAGGGCGCGCAGACGTTTTTTAATGAAACGTCTTTGAAAAAACAAACAGTCTGCAGAGGGCAGTGTCTGCGCGTAGTCTGCGCGCTGCAGACAAAAGAGGCCAGGAAGATCTTTTGTAAAAAAACAAACACCACCTAAATAATGTAACATCCAAGACTCAAACAAACAAACAAATTACTTAAAGTCGTCAATCGTATTAGGGTTCTTCAATACTATCTTATTATTAAATTGACGACCAATTTGGTACTTGTACTAATTTGGCACCCGCCACATACCTGTACGAGTACCATTACCTGGACTAATTCAGGCTGTTTGTTACTCGTACGGGTACCAGTTTCAAGATCGTCGAAGATTTGGAAATGAAAAAACAAAGTAGTACAAAAGCAGCATTGTACCGAAATACCCGTACCATACCGAAAAATTTGGTAGGAATATTATTACACGTTTTTATTGATTTTTTGTACGAGTACAATCAGGTACATGTACGGATACGGATACGAGTATTGTACCAAGCCCATTCCTTGGTTATAACATTAGTCACTAAAAGGATGTTTCTAAACCATTCAAAAGGTGTGTGTGTTTTTTTTGTATTTTTTTACTATCAACAAAAAATTTTATTATAAGAAGCTAGCAAAAATCTAGACACACCAAAACATCAATCAATACAACCACAGGACACCCACCAAGACCGAAGTCACGGATGACTCAATCACTTTGCTAGCCTAAAACGATATTTAAAAAAAGACCTTGTTGTAAAAATTTATCTTACTTTCACTTCAAATAAATCAAAATGTTGCCATCATCTTTTGCAAATACAAAAAGTAATGCAATTCCTCACATATTCTTATACATAATTCAGTTTAACCGCTGCTTAAATCATACACATTAATCCAAATCCCAAATTAAATGTATGATTATTAATTTTGGTATGGAAATTGAAGACCTTAATTAAAAAGTGAGGGCCTAAAACAGTAGCTTCATTTAACTGTGCCTAGAGAAGGTCTTGAGCGAAAAAACTAAACAAAACCATCAACTTGGTTACACCCGAAACCCACACAAATCTTTCTAACACAATCCCACCTTAGATGACTTATATTTAACCAAAAAAAAAATTAATAAAATAAAAAATAAAAAAACTAATCACCTTGTTTTTTAAACTATTGAAATCTATCAAATTGTTTAAAATACTTTTTTTACCTCATCAAAATCTAAGAATACATATTACATACACTTTGTCAAAATAAAACTAAATGTTTTCGTTCTTTTCTATTAAGAAGAGAAGACCACCCATTAGCTAGGTTATACAATTAGATTCCTCCTACTAAAAGCCAATCATTGGTTCATTTCACCGTCTCTAGAAACGGTTTGACCAAAGTCACCAAACAAAACCATTGACCTGGTTACACTGAAACCCACACCAATCTTTCTAACAAACCCATCTTAGATAACTTATTGTGAACCCAAAATAATAATAATAATAATAATCACTATTGAAATCATCAAAATGTTTAAAATAAAAAATTTTATCTAATCAAAATCTAAGAAAGCAATTTACGTATACTTGGTCAAATTAAAACTAAATGTTCTCACTCTTTTCTATTAAGCAGAGAAGACCACTCATTAGCTAAGTTACACAGTTAGATTCCTCCTACAAGAGCCCTATCATTGTTTTCATTTAACTGTCTTTAGAAATGGTCATGAAGTCACCAAGCAAAACCATCGACCTGGTTACACCTGAAACACGCATCAATCTTTCTAAGACAAGCCCACCTTAGATGACTTATTTTAACCCAAAAAAACTAATCACCATTGAAGAAACACTAAATCGAACTGAATAGTCCGATCGGGTATTTCCCCAGATATGAGTATTCTGAAGCGCTATGAGAACAAATCCAAGCTAGTGCCTGCAAATAGAACACCGTGAGTCTCGTTACGAGAAGGACAGAGTGGGGGGTCTTCCCGTAACCACCCTCCGGTGTGAGAATCAGTACTGTATTCTAATCGGAAAATAATACGAGTACCGCTATATTGCGTAAGGCTTGAAAGTGTGAATGAATACCTTGAAGAGGTGATCTTCGTATTTATAGCCGAAGGTGGGGGGAAGGTGATTGGTGAAGTTGTCACTATCAAGTTATTCCCTCTCTACCTGAATGGACACGTGTCGAACCTTTACTGGATGTGACAGCCTGGCCCCGTTTATGGTGTAGCCATTATCTGTGCACGTCGTGGGATGGCCATTACGTGTCCAGGTGTCTTCTTTCCATTGGTCGATGTCGCTATCAGGGGGTGTTGGGGAATCTTCTAGAAATAATTTGTTGCAACTGCTCTTCCATATCACGTGGAAATCATGCGTGTGATGAGTCCCTTGAATTGTTTGTGGATTCCTTTCGCGGATGCTCGCGTGGCCATCCGCGGGTTATGGTGGAGATCCATCAAGTGTGTCTTGGATCATGGATGGCTTTACCAGTCCACGTGTTCCTTTCGCGGAGATCTTTCGACGATCCGCGGATTGGATAAGGGATCCATGGGTGGCGGATGTCTTCTGACGATCTGCGGGTCGGGGTGAGCGGTCAGTGGGTAGCTTTGCTACCCTCCCTCTATAAGTCCCCCTAGTCCATTGTTGCTTCCGTGATGCGATATCGCGGGTGTAATTATGGACTTTGTGGAGGCCTTTGACGTGGGTTGTAACTACTAACCCTTTGGATTCCTGTTGCTTTTGGACTAGCGTACTGTTTTGGCGTCTGCAATGTGACATCTCCCGTCTGAATCATGTCAGGAGTGACGCTCAAGGTTGGTGCACGACTTTTTAGGCAGTTGATTCAAAATTATTTTGTTTTGTTAGTTCCCGCCTAACATGTCGTCTTCTGATTGGAGGGTTCCAGCGTGTGAGCTGGAACCCTCTCTCTTTGCATTAATTGCGATGTGTATATATATGAGAGGCCGTTTCAGTTTCCGACTTACTTGCAAAAACTTTTCCTCCAAACCTCTCTATCTTCTCTCTGTTTTTCTTCTTCTTTTGATCTTTCTAGGTTTCCGATCAACCATGGCTGGTGGTAAGAAGAAGGGTAGCAAGGCTAAAGAGGGCAAGAAGGATTCCTCGAAGGGGCTGGTGGAATATATATGCATCAATTGGAAGGTTTCTGACTTCCAAGATATCGTCAACCTTTATGGGTTGGCGCCGGAGTGGGAGCCTGAGCTTCCTTCTCCTGGTTCTCTGGCTGATCAGCCACCGGCCAGAAAGATTGCTTTGTACGATGAGTCTTTCACCACAGGAAATTTTTGGTTGCCTATCACCAAGTTTTTCGGTGATTTCTTGGTTGCATATGGGATTCACATTTCCCAGTTGCATCCGTTCGGATTCATGAGGCTCCGACACTTCTAGTTTTGCTGTAGAGCCTTCGAGGTGGAGCCTACGGTGGATCGCTTTCTCGCTATCTACAAAATTCAAACCCACGGTAGCTGGTTTAGCTTCGCCGTCCAGGGGAAAGCTATCGAGACTGAGCCTCCAAGGAGTGCTCATGAGTGGAAGAACAAGTTTTTGTGGGTCAATACGGACGTTATTCCGCTAACCATGACCCACCGTTCGTTGACCGCCAAATTCTCCCTTCCAGCTGCTGATTCGGAAGGTCAGGGGTGGTTCCAGAAGCTGACGCGAACTCCTACTCCGATGGGTCTGATACCTGAATCCGTGCTGGTTTAGGTGGGGATGAGCCGTCTGTGGTAGTATCCTGCGGAGCGACCATACTTCTCCCGAGACGACGAACGTAAGATCTTCCTCTACTGTGTCTCTTGATGTTGTTCTTTATACTTATGCATGTTTGCCTTCTTTTGTTTCCGTTACAGGGGATGGTTCGTTGTTTGAAGTTCTCATTCCCTCCGTCGTGGGGAATATGTTCAAGATGCCCTTGGAGATGTATCAAGAGCCTGTTCTTGATCACTTTAAGGATAACTTCCTTTCCCCCTGCGAGGTCGCGCAGAGCCGGTGGTCAACGAGTCTGCGGTAGCTCAAGGTGTGTACATTCTGAACCCTAAACCTCTTACCGTTATGCATCTGGACGGGACGATAGTCCTTTTTTCTAGTGTAGAGTCCTTTCTTCTAGTGTAGAGTCCTCTAGCGAGGATTCAACTAGTGAGGGTTCCCCACCCGGTACCCCGGAGAGTTTTCATGCTGGCGTATTGCGTGCTATTGAAAATATGATCCGCCGCAAGAAGAGGGCGGATACCGCTGGTGTATCCGGCCTAAACAAGGATTCTGATGCCGATGAACCCGCTGGTGGGGAGGCTAATGAAGACGTTGAGGATCACGTTGATAGGGAGACCTTTAAGAATGCCGATGATCCCGTTGGTGGGGAGGCACCTAGTAACGCCGATGATCCCACCGGTGGGGAGGCTTCCAAAATTGGAGGGGAGGGTCCTCTCCTTAAGAAGATCAAGCTGACCCAGCTCCAAGACCGGGTCCGGAAGAGGACGACCACACGCCGGCCCGCAGGTATCTGAAACTATTCATTTCCGGCTCCATACTTGTGAATATCGCTAACTTTTGTCTCTGGATTAACAACCGCCACTATTGTTCGCTCGCCTTCTCCGCCTCCGGAGGTTTTGCAAGCGGGGGTTAACGAGGATGTGCCTTCCGAGGATGCCGATATGCAGCCTCCCGAGGTAGTGGTGGAAACTGAGGTTGTGTCCCCCAAGAATAGAACTCAGACTCCCCCAATTTCCACGGGTGAAAAGGGGGAATCCTCAAATTTTTTATCTCAGGATCAGGGGGATTCCCTTTTTCGTCCTTCATGGAATCTTGGCCCAGACGCGCTTTTTACCGATCCGCGTGTGTGCCAAGAAACTTTGAACATTGCCTCCCACCCTCTGAGTGTAACAGGATACACTCCCAGACTCAGGCTAGTTTGGCGCAGGCACTTAGCTATCATCTGGCTAATGTGTTATCGACTAGCCGTGAGGTATTTAAGGGTTGGGTTGTGGGGAAAACCGACCTTGAGCGCGCTGTCCACCGCATGGTCGAAGCTGAAGCAGCGAGCGATGCTGCCCAGGCGGAGGCTAAGAAGAAAGAAGTTGCTCTCCTGGCTGCTCAGGAAGAGAACAGGTGTTTGAAGGAGCGGATAGCCGCTCAGGTCGAGTTCATTGCCACCCGGGATGAGGAGGTCCGGAGACTTGCGTCCGAGGTAAAGGAGAAGGATGACCGTCTTGCCTCTGTTACTGAAGAGAAGGCGGGTCTGGAAAAGGCCTTCATCGATGCCTCGGACGAGAGGAAATGACTCCTCAAGTTTGGCATTACCAAGGTAAATATTTCAATCCTCTCTCTTATCAAGAGTATCATTCTGACTTTCCTTGGACCAGATTTTCAGGCTTATCAAGGACGGACCTGAGCTTGGGGATTGCCTTGCTGACCTGCTGGTCAGTTGTTCGCGGATAGGTCGCCAGGTTGGCTTTGCGGAAGGTTATTCTATGGCTCGGGAGGGACGTCCGTCTTCCGAGTTTGAGCTTCATGGCCAGGATTGTCCAAAGGAATATGATGCACAGATGGATTTCTTCGATAAGCTTTCTTTTGACATCCTGAGGTATATTGATGCAAATGGACGCTTTTGACCAACCATGTTTTTAAACTGTTTAAAACGAAAAATTTTACCTCATCAATATCTAAGAATGCATCTTACACATAATTGGTTAAAATAAAACTAAATGTTCTCCCTCTTTTCTATTAAGCGTAGAAGACCATCCATTAGCTAGGTTATTCCTTATTGTTAGATTCCTCCACTAGAGCCCAATCATTGTTTTTATTTCAGTGTCCCTAGAGACGATCCTGATCGAAGTCACCAAACAAAACCATCAACTTGGTTACATCCGAAACACACACCAATCTTTCTAAGACAAGCCCACCTTAGATGACTTATTTTTAACCAAAAAATAAATAAAATAAAAACTAATCACCTTGTTTTTAAACTGTTTAAAATGAAAATTTTTACCTCATCGAAATCTAAGAATGCATCTTACATATACTTGGTCAAAATAAAACTAAATGTTCTCCTTTTATATTAAGAAGAGAAAGCCGCTCATTAGCTAGGTACGTTATTCCTCAGAGTTAGATTTCTCCTACTAGTTTTGCCTCATTGGCTGAGTTTTAAATATATAAAAATGCATTGACATTAACAATAAACAAATGTAAAAACTTATTTTGTTTTTAACCACGCTATTTAACAATTAAAAACATATTTAAATGACTTTAAGATAAAACATCACGTAGGTATTGATTATTACTTAAAAATGTTAAAAACTTTAATCTTGTTGCATATATAAAACTGTTGACTTCATATTTTATTGGAATATAGTATAACAAAATATCTTCACTAAAAGAATATGTCATCATGATAAGGTATGATAGTGAAATTTTTATCCTTTCCAACTTTTTATATCGAATATATGTATATACGACCAATCAGGCTACCCCAGAATATTATCGTAACTTATTTGAACGACGTAGTGCTTGTTATATACACACGTATAAATGAGTTAGATTAAAAAAGAAGCAAGCATTAACATGTTACTAATACCCAATTTATTGATGATTATATATTTTTCGGTTCATATACTATAGTTAGTTACTAATCATTTTTTAAGATAGTGCACGTTATCGATAAATACGAAACATGAAGCATTAAGTAGAAGTTCTCTTGATGGAAAAAAATAAAGCATTTTTATCCTAAATTGGCATAACTTTACGCTTAGCGTTTTAGGTTTAGAGTGCGGTTATAAGCAATACCCCATTCGGAGCAATAACGAATGAGACTGAAAACAAAGTAATGGGATATTCATAAAACTTAGTATTTGTACCCACACTAGAAAATAAAAGATAACCATGTGAACCTTTTTGTTGTATATCAAATAACAATGTTTAGCAACCGATTAAATTAAAATATCCGAACTTGTACGTGTAGAATACCGTAGATAGATTCCAATAGCCTAAGCCTTGGTCCTTTCATGACTATAAAGCCAAACCAACCTCAAACAAAAACTTGACTGTCATATGTTACTGCAAAGCCTACGTTTAATAACTGTAGCACATATAACGTACAACTAAACTTTAATTGGAGAATAAACACGTGTTATTATAGCGTAGAATCTATTCCTTTCCAACTTTCAATATCAACCGCGCCAATATGTGTAAGTCGCAATGCAGTCAATCTTTAAAAAAGTTGAGTGGTTGTCCGTCTTCAGAATCTTCAAGGCATGGTGCTAACGGTATTTCTTTTTGTCTCACGATATTATTCATTCGATCATTCTAGATTATCATTCTATTCAGATAAAAGTATGATATAGTGAAATTGATATATGAGAATTAATACAAGAACGTTTAGGGACTGGAATAACAGTTAGAGAAAGGTAAAGGGGTAACAAACATTACCCACTAGCAATATGTTGAGAGAACAACTTCATTTTCAAGCAAAGTGGCAAACTTATTCCATTTTTTTCCCTCTAATATTAATATTATTTTAATTTAACTTAACGTTAATTTGAATTCCAGTGTTTCCCCTGTCTCTTTCAATAAAGAGTCTAGCAGCCTTTGTCTAGTGGAAGGGTATTTTAGACAAAGTACAGAAAGTACAATAAGAGCTTCTTTGACAAGATGACTTGAGTAGTTAAACCCACTACCCCTACTCCCCAAGTAGTGCCTCTAATTAAGGAATCAAGTCAACATAGTTTACTCTCTTATAAGGAACTTCGGCTTAGTGATTTCCTATGGCTTAGTGATAGTCCGGTTGTTTTTCTTAAAAGAGGTCGCTAGTTCGAGCCTCTTTGGCTGAGATGGGTTTACCCGGTTGTTGGGTTTCTGTCTAAGGGGAATTTCGAGTCGGGGTGAAATGACAACTAACTGACGGTTAAAAACCCGTCACATACTAACAGGTTGACTTGGAAAAAAAACATTTTTAAAAAAGGCTTTGTCCCTCCAATAATAGAAAAAGACATAACGCAAACTAAGTAAATATTAATATTTATAATATAAAAAACTTTAAAATTATTAAAATATAAAAACGAAGAACTGCAAGAACCGAAAAATACGTATATATGGTGATTGGCGGATAAAAAGATGAGAAAAAAGGAGAATCAGTTTTATAGTCTATTATTATTTTCTAAAAGGTTAAAATTATTAATATTATTTTCTAAAAGACTAAACTTATAATTGTTTATAACATGAATTCTTTTTGCTGTAAATCCATTTCAGTTTATTTGCTGCAAATTTTAAAATTTCATCCAAACACCCCACAAGACTATATAAATTATCATACGTAAGTATTAAATTGAAGAATTGGTACATATTTCCATTTAAGTAGATGGTTTAAAAAAGGCTTGATAATTAGTTGCTATATTAGAACGGATGTTACCAGAAAAAAACATAACTGATTTTACAAGAGTCTCTGAAACATCAGTTCACACTTAATGCATAATCAATTTTTGAAAGAAAAAAAATTCATAAATTTTTGAGACTTTAACTTAAATTTCAGTTATTTCTATATAGAACATTTATCTCAATTTATACAAAGACACTTTATACATAACTAGAGTGATCTAAATGTTACATTTATATACATAACAGATTTTAAACCAGAAACAGAATAACCACATGTATTTGTTTCTTTATAACTCCGTAATTTAAAATTAGTATCATTATAAAGTATGATGATTCGACATGATATATAGATTGAGTAGATAAAAAGAAAAAAAGATTATGTTGTGAGATACGTAGTTGGAACAAAATCAAAATACTTTGAGAACCAAGATTCCTAAACTCCTTTTCTTTTGTCACTTCATTTGCCACTATAAGTAGCCGTTCACATTTCATTCTCTTCACACTTCACACTTTCAACTTCCAACTTCTTCTTGTGTGAGAATGGCGGTTAAGGGCGTTGGCTATGTTGTAATTCTTTGTGCACTTTTGACCGCAGTCAGCGCTCGGATTCACGGAGTTTACACCGGCGGGCAGTGGGAGAGTGCCCACGCCACCTTCTATGGCGGTAGCGACGGCTCTGGGACTATGGGTGAGTCATCATTTATATTTTAATATGCTACAACTAACTAACTAATAAACCATTTGCGTTTTAATATATTACAACTAACTAACTAACTAACCGTTAGACACAAATGGTTAAGTTGTGTGCCCCTGATAGAAAAAGTTTTTTTAGGAGCAGCGCTTCTGAAAGTTAAAACCCTGCGAAATACATGTGTGAATTATTTATTTATTCTAAAAACTCGAGTTAAAATAAGAAACAGATTCTGTACTTATTTTTTTCTTTTAAATCGTACTTGCTTACACTATACGTTTTTGAGTTATGTTGATTTATTATATGCTATTTACCTTTGCAAGTGAAGATAATTATGTTGTTTTAATTTTTTACATTTTACTTAAAAAAAATCTTTCTAATTCTTTTTGTAAAATACTCGAAACCCGATAAAACCATGACAAATTTGGATATATGGGTGTCTATTTAAAATTTTCAAGCCTAAAAAACCCAGAACTAGAAATTTTAATCCCTAAAACACATGTAGTTACAACTAACTAACAAAGCCAACAAGTCGGTGTTTTGGATTGCTTATTTTCATAAACTTATAACTAATTTACTTTTTGAAAAGTAATAAAGTGTTTGGGTTTGCTTTTGGTGCGACAGAAAAAAATTAATAAATTACACTTTTGTAACTTATTAACTTATTAAAAAGTTACGTGTTTTAATAAGGAATGTCAAACGCCTCCTTGACACTACTAATATTTTGGTTTGTGTTACAGGAGGAGCATGCGGCTATGGAAATTTATACAGCCAGGGCTACGGCGTCAACACCGCGGCACTCAGCACGGCTCTGTTCAACAACGGGCAGAGCTGCGGTGCGTGTTTCGAGATAAAGTGTGTGAATGACCCACAGTGGTGTCATCCCGGCAGCCCGTCTATTTTCATAACGGCCACAAATTTCTGTCCACCTAATTTTGCTCAGCCGAGTGATAATGGCGGGTGGTGCAACCCGCCTCGAACCCATTTTGATCTTGCCATGCCTATGTTTCTCAAGATTGCCCAATACCGTGCCGGAATTGTTCCCGTCTCTTACCGCCGGTGAGTCGTTTTCTAACATCTATTTAAATTACTGGAGTTGTTATTTTACTTCTAGTTTCTTTACATGATATAAAATACTACAAATAGAACTTTTATTAGACTACACGATTAACCTAACAGAATGAAAATTTAAATTTAAATAACCAATAAAACCAAACAGAAATAACGTCTTAAACCAATATCTGACAGTTGGGTTTTCTTTTTTTTTTTCTTCGAAAAAGAAAAAGAAAATTATAGTTTACTTTTGATTATGCATGATTCCAAAACTGAGCCGCACTGAAACCGTACCATACGAAAACGACACTATCCGCACAAAAACCAGACTAAACCGTGGAATCGAACCACACTGAACTTTCCTACAATGGTTGTTAATTGTTAATGGTTTTATGGTCCAAACTCATTTGGGCCAAACTTTCGGCCCAAATGTATAAATAACCTTTTGGGTAAAGATTTTGACCCAACAGGCCAATATCATCTCGGGTAATCTTTTTTGGTCTCGAACTTTTAAGCTCAGACGTAAAACCAAAGATCTACCCACAACCAACCAAACTCATATTTGAAATTGAAAAACTGAAACAGAAAGGTTTCTAAGACCGAAAAGCAGTTTTGATGTTTGAACTCAAAAACTGAAACCAAGTTTCCAAGTTTCACATCTAAAAATAGACATAGTGGGCTTTGACTCTTTTTGGTCTCACTATTCTTTAATTTCCAAATTTACCCTTGTAGAACTAAACTTACAAATCATTTTGCTTACATAGGGTCCCATGCCGAAAACAAGGCGGGATTAGATTCACCATCAACGGATTCCGTTACTTCAACTTGGTTCTCATCACCAATGTCGCTGGAGCCGGGGACATAACACAAGCATGGGTGAAAGGTTCAAGGACTGAATGGATGAGCCTTAGCCGTAACTGGGGTCAAAACTGGCAGTCAAATGTTGTGCTAGTTGGCCAGTCACTTTCATTTAGAGTTAGGGGAAGTGATCGTCGCACCTCCACCTCATGGAACATTGTCCCCGCTAACTGGAACTTTGGTCAAACCTTTATCGGGAAAAATTTCCGAGTTTAACCTCTCTTGATTATTGAAGGGGATTAAGTTGGAACTTAAGGTTTTGATCTTACTAATAGTCATTACACTATAATAAAGATTTTGGTGTGCTAGGTTTAGGTGTCATTTTAATTTGAAATCAGGTTTTGACTTTTGACTTTGAGAGAAGAAAGTCAAAAGAAAGAGATAGGACCAAGTTTAGTAGTGTGTGATTGAGAGGTTTGTTTGAGGGGTATTTTTGACATTTGAGAAATGCTTAATAGGAGCTGAAGACGAGTCTCGACTCGTGACGGCCCGAGCTTTCGTTTTTTTATCATCTATCATTATTATCAATGATGAGAATGCAATTATCTATTTTGCTTTGGTTTAGTTTTTTTGGTTGTGTTTAAACTTTAAATGATGGATTGGTATTTAACACCATGTTCATAAATGATTGCCACCTAACCAAACATCCAAACCGAATCAAGTCATCGTGTTCGAAATCCAATGGTACGATTCTCTATTTGGTTGTTGAGTTTGGAACTTGAAACAGGTCCTGTAAGCTGAGCCGTCCTTTATGTAACTCTTTGGAATATCTAGTCATGTATAAGTGTTATAACCATGAACCAATTTTTTTATTGAACAGAAAACAAACGGCCTTAAAACAGTGCAATGAAGTATTCTTAAAACTCAGCCACCTACGATCATTAACACATAGTTAAGCGATCGGTCACATGATTCACCTCCGTTTTTGAACATCCCAATCCACACATCCGTAGCTGAACATTTGCAATACTTTAATATCTATTTAAATTACTAAAATAAATCTTTCACTTCTGGTTTCATTAAACGAATATAAAAATACTAGAAAAATTACTTTCGTTTCTAGACTACACGGTCTATAAATTTTCTAGACTACCGAATTTGTAGAACGTAAAATGTACGGTCCGTTTTTTTAGTTAATGCATATGGATTAGTCACAAACTGTTAAACCTATTAAAACTATATGTTCGTCCAACCGGAATTGGACCAAAAAATTTGTTCAAATTATATATTATAATATATTATCTTATAAAACAAATAGGCAACTGTTCACCTTCAACCTTCTCTCTTCTCTCTCCTTCTTCAGACGCTAGAATTTATTGTCCTCCCTTGCAAAAGGATTCTACAATCAATCAGTGATATTAATGATCCGTTTCATATTACCTTCATCGAATTAATTGCCCTATTCATTAAATTGTGGTTTCAATTGGTCATCATTTTCTGATCCATCATCTCCGTTTCAGTTGAAAACAGAAGGGGGATTCAATTGGGGTTATCTTCAATGATTAAGGATCGGTTATCGGAAGAAGTGCTATAAGATGAAAGAAAGGTTAGTCAGTGTATCGAAGGAGACGGCCACCAGTGCTATTGCTTTTTCCGGCCATTAACGTCAATAACTCCGGCATCAAGAACAAGGTATAGTGTTTATATTATTTGAGCAGTTACCCTATTAATTAAACCTTCTTAACTGTCTATGAATTGAATGGTGTTCATCGACTTGTGAGGAATCAAAGCGTGCATCAACAATCCAGGGAAGCTCCACCACACTTTCGTTAATGGCGTAAGGTTTCGGCCTTGTTTATCTGCATTTTTTCTCATTGTAAAGGATTTTGATTGATTTCCATCAACAAATGTTTGATTTTTGTTATTTAGGTTTGTCAACTATGATGGTGCGCCCAACGATTCCATTTTGTTATTGTCAGGTTCGTCACGCCTATACGTGTTATTATTATCAATGTTTGAATTATTTATCAACATAATTGGATTCTTGATAACTTTTTGATGATATTAGAGACAATAGGTATCTAATATGTTTTTTTGTGGGATGCTTTATTTTTTTTAAGCTTTATATTTTTGTCTAATTCTTCTTTTCTCTCTTAATCGATCAATATCTAGCATGTAATTTATGAGAATGCGTGCAGTCGAATCATATGGCTTGGAGATTTAAATTACCAGATTGCCCTCTCGTATCGAGCTGCAAAGGCCCTTGTCAAGATGCAAAATTGGAGGGCTTTATTGGAAAAAGATCAGGCAAGTCTTGAAACTTAATTTTATTTTCTGCATATTCATCCATGAATTCATATAATTATGACTCTCTAATACTTATAATAGTAGGATAGAGCGGGCTGGTCGGGTCGAGCCCGGTAGCGGGTCAAACGGGTTCTGGTCGGGACTGGTTATAAGAAAAGTGAATTTAGTTCAAAAGAATTTGGTTAGTATAGTATCAATTTTGGTTTGGGGTCAGAACAGATTATAAGGAAAATGAGTTTGGGTCAAACCGATATCATTTTTTGTTCAGTTCTGAACGGGTATAAGCAAAATGAGTTTGGGTCAAACCGATATCATTTTTTGTTCAGTTCAGAACAGGATTAAGCAAAATGAGTTTGGGCCAAAACAGACTATTTTTAACCAACCGGGTTTATGTGATTACAGCTTCGGATAGAACAAAGAAGGGGACGCGTGTTTAAAGGATGGAGTGGAGGGAAGATATATTTCCCTCCAACATACAAATATTCAAATAATTTGGATCGATATGCGGGCGATGATTTGCACCCGAAAGAAAAACGAAGAACACCCGTATGGTAAATATTTAAAAAAAATGAAAAGTTTAACAAAGAACCTCATTTATGACATTTTTAAGATGGATCTTTTGGTTCAGGTGCATTTTAACTTTCAAGTCCACGAAAGTTATGAAAGCAATGAAACAACAAACAAAAGGAAAGTAAAATCATGAAACTGACCAAAATACTATATATGCTGATATGGTTGTCACCTATGTTAACTTATTTATTATAAATAAAAAGATACTAATTAAGTTAATTTAAAGTTTAGGTCAATATGGGTTTTAAGAAAAATGGCTTCGGCGGCAAAACGGGTCATTTAAAAAAACAGTTTAGTTTGTGCCAAAACAGGTTTTAGCCAAAATAGAGTGGGATGAAAATAGTAGTTTTAGGAAAAAAAAAACAGATTAGAATCGCAAGGATTAAAAGATGTGTTTTGATGAGAAGGGAAGCCATGGGCAAAATGGTTTAATCAGATTAGAATTACAAGGCTTAAAAGATGTGTTTTGATGAGAACGAAAGCCATGGGCAAAATGGTCAACTTGCTCAAAAGGGGGTTAAATAATTCCAGCATTATTTTTGGTGTATTTAAAAGTATGATGATTACTCGGCTGTCTGGTCAAGAAAGACCTTATTGTCGAGTTTGACATTTTTGTTAGGTTTGACTTTTCTAGGATCAAAATTGATTTTAGTATGAGTTGACTTCATGGTTCGCTGACTTTTTCCTTGGTCACCATTGATGGTTGGTGGGCTGTTGTTAAACATTTGTTGTTTGGATGCTTTAGTAATCAGATTTAACATGTATTGAGTCGCTTCCCTAAGAAAATTTTGATTGTTGTTGAATTTCAGCTTAATGTTTGACAGGAAATATATGGAAATTAGTCGAAGTGGTTGGTTTTTTTCCTTGGTGAACGGTATTTAGTATGTTACTCCTTATCTTCCTGATTCCACTCTCTGTAAGTAACTAAATATGTTAACTCCTGCCCTGTTCCTAAGATCACACACCAATGCATACCCAATACTTTACACATATTTCTACAACTACGCATGATCATTTTAGGATTAACTTTAATCAGCACAACTCTTTGTTTACCATTTGTCTAATTAAAGATTCAAACACAATTTCCTTGTAATACCACCATATAAACTCTCTAATCCATTTAATGATTTCAAATCATTTTTCTACAATTCTTGACAATTTCATCTAGCTATGTTGGTTGAAGTTTCATAATCTACTGTTACTAATCTTTGAAATTGATAAAATTAGCTCAAATTACAATAATTAGCAACAAACCGTTACTAACTATTTAATTCAGCACCTAAATTTCTAAGTTTGTTATGAATTAATTATTTTGGTCATCTTCAACCAAAACTTGTATAAAACTTGCATTGGTACATGAGAGTTTGCAGTGTAAGTGTAATTTGGTTCCGATGAAAACGGTTTATGTAAAATGGGTCATTTTAGAAAGGTGTCCATTTGGTTTGGGTCAAAACGGGTCGTTTTAAAAAGATACCAGTTTGGTTCAGGTCAAAATCGGCCATTTATTTTAAAAAGGTATCGGTTTGGTTCGTGTAAAAATGGGTCATTTTAAAATGGTATCGGTTTTGTTCATGTCAAAACGAGCCATTTTATAATGGTATCACTTTTGTTCGGGTTATTTTAAAAAGGTATCAATTTTGTTCCGATAAAAATGGTTCATTTAGGCATCGATCTGGATTCGGTCAAGTATTATTTAAAAAGGTATTGATTTGGTTCAAGTCAAAACTGGTCTTTTTAAAACATATCTGTAGCAGGTTGTTGATTACAAATAACTGAATTTTGTATGATGCTTTGTTGTGTAGATACGGAGATGGTCAGTCGACTGATGATGCGGCAACATTTTATAATTGGTTTAGCGAGGTAAATTATAAATGCTGTTAGGGAGATGAGAAAGGAGATTGGCTTGAAAAACTTAACTGAGGTGTATTGTTGGCAATGCCAACATTCTTCATCGATTTGGATGGAGTTTGTTCTACCTTACACTGAAGGCATGCACACAAATCATACATTTAACTTATTTTGTTAAAATGTGTTATATCCAAGCTAAAGAATGATGTACTCAATTTTGAAATCATACATTTGTCGTATTTCCCAATCGAATGAATTATTATATACACCAAAAAAATGTTAACTGCTTAATTTTAAAAAACATGTAATTTGTTTTATGTTAGAAAAATCTGGTTTGATATACCATGTCAAAATACAATCTGCAAGGAAAATATAAATTTTGTATAGTAAAATATAAAGGTACCGTAACAAACTAAACCGCTGCCATACAAAATTTTCGTTGTGTCCCCGCCGCAACGCGAGGGCACACCTCCTAGCGTATATATATATATATAGGATCAGGATCATGTGAGAACTTTTTGAGAATTGAGAACTATGAGAACCATTTTGGACCACAAAAAAACCCAAAAATAAAAAAAATCATAAAACAAAAAAAAAACTCAAAAATAAAAAAAGTAAAAAAACCAGAGTTCTTATTTATCATTCTGATTTCTAAAAAAAAAATTCTCGGTTTAGCTAAATTATACATATACATATATGTATAATATGTACATATATGTACACACATGTTTTTTTTCTATACACATGTATAATTTAAGATAAATGCTAATGTACATATGTGTACATTACATAACTAAAAATTAAATGAAAGAATACATATGTGTATAGGTATAATACGAATTAAAAAAAAATCGGTTTTTTTTATTATACATATATGTATAATATGTACACACATGTTTTTTCCTATACACATATGTATAATTTAAGGTAAATGATAATCTACATATGTGCATATTACGTAACTAGAGATTAAATGAAAGTATACATATGTGTATAGGTATAATGCGAATTAAAAAGAAAAAAAAAATTCGGTTTTTTTTCCTTAATGAAACCGGAATGAAATATAAGAATTTTGGTTCTTTTACTTTTTTAAAATTTTCGGTTTTGTTTGTTTTATAATTGTTTAATATCTTTTTAGAGAGTTTTTTTAGTGGTCCAAAATGGTTCCCAAAGTTCTCAATTTGCCAATGGTTCTCTTAAGATCCTTACCCTATATATATATATATATATATATATATCATGCCATCATACTATTAAGCATGAAATAAGCCATCACATGGTCATAATAAAAATAAAAAAAATAATGACAAAAAAAAATAAATAAATAAAACTGGTTAAAGCAAGGACTGGGTGCCACACATTCATTTCTACCAGTTTTAACTTATTTTACATAAAACATAGTCTTAAAACAGTGCAATCCATAAACCCATGACCAAATGCAACAAACATTTAGCCACCAACAATTATTAACACATAACTAAACGATCTGTCACACGACTCGCCTGCGCTTCTGAGCATCCCTCTGAGCATCCCACATCTTCAAAAGATACGAAACCCCCTCCTGCAAGCTAGCTTTCCTCCCTTCCGTAAAATTCCACAGCTCGGTGGTTATGTACATTCCACTCGGATTATAATCATTAATCTCGATCAAAGCAGTTGTCACAGCGTTATACACTTCTTCACCCATGTCGCGCTTTAAACCTTTCAGCTTCTCATCGTTTTCATCAATAATCCCCTGTACCATAACATCAAACTTTTATCCACAAGTTTCAAGAACTGATCTAATTCCAACATATTTGTTAACCGATAACCACACGCACCTTTGATTTCCTGTTCACTGTTACAATTTTAAACGGATGCCAGTTCGGATCTCTGAGATATTCTTCCCACAACGAACGCATTTCTGAGGAGCGGTCCTCCGCGTCTATCTCACCGTACTTCCTTTTCATAGCGTCTAAAAAGGGTTTATTCTCAAGCTCCCCCATTCTCTTCACACCAATATGCGCACTTGATAGATCCTTCAACCCCTACACGCATAACATATTATTATTATTGACTTCCTAGGTTAAATACAATGGTTAAGTGATTGATGATTAACATAACGGAAAAAAAAGTGATTAATGATTATAAAACACTTGCATCGATTAATTCTTTGCGTGCATCTTGCAGCTCGTCATTGCTTTTGCGTTCTTGAACAACAAGAGTCTGATTTAAGCTTTCTAAATCATCAAGCTCTTCCTCTTTTTCCCTCAGGTTTTTGTGTATGTCTTCTACTTTCTTCATAACTTCCAAATCATCATCTCCCATGTGCTTCATAACATTTAATTGGCCCCTCAAACGCTCTATTTCAAGCTCGACTGCTTGCTTTGCATCTAGTTGCTTCTCGAGTAAAATAATTTTCTTGTGAAGTTCTTCCTTTTCCCTCTGCGGTGGATAATAATAATAATCATAATCATAGATCCGCAACACGAAACATGATCTTTTTTTAAAAGAAGAAACTAAGTTAAAACGCGAACTTTTTGATCTTCAGCAAGTTTCATGACACTTTCATCAGCTTTCTTTTGTTCATTAGATGCCCTTTGAAGCAAACTGTTTCTTGCAGCATTCTGACATAAAAATAAAACTAGCCAAAGTTAACAAAATTAAAGAGATGGTTAATAAAATAGCATTTTAAAAAACACCTGTTCCATCTCTTCAGAAACCTTTTTCCTTTCGTTTTCATTGTAAACCTCACGTTTTTCCAGCTCTTGCCCACGAAGCTCGAGCTCCTTCTTTTCATTTACCAGCCGTAATTTAATCTTTTCATGATCGTTAAAGATCTTTTGAAAATGCTCGCGTGCGCCGACCTGGATTTTCTTGAGATCTGATAAACAAATAGTTAAAAACAGTTTAGTAAATACTAAACAGTGACTAATAATATAACTGCATAAATGACCTGTAAACAAAACGGACGCACACGAACAAGGCATGTTTGTGTTCGTTCGTTTAACTTTAACCAAACAAGCAATCGAACAAGAACAATCAAACAAAAATAGTTTTATGACTCACGTTCGCCCGTTAATAAAATGAGCATGTTTGTGTTCGTTTATGTTTGTTTGTTAACAATATAAACAAACAATTCACGAACTAACATAATTGAACAACATAACTGAGCTGAAACCAGTTAAATATAACGTGAAATGCAAATGCTGGGCCTGGTTATTAAAACTAGACTAAGTTGTGACGAGCCAAAAAGGTTCAAATGAATATATTAATAAACTTAAGAAAACGTAAACTGTCGGACATAAATGAATTTAAATGAGGAAACGTTCACGAACATAAGTGAACAAATGAAACATGTGTTCATGTTCGTTTTTCTTTTCATGTCAGTTCGTTTACGAACATAAACGAACTTCCCGCCGACGGTTCACGAATTATTCCCCAAACGTACAGATCATTTACAGCCTTGCAGGCCTATGCATAATCTTTAAGAACAAAAACGCAACCTTCATTATAAGATTGATGAAGCAAATCTTTTTCAGCAATTAACTTGCTTAGCGAACTTTCGGTCTCAATAAATTTACTCTCCATTTCTTCAAAATGTCGTTTCTTCACTTCAATCACACTTGCCAAATTCGACACGAGCGAGTTCGCCTTTCGGTCTTCTTCCGCCATAATATCAGAAACGGTTCTAAGATCGCCAATCTTGCGAAGATGCTCGCCAATAATATTAAGAGCTTGGTAATCATCAGCACGTGCTACCCAACCGTAAATTTCAGATTTATGATCCTTGACAACCTTCCAATCCCGCTTACCGTGATGATCCGCTTCATAAGCCTTCTCAAATGACATGGCGTTGTTAAACCCTTCCCACCCTTTGTTAAACTCAACAATCGCGGATCCGGAGTGACCACGAAAGTTCCACAGCGGAACAACGCGCGTGGGATTAAACCCCCTCGCGGTCAACTGGTCCCTCATGTTTGACCCGCTTTTACCTACGTATCGCCCGTCTTTAAGCTCGATTGGGAGATTTACAACTATACCCTTCCATGGCCATACAAACATCTCATCACCATCATGGTCAGCAAGGCGGTCAATTTCGTCTATGGGCTTTGATGGACCCGAGGTTTGGGCTATGTCTTTTTCAAGAAACTTGACTAAAGCAAGATGGTTTGCTTTGTCTTTTGGATTTCTCTTTTTCGAGTCACTTTTTCCCACCATTGTAGCATGCTGAAGAAGATCCTTGTATTTATAATCTTGTTTTTTTTTGTTGGGGCAAAATGGGCAAGTGAAGGTTTCTTCAGATAACTTGACTCGGTGCTTTCCGCCTTTTAGTTGTTCATAAGATTCTTCCACATATTCCTCGACTTCGGAATCACTTCCGTCAGTGTCTCCTCCTGAGCTTTGATCCATATAATCATCCTCCATTTTTTCTGTAAAGTATAATAACAATAACCAAAATAATTAAAAAAGGATTGTCATAACAAGTGAACAAACAAGCATTTCCGGTATAATCCCATCGTATGGTAGGATCGGCTCTACGGTAACAAAATGAAGAGAAAACTATACTAGTATCATATAACAATTAGTAAAAAAAATATATTTTTAGCAGTAAACTACTGGTAAAACAAAATGGTGAGAAAACTATAGTACGAACAAATAATAACAAAATAAAGCGTGGAGTATAGTATCTAGATAACATAAACATCAACAAAACAAAAGGTACCAAAAATAGCAGTAAACTACTTGCAGCGCAAAATGAAGAGAAAACTACAGTAGTAACAGATTACAAAAGAAAATGTAAGTATAATATCCAGATAACATAAACATAAACATAAACATCAAGAAAACAAAAGATACCAAAAATAATAGCAGTAAACTACTTGTAACACAAAATGATGAGAAAAACTATAGAAGTAACAGAAACGTGACAAAAGTAAAGTGTAGTATCTACATAGCATAAACATTAACAAAACAAAAAAAGTAGCAAAATTAATAGCAGTAAACCACTGGCAACACAAAATGATTAAAAAACCAAAATCATACTAGTACAGATTAAAAAAGACTTTATAAACAAAAAAATTACCAGCCCACACCCTCGGTTTCTTGCAGATTTACACTAATAAAAACACAATTTTACATGACTAGAAAATCATAACTATAACATTTCAAACATCATAGTAATGCTATGACCTCAAGATCTATGAATATAATTTTTAAACGACTTAGGGTTGTTTGGCAATCTTGTGCTGAATCATTAAGAGGCATGACCGATTAAGAGGCAGCCTCTAAATCGTTCATCATGTTTCTAAAACATACCTGTTAAGAGGCTCTATAAACCACTAAAAGGTGTATTTTTAGTGAACGAAATGCTCTCTACATCTGACCAATTCAACCAAACACAGTCTGACCGATTCAGAGGCTAGGGTTGCAGGTTGTTGCCCGCTTGCTTTCTAATTCGATCAATTTTGTAAAAGCTTCAATTTTGGAAACAAAAAACCTAACTTTTTATGAGCCGGTAACGATTACTGAAGGGAAACCCAAATGTAGCATACATAAATCAAATTACAAGCCATACTCAGCAATTTTACTAAGTAAACATAAATATTAGAATATGTATAATAAACACTAAAGAAGCATACAATTAAAGACTACAGAAAGGAATTGAGCAAATTGTACAAGATCGATGGATGGGTTACCTGAAGGAAGGTAATTAGAAATTGGGGGTTAGGGTTTAGGAGTAGGAAGGATGATGAAGTGAAGACCGAAGAGGGAGGGGGTTGTTTGTACTTTTTGTGAGTTGAGAAACGCAAAATACCATTCAAGATTCGATAAATTAAAAACAAAAAGAAAAAAAAAAAAAAAAAAGGAAAGTAGTTTCAAGTCAAGTGCTCTTGTCGTCTATTGAATCACAAGTTCACACTAAATTAGATATTATCAAAAATTATTATTTAATTTAATTTGTTATATAACTAGTTTTTATCCGACGCGTTGCGTCGGGCAAGCCGCTAAATCTGGACGGTGGTAAACCCAAGCATTACTGGTCCTAAGTGTTGAGGCGGTAAGTCAACGTGAATTCGGTTGATTTTGGTTACGTGTGTTATTATACGATAACTAAAACAAAAAAGTTATAAAAATTCAGATGGACCAATGGGGTTGCGTCTGTTGGCAAAACTCGAGTATTGGTAAAACCGGGTGTTACTGATCCCTGGCGTTGAGACGGTGAGCTTATGCAAATTCGATTGTTTTTTCTTGTTCGTTACGAAACCGGAAACTAAAAAATTTAGCATTCCGTCGTTTTTCGTTATATTCGTTACACTACTGAAACTAAAACAAAATGTGGTAAGTCTACGTAGATGATGTAAGTTTCTATCACGTTCGTTACAATATCCGAACTAACAAAAAACAAATAAAAAACATAACAAAACTAATTAGAAATATAATTATCAAAATTAAAAAATGAAAAGCAAAACAAAAATTAAATTAAAAAAACTTGACCCAATTAAACATTGCCAAGTGAACCAATCATGCATCTACGTCACCAAACTTCTCTATTATATATATTAGTAATGTCGGTATAGAATGGAAACCCATAAAAACCCTATGTAGCATCATTTTTTCTTTATAAACAAAAAAATTATATTTGAAAACGAAAACAGATACTCCTGTCTGTCCCTAAGAAGCGTATAATTGGCATATCGAATTTCGGGGACGAAATTTCTTAATGTGAGGAGAATGTGACATTCGTGACAAAACCGGATACACCTCAATATTTACAAACCGAATAAGCGACTACACGCGTATTACATACCGAATAAACGAATAACCGAACGGGTCTGGTTATGACCCAGATATCCTGGGGGGGCATCTGTAAGTGATATACGTTTAATATAAGCCTGCATATTGATTATAGCCTTAGTATGATAGCAAACCAGTTAAACAAAAACATGCTCGTTTAACTACACGCTATAGATTTAAACACGAAAGAGAGTTACAAAACAAGCATTGTATCATCCGTTAAGACGAAAAAGACTTACCAAACACTTAATTGAAATATTTTCAGCGATCCGTGAAAATATTTTCGATTTTTACAAACGTATAGTATGTTTTTATAAATTTACACAAAAATGACCGAAAAACACTCGTTTTCGCGCTGTTTGTCGTACCCGATAAATTTTTTCGCGCCAAACACCGATCCCGAAATAAACTTGGACTCGAGATTTAACGTTTGGGAACGCTAAACAAAATTATTGGGCCATAATTGGGCCTAAAAATGGCCTCACATTCTCCCGGCCGCCAACCATGACCAACACCACCTAAAGATATACTAACTTGTTTATCTTCACTCCTAAGCTATTTTCCACCAAAATATCTGCATTGAAGCTGCTTTAGACCTATTCCTCCATATTCCATCCAAACCCTAGGTAAAATAATCATTTTGATCATCTTTTTTTTTTGCTTATATAAACATGTTTAAACACATAAAATCATAGTTTGATTACCAAAAATCATTCCTGACCATGCAAAAACCTTAAAAATGGTCCAAAAACATGTTTTTATCTTACACATGGTTAGGAATCGGAATCATACTCTTTTTTGGCCACAAACATGGATTAGATGGTTTAAACGGTGTTTTTACGGCTCAAAGGTTCGGTTTAATACCCTAACCGAAACCCTAAGTTGAGAGGCTGCCATGTTGATGAAAAATGCTTGTTTTGTGATACAGGACCTGTATCTAGCTTTCATAGAAGCACAAGAACCCGAAAACCTGATTAGAAGGGCGAAAACGAACCAAAACCGCTAAGGTAATACCGAATTACTCGATTATGGGCTGTTTAGGATTCGATTGTGATGTGCATATTTTTAGGTCATGAAATTTTGTAGGGAGATCAGGGACCATATCATTGAGTCCCTGTTCAAATTTGGTAATTTTTAGACCATCCGAGAATATTTGGCGAATTTATTACCAAATTGGGACGTTTATTTGGGAAAAATAGTTAAAGTGCTTGAAAAATTATAAAAATTTTTGAGGAACTCAGATTTGGTATATTTTGATCACACATGAAATTTGGGAGTATTTGGAAAAGCCTAAGAAGGCTTTATGCATATGCGTTCATATGAGTTTTTATAGTCGTTTTTGGCCCGAAGAGAATATTGAACAAGATTGTTACATTCTGGAATTGATACAGATATTTTTGGGATATAATTTGAGCATCCATGAAATTTTGTGGAATTTTTGAAAATCGTTTGGTATAAACGGATGATTTTCGGGCTAAATATAGCAGGTAAAATGAATTTTTATAAATTAATAAACCAATAAATAATTCTAGAAATATTTTTATAAAAATCAAAATATTTTATTTGATAAGTGGCTAAATTTTTATAATTTAATGATTAATGGTTAATTAATTATGCTAATTTGAAAATTAAACAAATTCAATTCTTATAAAAACCGGTAAGTTCGTGATTAACGAACCTGCGAGAATATCAGAACACCAAGAGTGATCAAAAATCATATTTTTGGATTAATTATATAAAAACGACCATTTTATGAGAAACATGGAAAACCTGGATAGATTGTGCGCGTTTCTTCTCAAATCAAACTGAATAAACGGAAACGGGCCCCGTAGCGAATCCGGAACTCCAATGTGTGATATTTCTTTATAACTTAATTATTTTATTGACCAACGCATTTACCCAAGCTTACATCCCCATAACTGTTTTCTGAACGCATAAACGAATAACTTGGCCCAGCTGGGAAACGGGGAAACTGAGCCAGGTTCGGTTTTAAGTATTAGACATTGAACAATATCACAATCTAAGGCTATTGACACTTTCTGGGTATTCCAGCAATACCCATAATAGATATACAGCCGAGTCTAGTATTGCGATTATAATAATATTAATATAATATTAATTATAGGAATTAGTGATAGCAAATCAAACAAACCACGAGCTGACTCGGTGCTGATTATCTACTAAATCGTGAGTTTCATGACCCCACTTTTAAACTGTTTTTACAAACTTTCGGGGTGAAAAACATGTTAATACATATCTGTATACTATGAAATGTTTGATGATGGGAATTATCTAAGTGCTAATACACGAAAGTCCCCACGAACATAGTGATTAACTTTGAGCCGGTGGCTTGTGAATAGTACTATTGGTTTGACAAACCTAAACGAAATCGGCCTGGTTACCGTGTCACATAGGGCCGTTTGCACATAACCATACTTATACAAACAGGCTATGTAGTGTTAAAAATAGCTACCGAGGCATGTTGTGGGCGGAAGGGGAGTCACAGTGGTTGATTGAGCGTGGGAAATGGATGCACGCAGCACAGACAATCAAGGCTTCACTGTAGCTTAGCATAATTACATCATAAACATATAAACAAACGTACTTGTGAACGTACATACATACATACTTGCGTATTTACAAACTATGATTGTTGTACGCACAACTGATTTCTTGAAACTCGTGAAACTCACCAACTATTTGTAGTTGACCCGTTTTAACATGTTTTTCAGGTACTGGATTGGATTAGAAAGTCAATATGCTATGTGTTTGACTTGCGATCAATGGTGGGTGAATTGATGCAAGTGTGCTAATAGGAAGTAAAGCCGCTTAACGGGCTGGATTTAGTTTGTATCACCTAGTTGTAAACAAAGTTAGATCGATGTAAAATATTGTAAACTAGTTTGTATTGTTTTTTTATAAACAATGTGGTTGATACCAGAGGTGTCTGTTACATTTCTGTTTTACGATTCTGCAAATCGCTTAACTGGGTGTGACACAATACCCGGATCTGAACCCGACCCGGGTATTGCCAATACCCGATTTTCCAATACCCAATCATATCCGAACCCGGTTCCATACCCAAACCCAGGTATTTGAAAAACCCGATTTGTGCACCTCTACCTCATCCTAATATCCTCATCTTTATAATAAAAATCGTATATGTTTCTTTTGTTTAATTAAATAATATTTTTTACACTTTTATCATTATTTTTTTCCTCTCTTATTCACTTACAACTACTTACAAAAAATTTAAAAAATAAATGAAGGGACAAATTTACAAAAAATAACTATCCTTTCTCTCTACCTACTATCAATCCAATCTTATAATTTGAAAATTCCCTTCATAGTTTTTTAAGGGATGGGCTAAGAATTTGGTTCATATTACGAGCGAGACCCCCCCCCCCCCCGAATACCCAATACCAGTGTCCATACATGTACTTATACCCGTCTATTTGGTACTGTTATCGGTACCAAGATTTTAGAATTTTGGTATTCGATACTAGCAGTACGCGTATTTCGGTACTGGTTTAGAATATGTAGGTTTTATTTGGGATTTCCCACAATGAAAGTACTCGTGCTTATTATATTCAAGCGGATTTTTCAAAACATGAATTGCCCCCATATCTTACTATCATTTAGCGAAGATTAAACGAATATTAACTTTCTTTAGTTTGGTTTATTTTGTTTAAACATCTTGATAAGTTTTTTTGGGAGAATCTGTATATTTTGGTATTCAATAGTTGATTATTAATGGATTTGATATTATGGTTTATTTTTAGCTTTGGTATTATGTTTCGGCTGTGGTTTACGATTTGAAATTATAATTTATTGAATGTTTGTACCGTATAGTTGTATGGAGATTTAAAAAAAACACGAAGTTGTACCATAGCGGATACCAGACCCGTACTCGTACATAAAATTTGATATGGGTATGGGTATCCAGTTTTATTGATTTTCGATCCAGATACCTTTAGGTACTGATACAAGTACGGTTACTATACCGATCTAATACCCAGTTCAAATCCCATTCACAATAAGAGGTAGATGTGTTTTCTACGGATTTTTTTTCTCGCATTTAAGAAGTTGGTTGGGAATGGAAGATGGGATATAATGTTCTTAGTGAAAATTTGTTTATATTGCCTAACATATATGGCTTTTGGATTTGAAGATCTTTCTAGAATCCACCTCTCTATTCTTTGGGATAGAGATACGATGATGCTACATCTCATCATCTTCATATCCTATTTATACATTTGTTTTTGGTGATTGATTGATTGATCAATCAATTTTTAACCCCCAATGAAATATATTGATCGAGTAAATGGAACATATTCAATGAACTTAAAAAAAAATTAAAACTATTACGAACTCAACGGGACCTTCTCCCTCAAATCATACAAACAAAGTAGGGAATCCGTTGAGTTCTTACACTTACATGTATACAATTCACTTCATCCTATTACCATAGAGATGAATCCAACCTGAAATATGAACTGTAAAAGAAAATGCCTACTAAACCGATCACAAGAATACCAACTACGATAACTATTATCCAGAAAGGAATTATTCCAGTAGTATCAGCCATTTTCGCCACTTCCCACTGCAGTTCATCAATATTTTATAGTTCCATTTTTAAGATGCCACATATAATGGTTTGATTACTGATTTAAAAGTTAAATGTTTATAAAACAAAACTAGCAAATGTTAATATTTTTTTATTTGGTGTTCTTCCTTTAACAAGATGAAGGTAATTTTTGATCCAAAGTACAGCGTGATGATCTGAATCATTGTTACACTAGACTTTCAGTGATTCCATACTATACTGAGCGTCTGAACCTAGCTGTCCCTTTATTACATGTACGACATAGACCACATGCATCTGGAGATGAAATTTATATTTTACTATTTATTTATTCAGTTCTTTTTTTCTTAACGACCAACAAAAATTACCTAAATATTTCGTATGGGGTGACCTAATGACAAAAGGTCACCGTCAGTTGGCCCAATCTAGCCGTACAGAGCCCTTAAATGCCTCTTGGTTATCCCCAGTTTCGGAGAAAACCCACCCGCCAGAAGGCCTACTAGTGATACAACCCGGACGCTCTCATGATCGAAACAGAGATCACAAAGATCACGGTTTTCCTTCCTTAAAACCACCCGTGTCATCTCCAAAATGTTGTATGTGGGGATCGAACCCGAGTCTTCATTAAAAAATTCAAATTTCATGCTTCATACCACTACACCACATTGAAAATAACCTATTTTTTAATTTTAATGTCTTGGTTTGAGTCTTGAGGGTCATAATAAAATAAAATTAATTAAACTAAATTAAACATTTCAAACTTTTTTTAAGTTTTCCTACACATTCTCCCCTATTATCTCGACAAATTAGTTGCTTGCGTAGTGAAAATAATCTAATTAAACTGACCCCTCGAGCCACTCGTTACTATTTTGGGCCTCCCGCACATGTTACTATTCTTCATCATGTTACATTTCATAACCAAATCACACTCATTACCCCAGTCAACCCATTTTAGCCAATCTCACCTATATTGTCTTCGGTCTTCACATCTTTGCTCTCAAAGCGCTTCTCATTTCTGGCTTTTCAAAGTATCGCCAAGGATATTTAAATCTCTCTATTATATATGAATACTAGATTTTATCCCCGTATTACGGGGGTTGTTTTACGTTATACGTTTTTAATATTTATATATGTATATTTGGATTTTAATTTTATTTATTGTAAGAAAATTAATAATTAATATACTTTAGGTTTGATGATGAAATAGTTTCACAAATAAATTATATGTTATAATCCGGTTTAAAAGCTATCTGGGTTTGGTGATACCCATTACCCGTTTATTTTATTTATTATAAAATTGTTTCTTAATTATAAATAATATTTAAAAAAAAAAATAAAATAGGATATTGATTTTTAGTATATTCTTATTTTATAGGATTTTCATATCAAATATTTGATTAGATTATTTTTTAACATAATGAGATGTTATAACCCGTTTAAGAGCTATCTGGGTTTGGTGAGACATTTACCCGTGAATTCGGGTCAAATGCGTTAGAAGCCTTTATTTACAAATAAAGCAATCCGATGGCTTGAGATAATGGTTGTTTTACATTTTTCGTTTTTTAATATTTATTTTTGGAGTTTAATTTTCTTTATTGTAAGAAAGTTAATAATATACTTAGGGTTTGATGATGAAAGGGTTTCATAAATATATGATATGTTATAACCCATTTAAAAGCTATCTAGATTTGGTGACCCATGACCTGCTTATGTTTTTTTACTATAAAATTGTTTATTAATTACAAATAATATCTTTTTCTTTTTAAATTGGATATTAAATTTTAGTATATCCCTATTTTATAGGATTTTCATATCAAATAATTGGTTAGATTAATTTTTAATTTAATGAGATGTTATAACCCGTTTAAAAGCTATTTGATTTTGGTAAGACCCATACACATGAATTTGGGTAAATCAATGAGAGGCCTCCATTTAAAAATCAAGAAATCTGGTGGCTTCCATAAAAGGGGGGTAGCGACCACATCGCGACACATAGGATTTTAGGGTTTTCGTTTATATGTATTATAGATTTTATTCAACTTTTAATAAGGTATTTAAAGAGGTAGTTTTCCGCTACGTAAACTTTGAAAAAAATCAAAACAGGTACCAATTTGTAACATCCCGAAATTTCAAGATAATATTAATTATATTACTTAATAATAGAGGGAAAGTTTACTCGGGTTATCTGGAAATGAATAAAAGAATAGGAGTTGGTATGGGTCGGGCTAGTGTCGGGTAATGGACGTTGGTTATGGATTTGGATTAATTGAGATGGGTTAAATGAGAATGGGATTTCAGGGATATAAATACCCCCAAAATCCCAAAATATCTTCATTTTCCCCCACTCTCCTAAACACACACATACACACACACCAAGCACACCCAAAACCGCCGCCGGCCGGGCCGAGAAAGAAGGAAGGATCGAGCGAGGTCCGGGTAAGAGAGAAAGATTAGTGGTGATACCAAGATGAACGAGATCCAAACAAGTTCAAAAGGTATGATTCTTGAACTTTGAAGTTTAAAGATCCAAGCTTTTTAGTGTTAAGTGACCGGAAATGGTCGGGAAGCGTAGTGGGTGATATTGAACCATAGCGGGGGTGTTAAAATCGCTCGAAATGTTGGACAGAAACCAAACAGCAGGCTGTCTGGGCAACTTCGCCTTCATCTGGGCAACTTCGCCTTCATCTGGGCAACTTCGCCTTCAAGCGATGAACTTCGCCTGCAAGCTAAGTTCGCCTGATGAACTTCGCCTGCAAGCTAAGTTCGCCTGATGACAAGTTCGTCTGAGGTTTAAGTTCGCCTGATGACAAGTTCGCCTGAGGTTTAACTTCGCCTAAAGCTAAGTTCGCCTGAGGTTTAACTTCGCCTAAAGCTAAGTTCGCCTGAGGTTTAAGTTGGCCTGATGACAAGTTCGCCTGAGGTTTAACTTCGCCTAAAGCTAAGTTCGCCTGAGGTTTAACTTCGCCTAAAGCCCAGTTCGCCTGAGGTTTAACTTCGCCTAAAGCCCAGTTCGCCTGAGGTTTAACTTCGCCTAAAGCTAAGTTCGCCTGAGGTTTAACTTCGCCTAAAGCCAAGTTCGATTAGAAAATAAATTAAAAATCTAATGAAAAATGTGTTAAGACAGTTAATGGAAATAAAATTTTTCCAAGCTGACCTGGCAGCTCGACCCCAGCCAGGGGCTCTGCCCCTTGGACCCTGCTAGGGGCTGCCGCCCCTAGACCCCGCTGCCAGGGGCGCTGCCCCCGGACCCCCGTTCGTTGTGGGTCATATAAAGATAGAAATACATTATGAGAGGTGATAGTTAATTGATACGTATACTTGTTATACAGTCAGCCGTGCACAACTGAGGAAAGGGATTACGACGGTGAACGTAACCGTGTTCAGGTGAGTTTCTAGCCCCATTTATGTGTTATGTTTTCGGGGCTGTGTGCATACTTAATATGTTTTTTAATACACTTATCCTAAGAGATAAGTGTATGCCTTATATGGATAATGTGAAATGTATGAATGATTGCTTGATGGTACGTGAACGATCTTCGGATATTGCACGTACTGTCAGGTCGCAGCACTAAGAATAAGGTAAGTATGTTATGTAAGTTTATGCGTATGAACATGATAGAGATAATAGAAGAAAGAAATGATAATGTATGGTTGTATGGTTGCGAAAAGGGAACCGAGCCCTAATAATACTCGAGGAATGTAGGGCGTAATGCCCTTTATAACGTAAGATATGAAAGTAAGTTAATACAAAAGAAAGTAAGGAAGTATGGAAGTAAGAAAGTATGAATGAAAGGATATAATTTTATGTGTATGTCGTGTATGGTATATGTGATAGATACGATTGATTGCTTGACGGTACGTGAACGATCTTCGGATATTGCACGTATCGTCGAGGGAAGTGATTAGCTCCTTACATGGATAATAAATATCAACTTATAGATAGTGTTCCTTCAATGGAAAGTATAGTGTTCCTTCAATGGAAAGTATAGGGTTCCTTCAATGGAAAGTATAGGGTTCCTTCTATGGAAAGTATAGTGTTCCTTCAATGGATAGTAAAGTGTTCCTTCAATGGAAAGTATACAGAGTGTTCTTCCTATGGAAATTATATATAGTATGGTAATGGTAAAGGTTCTTTTAATAGATATTACGTGATGATCCTCCAATGGATATTTATACGAGGTTAAGGTAGAAATGTGTGTCTTCGGATACGTTAAGAAATATATGAGAATAAAATTGTATGTTGCCTGATTAACTAGAACTCACTCAGCGTAGCTGACTTTTAGTATGCACGCAGGTGAGCTGATTATAGAGTTAGCATGAGGATGACACACGGCATGGATTGAACGGCTGGCATCTGAAGAAAGAAGTAAAGATGTTTTAAATATAAAGTTTTATGTTATGGTATCAAAGAAAAGATTTAATGTTTTGTAACAAATGATTGATGTTTTATATTCCGCGAAAAGTTTTAATAAACTCTGATTTGAAGAACTGTGTTTATGAGTAAATCCGACACGAAAGTAGGGCCACCGGGTTCGGGGCCTTACACAATTGGTCGGTAAACTTTGGAAAAATTCAAAACAGGTACCAATTGGTCGATGCCTAGGCCATCAAGATTTGGTTGCCTAATTTAGGGATAGATTGTACAACATTGAAATGTAGTAATTGATATATCTTTTCTCAGTGAGAAATATTTTCATCATCGTACTTAGTATATCCCATCGATAGTAAAGCTATGGTAGAAATATATTAAGCTTTATTACATGCATTGTATATGTTGATCCAAAATGCATACTTCTTTTTATGTTGACAAATTCCAGTCCCAACTAACCCCTGAAAGCGGTAACATGCTTAAAATTAATCAAATGGTAATCGTTTTTTATGGGTATCATGATCTTGTAATTCATAATCATCCATGAGTTTTAGGCCATTCTGTTGTCTTCTAAGTGACGGTTTTCGTGGTCTTTGATGCCTTAGATGCAGGTTTTCGAGCTGCCGCAATTCCCATTCTCTGGTGTGTTTTTTCTCCAAGTATAAATTAACGTTCAACTTGTGGAGTTTCCTCTCAAGCCACATGATATCTTCTTCCACTGTAACCAGTTCTGTTAGTAGTTCTTTTATCTGCAATGAAACAATGAATTATGAGTTATGATACTCTTACATACTTTTAAAAACTATATTCTCTATATGGTAACAATAATTATGGGGGTGTTTGGGATTCCTTATTTTAGTCTTCTTATAACTTAGGTAGCGTTTGGTATGCAGGAATAATAGTAGGAATGGAATGATTCATTACGTGGGAATGAAAAATGTGATGTTTGGTTGCTCAATGGAATGGAATCATCCATTACACATGGAATCCCATTCTATCAAAACCATTTCTTCCCACCCCCCTTCTTTTTTTTCATTCCATTCCTTCTTCACCCTACTTTCTCAACACCACCACCACCTAACAACCACCACCACCACTACCATCGACACCACCACCAACTCCGTCGACACCACCACCGCCGTCACTACCATCACCACCGCCACCACCATTTTCCTCACCGGAGTTACCACCGTTGCCATTGTAAGTTTTTATTTTATTTTATTTTTTGGTTAAAAAGTATTTTGAGATATGAGTGCTTTTATTGTTTCTATTTCATTTCTACAATTTTTTTTGGATACCAAACAATAAAAATGAATAAATTATTTTCATTCCCATAGGTTAACCAAACAAGGAAATGGAATAGTAATGATTCATTTCATTCCATTGTCCATTCCATTCCTTCTTCCATTCCATTCCCTCCTCATTCCATTACCTTCAACCAAACATACCCTTATTGTTATAACTTATAAGTCATACTTTACAAAAGTGTAACCTATGACTTATTGCTCTCACAACGTTGAAGTCATTCAAACACCTTACTACTTTTTGGAGAAGTTATAAGTCATAAGGAGGCTAAAATGTGACATTCGTGACAAAACAAGGTACACCTTTTAGCTATTACGTATATGGGGGCATCTATAAGTGATATATGTATATTAGTAACTAACTGATCAATATTAGCCTTGGTATATAGAAAACCAGTTAAACGGAAAGATTTCTGGCTAACAGTATGCTATGATATTAAACGCAAATGCTAGTACCAAAACAAGCATTGTATCATCCGTCAAGCAGAAAAAGACTTATGAAATAATTATTTGAGATGTTTTAAGCAACTTGCGAAAATATTTTGGATTTTTACAACCAAATGGTACGTTTTATTTAATTTGCAAAATTAAGCCGAAAAACAACGCAAAAACGAGCGTTTTATAAAGAATCCCAAACACCCTAAATCTTAACTCAAGGACTTTACTGGGCTTATATTTGAGACATTCATTAAAAAATGAATGAAATGTTTTATTTACCTTAAAGGGAAGTTGAGTTTGAATGGATAAACATGGGCTACAAGGGTGAAGTGGACCATCCAATGCATACATCAAGACTTTGGTTAAATTCAACTCCTCCTCTAATTCTTCTTCAAGTTGCTCAATCTACACACAACCCTCTTCTCAGACTCATTTTACCTCTAACCACACACAACTATTTGATTATTAAATGTTTACTACATGAATAAAAAACAAAAAAAGATATGACCTCTAGCTGAAGATCCATTGTTTTTTGCTTCTCCTGAGACTCCTGCATTATGAGCTCCTCAAATTTCATTGTATTCAAGAATCACAGAAATAGAGAGAGAAAGAGATGATGGGGAGGTGTGATTTGGAGTAGAGTGTAGTGTAAGGATCTATAATATAGGTCACCTGCATGTTGTCTCCGCTCTGTGTTCATCATAATTAACTCTCTTCAACAAAAATACAAGAATAACTATTTCTTATATATATATATTTATTATTGTTTTAGATCAACTTTACCGTTCTGAAATTATTTTGGGTATCTATTTTATGTTTGTCTATTATAAAAATTGTTTTGAATATCCGAACGGCCAGTGGCGGATTCAGAAATTTTATTTAGTGGGGGTAAAAGAATTAGTAAAAGAAAATACATATATAAGGAAAATTTATTTCTTTGTTCAATGAAAACTTGTTAGATATAATTATGATTTCACACAATTATAAGTATTATAAAAGAAAATTTATGAACATGTAGCAATTACCATCCGTAAGTCACTATTTTAAATATGATAAATGAAAAACAAGGTTAAAAGTTGTTGAAATATTGACTTTTACTCATTCTGTGAGCCGGAATAGCTATAAAGATGTTAAAGTAGAAAGGGAATGACTTATTGCTAGTTGGGCTTGAATTTGGTCTAAAAGGAAAGATTGGGAATTTGGGCCTTTGGGGGCATGAGAAAAAAATTAATGGGGGCATATTGAGTTTAAAGGCTATTTTTCTAATAACATACACTAAATCTAAATAACTGAGTGAGGGTGAGCAATAGAATCTTGAACAATAATTTGAATAAGCTGGACTTAATAGATATAAATCTTTTTTAGGAAAAGTTACAATTGAGTGAAAAAGCTGTGATATACATTTTATAAGGTTTACTTTTTTATGAAAGAAAATATAAAAAAGTAATATTGTGTTGGGGTAAAATTAGAGCCGTTGGAGAGGGGAGCTATGAGCTATCAATTCCATCATCACGTTTGATGCTTTCCACATGCAATCTGATCAGGCACTTCCCCAAATGGAAATCACAAGTTCGATGTTGATCGGACCCATCAATAACATTTGCTGTGTTCTCACACCATTGTATTCATCATTATTTTTTCCCAAACTTAAGATTGGTGTACGATTAAAAGGAACTTTAAACTCCAAGTAACAATATGATATATAAATATTAAAAAATAGTATAAAAGATTATAATACCTGTAAAATGATAAAAATGAACTTAAGATTATAGCTTGATCAAACAAATAAATTCAAAAATAAAAGTAATAAAATATTTTTTATAAATCAAATTAGTTGCTACGTTCATTAATAAAATTTTAAAAATATCTATAAAATAAAAGTGATAAAAATATATCTTTATAAATAAATATAAAAAGTACATATCTATATAAAAAATAAGTTGGTTAATTAATTAATAAAATTCTAGTCAAATCTATGAAACTATAAAATAAAAGTGATAAAAAGAAAAGAAAACAAGAAAAAATAAAGGACACTTTATCAGAATATCAGTTATAAGTTACAAGTAACAAAAGTTACAAAAACTACTCTTTGTTTGATAAATGATGAAGTCTTGTTTTGTTTTAAGTAAGAAATAAGCAAAGTAATTTGTTAGATATGGATGTGGCATGGGGATACGATAGGGAAGTAGGGAACACTGGTGAATTGGGCCGGACAAGAAGACAGGAATGATTGTTAGTTTGTTAGGGTTGGGCCAACTTGAAGGAAGCCAAAACGCCATCCGTGGGACTCGAACCCACGACCACGTGGTTAAAAGCCACGCGCTCTACCAACTGAGCTAGAACGGCTTATCTGCAAGTAGCTTTGATATGTCCTTTGATGTATAGGTTCCTACTAAAATTTTGAAGTCACACATGTCTTTACAGGCACTCTTTTCATTTGATCAGAACGAAGTGTTACCATTTGATAAGAATAAACAAAATTGTGTAGCTTGAAGGTTTCTTAGTAATTGTACAAAAGAAAAGGCTGAGAAAAATTGTTTAATGTTTTTTCTTTTTATCAGCATACGATTTTTGTTCACCTTCAACTACTTCCGATACTTCTTGAAGTTGATGAATCTTCTCGATGGTTTTGTTGACTTATTTCAACTCAACAAATTAAGGTTATGCATTTTATTTCATGTGGTCGCATTATTCAACTTAATGCTAAAATAATAACTACTATTATATAGAACTCTAAGTGTAAATGTGCATCCCAACTTTCACTACACAGTACATCCTAACTTGGACCGTGGTTGATATCGAAGTTGCACACCTTTTGGTTGAGAATTGCATTAGGTCATCTCCCGCGTTTTGTAGAGTTAAAACTCGATACATAGTTATGTAATTTTACTTTGGTAATTCACACTATTCAATTTTACTTTACAAATTTCGTAATATTTACCTTTAAACATAGACTTCATCCATAAACGACGGTTGGTGATTTTAGTGTCATTAGGCCATTTTAGGTCGTTGAGGATTCATTTGAGACCAAATGAGAAATTATAATATAATTGATACAAAGTTGTGAGACATCAGGTGCACACTTGATCAAAACTATTTTCTAATTTCTAATGCATCATTGCCTCAATGGTAGTGAGCAAAGCTCACCAAAACAACAAAGTTTGAGTCTTGCCCCCGATAGCTGGATCCAAGGGGCGACAACCCATAGCTGAGGGTCGAAATCACTAAAATTGGAAAACATTGCTTGATATTGATGGGCAATATTAACATCAATCATCTGTACTTTTGTAGCAAAACTGATCTTCGATAGCCTATGAAATTCAGTAGCAACTTTGTTCTTCGGTAGCAACATTGGTCTTCAATAGAAAACTGAAGTTTGGTAGTTATGGCAGTTATAACCTCCAAACGTTTTGACCCCTATATAAAATCATTTGGTCTGATTTTAGGCATCGGATTCTCACAAATTCTAGTGCCAATTCTAAAGAAATTGCACATTGTTCTTCAATTAAGAACTTTGACGTGCCACCAAAATAATCTTAATCTGGAAGCGGAGAACACATGACTCGAAAGGATTATCAACGAACCTCCAGACAAGAAAGACAGCATAAACAAAACTCTTCATCACCAACTAACATAATTAACTGTAACCGCTAACAGATTCTTTTAACAGGTTTATGAACTCTCCCACCACTAAAACAACCACAACACAACACAACACAACTCACATTACAAATATCTAAAATTCAGACACAGAACCTACACAACTTCCACAACTAAAATCAAACATTACAGATAAATCACCACCGGGTCTCTTTCCATCCTCCGAATTCTTGTCCATAAGTTTCATTTTCCACCTGCATCCATTAAATACTTACATTCCAATTCTTGAATATCAAATTTTCAAATGGTATGTGTAAACTATGAACTAGATTAAATACCCTTGGGGTGAAAGTGATGCCCACTCGAATATCTCCAGAGTAGCTTTGACTGCTATCCACAACACTGTACTTTTGAGCCCGTAATTCTGCAGTTCCGTTCTCCACTCCAAGCTCCAATAACTCTTTCAAGTATATTCTGTATGCATACATGATTAACAAGTAGATTCTTTTGTGAAACAATAATAAAGATTGCACGGCCTTACGTTGTTTGTCCAATGTAGTCATCAGATGACAAGGTGTCATGGTCCATAATCTTCAGAACAAGTGCCGGTTGATCATCTGCTCCTGGATATTCAACACGGAATGTGAACTTTTCATTCCAATTTGGGTTCTTGCCCTACCCTGCATCATTTACATGTTACAATTTTTTCTAATTAATTCAAACTCTGAATAATATAATATATTGATCCAAGTCATAAAAACAACTTATTTATATAAAACAAACTTTCTTTTCTTTATCTAAAATCACATTATTGTCACATTCCTTATTCAAATGGTAACTTAGATTATGCATTAATAATGTTGAGTCTTATTGTTTTTTCACATTGTGTATAATTTCAACCAAGCAATGTAAGGGTATTAATGTATTATTACCTTTGGCAATATTGCTCTTGTGCTCTTGACTCCTGTATTTGATCAACACATATGGGTCTATTTTGTCTGCACCAAAATGAATGAAAGGTAATAAGGTTATTTGGTGATTGTAATTTTTTTAGAATACATTTATTACTTTATTATATCAATATATGCTTCAAGGCTGCATGCACCAATCGGCTTGGGTGTCGATGGTTGAGTGTTATGTGCCTTACGTCCAAGGTTTGATGCAAAACCACTATTGAGCCGAGGGTCTCACTGGAAGCAGCTTCTCTATTCCTATTGGGTAGAGGTAAGGCTGTCTACATCTTATCCTCCTCAGACCCTACCATAGCTTTGCTATTGGTGGGATTTACTGAGTACGATGATGATGATATGCTTCAAACCACAATGATATATCAAATGTGCTTATGTCATCAAGAAGGGCCTAAAAATAACTAAAATGATTAAATGATTATTTAACATTCAGTGGTTACCTACGGCCTACCTACCACCAAAATCAATAAACAATTTTTGACGTAGTTTTGACTTTTGAGAAATAAATGTAAACGAGCTGCGCCCGAGTTCGGCTCGTTTCGAGCCATTTTTCTAACGCTCGAGCTCGAATCGGATCGTTTATCGTTTATTAAAATTATTTGTTGACATTTTTAATTATATATCATATAATTTGAGAAAAACCTTAACGAGCCTAAGCTAGTAAGCTCCGCTAAAGCTGTTCCGTATGTTAAACGAGCCAAAACTTGGTTGGAGGTCGACATTGCAGTGTAAAATTAATTAATAGAAATTCAAAATGTTAAACGATCTTCCATACATGGCTCGAGCTTAATTTATTTGAGGTTGTGACTCAATAAGGCTCGGCTCATTTCGAGCTTTTTATCGAGCCGATCTCAATTAGCTCACGAGTGGCTCGGCTTTGGAACCGATGACACATAGTTCACAATTCTAGCTAACACCGATCACTGCAATTGACGGTCAACGTAACAAACGAGCAAATCCTCAATCAACTGATCAATTCAAATATCAAACATATTCTATTGAAAACAGACGCGATAACAGTCAAAATTATGGAAATTAACGTCGAAGATTATTATAAGCATTTGAATACGTACTGAAGAAATCGGATTTGGTGAGACCGTGAGCATCCACCAGACTCACCTCCATTACTCCGGTCGTCATCTTCAATTATGTTTCTCTCTCACACACACACTAAACAAACTTACAGAGGAGAATTGGCTTAATATGATGAAAGTGAAAATAACACGCAGAAGGCAGTCTGATATAGAAAATGAAAGACGTGACTGCTAACAGCTTGTAATATGAGAAAATGACGAAAATGTTCATTTTATCGGTTAAAGTAAACAAAAACAAGTTTATCCGATTAACTTTTTCTTATAATGTTCACCTAGTGGACCCCTACACTTTTTAATTGTAGTTGACGAGATTTTCAACTAACAAGATTCTGCTACGTGTCATATTAATCTCGTCAAAAACTAAACAAATCAAATCTTGTTGGTCTCCAAAATTGATCTCCTCGGACGTCTAAAAAATATGTCGGCTCCGGCAATTTAAAGAAAAAATATTGGCTTGACAGGTTTTTGGCGCGTGACAGAATCTTGTTGGTTGAAAATCTTGTTAGCTAATAATTAAAAAGTGTGTGGGACGATGAGATTGAAGGTGGATATTATGGGAAAAGTGGGACAAATGAACGTTTTGTTTACTTTGGCTGATTAGTGGATATTTTCGTCATTTTCCCTTATATGATATCGTCAGACGTCTAAAAAATCTGTCGGCTCTGGCAATTTAAAGAAAAAAAATTATTAACATGATAGTTTTTTTGACGCGTGACAGAATTTTGTTGGTTGAAAATCTTGTCAGCTAATGATTAAAAAGTGTGTGGGATGATGAGATTAAAGGTGGAGGTTATGGGAAAAATTGGACAAATGAACGTTTTGTTTACTTTGGCTGATTAGTGGATATTTTTGTCAATTTCCCTTATATGATCTCATCGGACGTCTAAAAATCTGTCGGCTCCGACAATTTAAAGAAAAAATATTGACCTGACAGTTTTTTGACGCATGACAGAATCTTGTTGGTTGAAAATCCTGTCAACTAATGATTAAAAAGTGTGTGTGACGATGAGATCAAAGGTGGACGTTATGGGAAAAATGGGACTTTGGCAGATTAGTGGACATTTTCGTCATTTCCCCTTATAGTATTTACATGTTAAATCCCTGTACGTTCAAGCAATGGCCAAACAACTACTTGTAGTTTCTTAATGGTTATTAAAGTGGTGCACTTGTCATGAACGAGACATGAAGAATTGAAGATTCCTGTTGACATCTTTGATTTTTTCAAAGTCAGCCGTTGACTCGGTTAATATGTCTTTACATAATTTTTGAATACTACTTTTAAAATTACTGCTAAAACATGGGTTCTTGACTCCTTGATGCCATCGAAATCGAACTTTGCAACTATTGGGTCTTTAGATTTTTGTCGTATCTTTAGAAAGTATTTAAAAGCATCACATTCAACATATCAGAAGTTATAGTTATGGACCTATGGTTTTCAGTGGTGTCAGGGGAGGCCAAGTAATTGAGGTCTAGAGCCTTGGTGTCTCTCGCTACTGTTTGTTGTTTTCATTCGTCACCGTTGATAGGGCGACGTTGTAATAAAGATGGAGAAGGTAAATCGGAAATGAATTCATAAAAGTGTTAGATGTTCTAGTAAACGTTTAGATAAAATTTATGTAGGAGACATTTAGTTGTAGTATATTCATTGTTCTAAATGTTACAAATGCATTTTTATTTATATAGGTTATTCTACTAGTCTACACATAAAGTAACCGACATACTATCCTCATTAGAAGGTGTTTAGAAGAAGTAGATAGTCGGATTCAATAAACTGCTTCGTAGCTAGGAAACAACGGCAAGAAGGTTTAAACCCGAAGTTTCTAATATTAATTTACAGAAATATTTGGATATTGTGTATTTGTGAGTATAATTTTTCGATATGCTCACCGAAAATGAACATAACATTACTAATCTAACTTTTGATTTTACGTTAAAACTTAAAAGTCACTTATTCTTTGCTTTTTCTAAACGATGAATTCTAAAAACAAATATAGTTTAGGAACAACAATTAGACGTGTAGTAGGTGTACACTACTATCTAGTTACAAACTGATTAAAGTAAAACCTAACTTTACCGAAATTGTATAAAAGCAAACCAAATTATATATTCAGTTAATCAGTTTTCAATCCGTTTAAACCGTATACACATTGTTTTTTTTCTTTTGTCAAACCTTTTTTATTTACTGTTTTCAGTGTCATATTGCCGCACACATGATACACTGATATCCTTTAAACATAGTTTATTATATGTTTTGTTTTTATCACCGCACACATGATACACCAATCTCCTTTAAAATCTCATCTTTTTTTTTTTCTTTAAAGAACAAAGAATCTATATATGATGAATAAAATTTAAAAACATATAATAAACTATGGTTTTTTATTACCGCACACATATATGGTTTTTTGGAAGCGAGGTGATTTTATTAAAATTTAAAAACTTCCTGTAAGAAACTAAAATCCTATGGTACAAACATGTCAGTTGAAGCAGAAAATTCACAAAACTAATTGGTTCTGTAAACATGCGGTGTTGTTTAATCTCATTGTTTTTTTTTTCTGAACAGCTGTAAATTAGGAATGACCAATTTATATACAAATTAAAAGATTAAGCGATTATAAGTATAAAAGTTCGCTAAAAGACATGTTAAAAGTTGGCAAAAGTGTTCAGGTTTCTCTACTAGTTGATTTTTTGATAATCCAAACTACCATATGAGCAATTTACTTACAAGAAATTAAACAAATACAAGTATAAAAAGCGCTAAAAGACACTTCGAAAGTTGTAAGAAGTGTTCAAGTGTCCTTGCGAATTGACTTTTGATAATCTAAACTATTTTCAGTTAACCTGTAGGCAATTTACAATTTATAATGGTATTTTAACCAATGACACTAAAGTGTAACACCTCAAATGGTTTTGATAGTATGATCATGGTTCGGTGTATCCAATACGAACCAAAGATTATGATAAAGTATGGTCAAGTTAATACAATTCGGGTAGTATGATGGTAGTTCAGTACGACCAAAGCAAGCTGCAGAATATGAAGATGATACGGTTCAGTTAAAATGTAGTTTGGATCACCTGATGATATTAAGAATGGTTTATCTGATTATCTCGACAAAGGTCATAATACAATTGTAGCAAACTGGGGACCACCGGTAACATACTTACAACTGTTAACATCCAAGTGAAAATATTTAACTCGGATAGGGAACCACTTGCCATGTAAGAGTTTGAATCCGAGGTAAATCGCGGTTCCACTTTACATCATGGAAGTGAGTGTATTTATAATGTTCAAAATTACGTTAAGCCCCTAAAAGTTGAAGTCATGTCAACCAGTCCACTTGTAATTGTTTTTTTAGTAATTTAAAAAGGTGGTTTGGTGTGAAAGTATGAGGAGTGGTGTCATAGTTTTTATTAAGACTTGGAATCTTCGATAATATTAATTCCTCCATGGTGTCTTTGATTTCTTCAAAGTCAGCAATACTTCTCTAGTTCTCCATCGAATTCATTTAGCTATTGTTCTTGATTTTTATAAATTTACGATTAATATTTCGAACGTCCATCATAACACTTCAGTCTGAAAGTAATTACATGGTTCATAAACATCATCTAGGATATTACCTACTTATCCAAATTGTCGGCTTCTTTGAGCCTATCTCGTCATATATATACCTCTTCTAGCCTCGAACTTCTCGGTATATACAACAATGAAAAGAACTATAGCTAAGAGCATGAATTTGGGGTTAGCAATCCCGGTTTAGCAACTTTTCAACACTTAATTAAGTCGTAGGTCTGACATGCATGACAAAAACTTAGGGTAAGATAACTAATACCCTTAATCGCCATAACCAATTCTAATAACTACCCCTAACCTCCAATACTTAGGGTAACATAATAAGACAATAATATAAATAATAACTTAGGATAAAAACTTAATTATTATTTCAACATGACACACCATTACGGCTTGAGATTGTGACTTCATTAACCCGGAGGCGGATATGATAGTGAAAACAAATTAAGAAGCAATGGACTTGCTAAATATTTTAAAATGCAATACTTTTATATATAAAAAAAATCATCAATTACAACTTCCACATTACACCATGCATAAATTTTAAAAAATCTCTATTATCATAAATCAACATTTTTACTACTAAATTAAGCAACCATATACAGTTTACATGATGAACATTTACAAAATCAATGCCATTGGCTCTCTTTCCATCCACCAAATTCTTGTCCATAATTTTGGGTTTCAACCTGTAACCACCAAAATAATCAGGGAAAATATACATACAAATGCACAATACGTAATCAATTTTAATTAGAGAACTGCGAGGTAAAGTGATTATGTACCCT
Source organism: Bidens hawaiensis (assembly GCF_021521415.1). Lineage (NCBI taxonomy): Eukaryota > Viridiplantae > Streptophyta > Magnoliopsida > Asterales > Asteraceae > Bidens > Bidens hawaiensis. The sequence continues at coordinate 13,817 of NW_027491661.1, read as the reverse complement.
TGGAGTGAAGGTGACTCCGACTTGAATATCTCCACAGTAGTTTTGATTACTACCCACAACACGATATTTTTGTGGATGCAGTTCCGTGCTTCCATTCTCAACTCCTCGTTCCAATACTTCTTTCAAGTGTATCCTGAATTCGTCAATTAATCAGAATTAAAACAATACCACTTTGACATCTCTTGTAACACCAAATATCCTAAACTGCATACGTACGTTGTTTGTCCGATGTAGTCATCAGACGAGAATGTGTCATGGTCCATAATCTTGAGAACAAGCTTGGGTTGCTTGTCAGCTCCTGGATATTCTACCCGGAATTTGAATTTTTCGTTCCATTTTGGGTTACTTCCTTGCCCTGCATCATATATAATATATTTAACATTTATATTATGATTTTGCTGATATGAACATGTTTATACTTGACAATATTCAAATTATACCTTTGGCAATACTGGTTTTGTGTTCTTGACTCCTGTATTGGATCAACACATATGGATCTATTTTGTCTGCCAAAATAGACAAATTTAAGTTATTTAAATTTCACTCGATCATCGAGCTGAGCTCAAGCCAAGGCCAACTTAGGCTCAGCTTAAATTCTAAACTGAGCCAGCTCAGCTCAGCTCAGCTCGAATTTTAAACCTAGCTGGGCCAGCTCGGCTTGGCTCGGCTTCAAACCAAGCGAATTTTGAGCTACATTTTTGCGCTTGTCAAGTGAGTTTGGAGCAATGAGCTATTTCGACGATCCAATATACATAAATTAAAAAAAAAAAACGTACTAAGGAAATCGGATTTGCTGAGACCGCGAGCATCCACTAGATTGACCTCCAGTATTCCTATCGTCATCTCTCTCTGTGTATATATGTATCTCTTTGAATCACACAAAAGAATGAACTGAAACTTATGGAAATGAATGTATTTATAATGTTAAATGGTTAAGCTAGCCCCATAAATTTGAAGTCATGTCAATTGAGTCCACTTGTAATTATTTAAAAGGGTGGTTAGCTAAGAAAGTGCGCGCGAAGTGGTGGTGGTATAACTGTTTTGAGTAAGACTTCTGGAATCCTAAATCCTTCAATGGCGTCTTGACCTCTTCAAAGTCCTCCATAGAATGCAATTTCTAAATCTAATTTCAGGTTTTTTTTTAAGAAAGATGCTTCAATATATTCCTCGTTAGATAATTTATTAATAATAATATAATATATTTTTTCACATACTTTGTAGGGTTTTTTTTAAGAAAAATGCTTCATTTACTCCCATGCATGCAGGTTTTTCTTTCTTGAATTCAATTTAATAGGTTTTCTCATTTTCTCAATTTGGTAATTGTTTTCTTTGAATCAAGTCGTTCTTTACATGGTTAAGTCAATATAGTGTACCATGTAGGTTCAAATAAACATTTTTAAGTAGCTATGAACCATATTTAACAGGTGGGTATTTGTTGGGAAATCATCATTTTATTCATATTAACAAATAGCATTACCAAACTAAACACTTGAGAAGTTGAGAACTTTATTTGTATACTCTGAAAGTGCCAATTGTAAGTTGAGAACTTACAATTTTAGCCAATTATCTTGTTTTTGCTCAATTATACAACTTTAATACCTTTTTTTTAATTTGTTGCAACTAGATAATTGGCTTAGTTTTGGATTAGAGGCAAACTAAAAGAGACATTACATATTACAAAGGTCATCTCTAACCCTAAATAAACAGACCCCCCCCCACCCCCCAAAAAAAAAACCATTGTTCTTCCTCAACGTCAATGAATTACGATATGATGCTTTGCCCATGTGGTTCGTCATTATTGTTCGAACATCTTGGGCATCATTTAACTTTGGTCGATTTTTTATAGTTGTGGTAAAAAGATATATTAAAAACTATTTTGTTCACTTCTAACCTAATTAATCGATGTTGGTCCCCCAATTTCTAACCTAATCGATGTTATACGCAAAGGTGCAAAGCCGTGTGATTGTTATTTGGCTTAACCCTCCTATGTGTAGAGCTACTTTTATAAAACCTAGACTTTTGAAAAAAAAAATTAACATACATAAAGAAAATACAAAAACAATGGCTAAGATGAGCTCAGATCTTGAAGCTACCGGAAGAAAATTAGCAATCAAGAACAAAATGCTAAAAAATATATTATGCATTTCATGGTTGTTTTTCATCTTTTATCATGTATTCCAGTGACCTTTTTTAATTGCAATATATAATATGTAATATCTCTTTTGGTTTGTCTATGTATCTAAAACTAATCCAAGTATCTAGTTGCAATGGATTCAAAAAAGTTACTAAAGCCGCGTAATTGAACAAACCACGAGTATGAAAATAACATTTAGCTTACAAGAGAAAATATATAAAATAAACAAAATTATCAATTTACCCTGACTTAACGGGCAAAAATAGACGGAGGTAGAAAAAAGTATTAAAATTTTAAAAAAGTGAAGTAGCCATTTCCCATTTGCACTAAATTCAAAAATGATATTAAAGTTGCGTAATTGGACAAACTACATGTACTAAAATGGCACTTAACTATTAAAAAAAACTGAGCCTTTTTAAAAATTTTTTTTAACAGAAGTCAATGAGCAAATATCATTTAAAAACAATTAATTTATAAAAAAACAAAAGAATGCTGCATATGGATTTGTTAAATAGAATTAAGTAGGACAAATACATTCATACCTGGGATGCAGGTCACTTGCCACACTGATTTGGTACAAACTGAAGAACTAGAGATGGTGTTTACTTATCAGTTGCTTAGTGTTTTTTATGTGCCCTTAAGAGACACGTAGCATGTTGTGATTTAAGGGAGCGGGTGTTAAGCTACAGGTAGGCTGAGTCCTCGTCCGCCTATATGATAGACGTGTTGCAGTGTCATGGAAGGGGTGCATAAATCGGGTATTTGACCATAACTGGTTCCGGGTATGGTCAACAAGACAGCAAACCACCTTCTATTTTTTTTCTTTTACAAGCTTTAAATAAGATTTGTGTTTAAACTTGATAAAACTTATTTGTTATCAAACAAAAATCGTATTTAAAAAAAACGATACAAAGAAAATACACCTTAAAGCATTCATAGAGTTCCATAATCCATAAAACATGCAACACAATACAAAGTCTTCACATGAGAATTCTAGGAACATACATGCCAGGTCCCGAGGTCACCAGGCTTAGTTTTAAGTAAATATAATGCATGCACATAATAACCAACTCAACTGAAACTTGTGTATTCTAATCACGCGGCGGTGACATATCAGCAGACCGAGACCTAGAACCAGATGGTGACCTAGATGCTCCACCAGGAGATGGCCTGTACCGTGCGCTTCCTCCGTCTGGAAACCTCCTACAACATAATCACATTCGCCCCATTCAAAAAAACCGTTTTTAAAAAATAACAGTAATAATAATAATAATAATAATAAGATATAAATATTTAACAGAGTGCTTGCTGTAACAATACCTATCATCATTATGATCAGCAGCTCCATCATAACCCAGGGAATCACTGCGCGATCGGGGTGCCCTTCTAACAGGGGATGGAGAATAATGCCGTCTTCTTTTGGGAGCAGGAGAATAAGACCTGCTCAATTACAATGGTTCACCCTCTTAAACAAAATAAAGAGTTAATTACACAAATAGTCCATGCGGTATGTCCGTTTTAGTTCTCATGTATCAAAAGTTACAGGCTTAGACCAACCATTTGTCAAAACGTAACACCATGGTCCCTGAATTGGATTAAATGCTAACATATTCTGCTAATTTTTTAAAAATGACTAAAATACCCCTACCTATTACAAAAGAAAATTGGGCCTGGCTTGAGAGACTTATTAATTTAATTTTTTAAGTTCAGGGTAATTTGGTCATTTCAAATGCAATTTACAGAAAAAGTTAACAGCCTTCCATTTCATAGATCACTAGTGTTGCGTGCTGGCAAATAATCGGTCTTGCAATACAACCACACCACATGGACCATTCGTGTGACTAATTCTAAATTAAGCAAATCCTCTTAAAAACCAAAAATTACCTTGATCGATGACGATTTCTGGAGCCTGAAGGATGGCGAGGAGACCGAGAGCGGGACCGAGACCGAGATCGCCCGTGATAAGATCGCCTGCCTTCATGACTGGAGGGTCCCCTGATTATTTTTCAAAATAACAAAATAATCAGAAAACCATGGCATATGAAACATTTAATTAATAAAAACCCACCAGCGTGTGTTAATTAATAATTACCTAACCCTAGCTCTTCTACGCATCTCCTCGGGCCTCTTTCTTGTGTCTGAAGCAAGAACAACAGAAATCTCCCGACCAGCAAACATACGCCTGTTCATATGATGTTGGGCTTCTACAGCATCATACGGGTCCACAAACTGCACAAATGCGAATCCACGTGGCTCCCTGCGTACAACTAAAAGAATCTTTAACAAAAGCACCAAGTACACATAGGGTTCCTGATAACAAGCCAACCAATATCCGACACGAGTTGACTCACATTTTTCTTATTATACCTTTCTTATTATACAAAAGTACATGGAAGCAGCTAAGATCCAAATGGCTGACCTTTTCCTCTACTATCAAAAATCTTGAATTTCTTGTAAAGATTTGAACTTGAAATCAATAGTGTCCAAAACAAAAACTCACTTCAACTTCTTCTCAATTGATGAAGAACCGATCGATTTATATAATTTCTCTTCATATTCGAACATTCTTGAATTACAATCTTGGTTGAACTAATGTTAAGCAATGTGGGGCTTGGGCTTGTTTTAACTTCAAAGTTCAAACCAACCATACCCCCTGATGACAAACCAGGTCAAAACATAACTCCCTAGAACCGGTCACATACATTTTTAACACAGATATTATGATTATTAACAACTATCGATTTATCCCTTTTTGAGTTATGAAATTATTGAAGCAATTAGCGCTAACTTATTATTACTTATTAGTATTCCCACTCACCCTGTGTAATAGTTCTTTGGAAGATACACATCCCTCACCACTCCAAACCGCTCAAACGGGACGCGAAGCTCTTCAGGCCTAAAAGTCCAATCAAAACAACACAATTTGATAATCATATTAATAGAAGAATGAACGTTCAGCATGAAGTTTGCTCATATTCGTTTATTTAATAAAAGAACGAACATGAACAAAAGCCATGTCCATTAAATTGTATTCGTAAACATTCGATAATGTGTTCGTTTACGTACCGTTTACGTTTGTTCATTAAAAATTTGTAATACTTTATAGTGACTTTTCTAATATTATCATATACGAGTATTTTGTGATAATTAAATTTAAAAACTACCATATGAATATGAACGTAAAGATAAACACCAGCACAAACATGGTAGCCGAACCGACCCATTGGCACTAACCAATCTCGGTTAGCCAAATCAAATAAAACATTGTTTGCGTTCATTTACGTTCGTTTGTGCTCATGAACCATTAGTGAACAAGTTCATTTCCTTAATGAACGAACATGAATAGCCGCTCCTGTTCGTGAACAGCTCAGCGGACGAACATATAATCATATCATTTAAAATTAAACACGTATAAATCGAGGATCTTGTTTTCTAAAATTTGACCTGCAATTTAAGGGAATATTGCGAACCAAAAGGCTGCCTTGATTCTGGTCTTTCGACAGCCTGCCTCGGTCACCACCGCCATAGCCTCGTCTCGGAGGAGGGCTTCGAGGTCGACCTCCGCCATGGGCTCTGCGTGGAGGACTGTAGTACGCTGGACTGTATCTCCGCATTTCAAACCCTAACATAAGAAATTATAATAATCGTTAAATTAGCATCATCCTGGTCTACAATTTCTAATCGGTAACGAAATTGAAACAAGAATATGAATGTTGTTTGTAATTTTCGATTTAGGTCGTGAGGATTAAATGCTGAATATGATATATGTGAAGGTGATTGTGAAATTGTAGATATAAGATATGAATGAATAAGATGAGATGGGTTACCGAATTGATGTGACAACGGAAGAGCAGATCGAGAAGAGAAGATTCGGTGCCCTAGCTCAAGGTAAAGGACCTTCTTGTCTTATTTTGTGTTCGGTCGGTATGTTTGGGATTGCTTACAGTCGGGAACGGTTTGGTATGGTACAGGTTTATGAAGACAAAATTCATTAAAATAACGGTACCATATCATATCAATCTCGGGTATGGTATCGGTAGTGAAGGCAAAATTTAGTAAGATAATGGTACCGTATCATATTGTAACGTTCATAAAATTTTGGTTCAAAAATGATAATTTATTAGCTTAAGCAGATCTCAGGTAGATCGAGCTTTTTGACAAGCAGATCTCAAATAGCTCGTGAGCCGAGCTTAAACAAACAAGAGTCTAAAAATAAATAAGCTTGAGTTTCACTTATTGAGCTCGAGCGGGCTCGCGAGCCTAAACGAACATGCTATTTATAATATAATATATACATATTAAATAATTTTTAATTAGAATATATATAGTGTTACAAAAGTAACTAAATCATATATTATATATATATATATATATATATAAATATAACTAATATATATAAAGATAATTAAAAAATAGTAAACGAGTCGAGTCCGAATTTGAAAAATTACTCACGGGCTGAGCTTGAGCTTTGGAAATAAAGATCGAAACTAGTTGAGCTCAAGCTCTGTATAAATTAAACGAGTGGAGCTCGGACTCAGCTTGTTTACACCCCTTAAGTAACAAAAATGCAAAAGTAATAACTCCAACATAAAGTGTGTGTTCGGGATTGCTTATTTAAGTCCAAAAAGACTTTTTGTCAAAACGACTTTTTAATTTCTGACTTTTTAATATGAGTTTGGATTGGTTAATGTGGTGAGGAAAACCGAAATTGCAAAAAAGAGGATTATCTTTTAAAAGGAGTATAATAGGTTTTGAGTGCTTGAGAGATATAATGGGTAATTACAAATAATAAGTTATAAGAAGTTTCAAAAAGTCACACGCTAACATGACACTATTTCAAAAGTTATTACGAAAGGTCATTTTGACTTTACCTAAATAACTTTTCAACTTTTTGACAAGCAGACCTCAAATAGCTCGAAAGCTGCTCGATTTGTTTGCAACCCTATTTTTACCAAAGGGTGTTTGTGTGATGCGGCATGGAAGATAGACTTTGGTATACACGTAATAAATGGTAGCATGCTAAGTTTTTTTAATTGAAAACAAAGCAATAGAAAATATCATACTCAAACTAAAGAGAACAAAATGTTTGTTTATATGGTGCATCAAAACCGAACATTAAACTTTGATTTCATTCGGCCATAAAAAGGAATATCGAAAATTCGAGTGTGATAACAATGAAGTAGAAGAACTCAAATTACTAATGAACCACTCAGACCAAGACATAACTTTTACTTGTTTAAATAACGTTTAATCTCGTGGATACGTATAATTTTGAAGAACATGTGAGTGATTCATGTACCTATACATTTATTTCATGTATTTAAGTATTTCTAAGTAAAATTTTTGGCCCGAATTTAATTTTGGTTATCAACTGCAATTGACAAAACTGAAAAAAAAAACCAAAAAGTTAATCGAATAAACCGAAAAAATTAATCGAAGCATGTTGATTAATTTAGTTTGGGCTATTAGCCGAATAAAATCGAAACTGTGCACACCCTTGATCATAGGCATTGAAAGGTTATATTTTTTTACTTATACACAAAACGTGTGTTTCCTTTATTATATATAGTATAGATAAAATATAATAGTTGATGTTATCTTACAACTATATAAAAAATAAAATAAAACCTGTAATATTCTTTTAAGTATATTATATCCCTACCAATATTCGACTTGAGCTAAGCTTAAATGAGTTCATATTTAGAAAAGCTTATTTTTAAACTGGAGCTCATATGATATTAAAAAAAAAATCGAGCCAAATTAATATGACAAGATTAAAACCCGCGAGCTTAAAGAAGCATATTATTTATGTAAACATAACGAATCTTATATAATGTACCAAGCTTATTGTTACACCCTTACTGATGTGTTAAGTTAGTCTAAACAACATAGCGTACATGCACATATTGTTTTTATATAACAAATTGAATTAAACAAAAACACATAACCACAACCACCATAATTAATACTCAGAAGACAAAATATCGATTAGTGTCAAAATGAAGAACGTTACTATCATAAAAGAAAGGATGGCCAAAATGCAAATGTGTGGGGGTAACTTATTTATCATATGGCGTGACCCCTCTAAAAGTCGTGTCACTATCGTATCTTAGGCGACAATTAATGTTATCCTCTTGCCTTCTTTAGAACCTCTAAATTTATTGATTTAATAATATATTATAAAGTCATACAGAAATACTTTATTTTTAAAAACCTTAATTTCTGTAAATGTTTATAAAGATACCTAACCCTGTTTATCGAATTGACGTCTAACATGTAGTTCAACTAAAGTGGACCTAACTTTGGTGACCCCAACTCGCAAGTTAAGAACTCTTGGATTAAGTTTAACCGTTTAAGCCCTCAACCTTATATAAATAAAGGCCACTCGCAAATCTGTTTGTTTTCTCTCAATAAGATCTCTCTTACATATATTATTACATGCTAAATATAATTTACAAGATGGACATCTCTAACTTGTGCTTCAAAGTGTCTACGAGGCTTTAAATATGTAAACTCTGTAATCAGTTGTGGTTGTAGCTTACATTGCAAGGCGACAAAAAAATAAATTCTATACTGTTGTATGGGAGACGAATCTGAACCAGATCTAAGTACTCAAGTTCAAAACCTCGATGATGCGAATTTTGGATTCAACAATATGTTATCAAAATTATGATGAAAAGATCATGATCTTCAACTTTATGTTTCTTGCAAAGTTACTTGAGTGGATAACAAACATAGAAATATTTTAAAAAAATATGTGGCCTAAAGACGAAAGTACCCCACAAGCGAATATTCTTCATTTTGTGTCTAAACACGTCATTCACCCATATCCTCCACTTACCAAGTCCAGGCCCTTTTTAGTCATTTCGCATTCCACCCAAATCCTCTATATATCAATTTCCCCCGTTTCTTTCGTCTTCATCCTCTGCCAGTTGATTGTATCTCAATTTATTTACACAATTTCTCTCAATCTTATTCCTCTTTGGATCTCTGTTTCAAATATTGTTGTGAAACATTTTATTAATCCGTTCTTTTTGATTGATGTAATCACAATCCTTAAAAAACCCACATAGCGAACAAACAAACAGAAGCAATAATCTTGGAAAAAATTAAAACTTGATCAGTTTGCGAATCAATTAATATTTTCGGATACCCTTTTCGTTCAATTGAAATGGGTTGTCGTCAATTTAGGGTTTTTGTTTCTTAAAATTAGAATTTGTAATTGGGTGTTATATTGACGGTGGGTTATAGGGTGATTGATTTTAATTGGAGTATATGGATTGTAGGGTGTACCCTGAAACAGGGGACCCGTGGCTGATGGTGGCGGGAAGTGGGTCCGGTGGTGGTGGGAGGGTGTTGGGTGGGGCGTTTAGCCATGAAAGTGAACATGATTTGGCGGCGATGGTTAGCGATTTCTTGGAGAATGGAAGTAGTTGTGGTGCCGATTCGCGGTGCAGTAGCGATAGCGATTCGGGTTTCTGTGAACTCGCTCACCTCGCCGACAAGATTTCGGTAAGTTTGGTTCATATTATTTGCTGTTTATCATACAAAGTTGTCAACTTTTGTATATTGATATTTGTTAATCTGTGGTTTATACATAATTGGTTATTTATTTATGATCAGTTTAGCTATGTCATTGTTTTTTTTCAGCCAAACTTTGATATAAGATTATTAGTTGTCCAGAATCGAAAATTCATTGGATTTTAATATGTTTAGATGCATTAGGTGGAAAATGAGTAAATGACAATCTTGTGATGTTCGGTTAGGACTTTCTGTTAATATATTTACTTGATTTTGAAGTAATATGTTGAGTTTGTCCAAATTTCTAAAGAGCAAAGTTCGTCCTTTGGTCATTTTCGCCACTTTCGTCCAAAATCTTTTTTTTGCCTCCTTTGGGTGTCATGGGGTTTCATTTTCTTGCCATTTCAGTCGAACTCATTAACAGAACTCTTGCTCACCTTGCCGACAAGATTCCGGTACTCTTGCTCTATCTAACTTTAAAGATTTTCCATTATTAGTTATTGCTTCATGCCTCATAAATGTTTGCAAGTTTCGTTCATATATTTGCTGTTTATCATAATTTTTTGTCAATTGTTTTAGCTTTTAGGTAAACTGGATTTTAATAATCCAAACTATGATCTGTTGGTCCAAAATATGCTTCCCAGTTTGGTTCTTAATCATCACTGTGAGCGAAATTGAGTAAAAAATATATGTAAATCAATGACGATTATGATACTGGGATTGAGATTGCTCTATATTGAAAGTGAAAGTTAAGGCTGTCAGCAATCAAATTGATAGTATGGATTATTATCTGCCAATGTGTGTAATAATTTGGATTATTATAATCCAACTTTCCCTTTTTTTTGCCTAATTATCTTTAATAAAGACGCCGAGTTGTCAAAATTCATTGGATTCTGATATGTTTAGGCACATTAGGTGGAAAATGACAATCTTGTGATGTTCAATTAGGACTTTTCATTAATACTTTAGCCTGATTTTGAAGTAGGTTTGTTGAGTTTGTCCAAATTTCAAAAGTTTGTGTCTATGTTACTTTTAGGAGCCATAATGTATATTTTTTGACTTTTTGTTACAAATCAAGAAAGAATATGCCTTTGTAGTTGATGAATTAGATACTTGAATTTTGATTATTATTTTGCTTTCATGCAGTACTACAAAGGTTTGCAAGATCAACACGGGATTGACATGCTATCAGTGGTTACCTCTCTCATCTTATCGATCAATTCCATGGATCTTGAATATATGAAATGTTCATGTAATAGTAGTTGCATTAGGTTCTCTCTGGTCAAACTTCTCAGACTTTCCGGTTATGATGCTGCTGTTTGCACATCCAGGTGGCAGGGGACCGGAAAAGTTCCCGGAGGTAATTTTTTTGATGCTAAAACTTATTATTATTATTATATAATATATATAATAATAAAAACATTAGACATATTGCGTAAAAACGCAGGCGATCATGAATACATTGATATCATAAACTACACCGATTCTACGAACTCCGACCGTTTAATCATTGACATCGATTTTAGAAGTCATTTTGAGATAGCTAGAGCCGTCCCGTCCTACAACCGGATATTGAACTCGCTTCCTGTTGTTTACGTGGGCCCGTTAACAAAACTAAAACAGTATCTTCAAGTAATGGTGGAAGCTGCCAAGTCATCACTTAAACAAAACTCCATGCCACTTCCTCCATGGAGATCACTTGCATATCTTCAATCAAAATGGGACTCTTCTTTTGAAACCGAGCCAGTTTCTGACCCATTTGTTTCTCAACATAAACTATGTGCTGGCCATCTGAACCGGGTCAAATCTTTGATCCAGTTTGAGATGGAAACGGATAGGGGTCATCTGAAGAAACCCGCGAGTCGAGCAATGGTGGATAGGTGGAGGATGAGAAATTAAGATTTAAAAACACGGTGAGATGTAAAGAATGTTGCACGGTTAAAATAAGGTGATTAATAATTTTGAAGTTTAAACCTCACAAGATTGATGCTTTTTTTGGGGTCATCGAAGTCGTGACGGGGTTGTATACTTGGTTTTTTATATGTTTTGTTGAGTTACCTTGTTTCATCTTTTGATGATGAGATGAGATGAGATGATCAGATCCTCAGTGTTTTGTTATGTGGATCTGATGGAGTTTTGGTTTGTATTTTAGTTTGAAGTTTGTTGAGTTGTTATAAGAGGTTGGTTGGATACTGTTATATTCTTTAATTTATAGAAGATAAGGTTTATGCCATAATAATGGAGAATATGTATTTTTTTTTCTTCTGTTCTTTTGGTTTTTCCGAATCTGCATCCTTGAATGGTAGTAGGGGTGTTTATTATTCAAACCGGACTTGAGTAACCCGAAATTCGATCCGAACCAAATTTGAATTTCAATTTATTCAAGTCGAATATTTATTTGATTTGAAATTTTATTCAAGTGCGAACGGTTCAAATTAACTCAATAATATTTATGTGTTTTTTTTGCTTTTATGTACTACACATTGTGCTTCAAGTTCAAATGGCCCTTCAAAATTTTTTTTAGGGAAAAAATAGAGTTAGCTTTTTTACATTACTCGTTCTAACATTTAATAAATAACAATACGATCGATTCAAGTTATTTAACCATTTAACCTAGCCGCTAAAAGAAAGGAAACTTTGAATGTATGAGTTAGATATTAGTTTAGAAACGTTTTTTTTATAATTTTGAAAATTTTTTATTTTATTTTCCAAATACAATTATTCGAATAATTTCGAATTCGAGTATCTATTCGAATGTTTTTTGAAATTTTTTTATTTTATTTTCCAAATACAATTTATTTGAATAATTTTGAATTCGAGTACACTTATTCGATTTTTAGCGAATTCAAGTCGAATTCAAATTTCAGTTTTACATTTGAATAACTCAATTCGAATAACCCAAATTCAATTCAGAGTTAAAAGGACCGAGACAAGTGGCTTGGGTGACATCTTAATTCTTACAATGCAAGTGCATTTCAAATTTTCCCAGAGTCCACTGTTTTCTTGAATAGTTGAATGCTTAATTGGGCTATAAGTTCTGGCTTTGAAAGAATGGATTGGGCCGAATGTACATGTTTGTCTCATGCCATATCTTAGTATCTTAAATTCTTATTCTTATGTGGCAACTAGCAACTACCAAGACCAAGTACCCACATCGAAGATTTGGAGGAAAACAGCCAGCGTCTCGCTCGAAACTAGCTCATATGTAAACAGGCCAAGCTGGGTCGGTTTGTAAATAAGCCAGGCCATTGGCTCAGGTGTTCGTGGCGCACTTGATAATGGGCTCATTGGCTCTCCTTATTGGTCTCTTTAAATAAGTTACCAAATTTAATATGCATATAATAATAACATAATACCAAATTTAATATGCATATAATAATAACACATATAATATGCGTAGAGCTTATTAAAAAAATGCACGTATAATGTATAAACTCACGTATTTATAAATTTAGTATTGTGTATGTTAAACTTATATTTTTGTCTTTTATATCAGTATTTGTGAAATTAACGAGGCAAGAGCTGGCTTGAGTTTTTTACAAGTTGAGCTCGAGTTTTCATCTTATTAAAATAAATGACTAGAGCTGGCTCATTTAAGTTCAAGCTCGAGCCCCGAGCTTGCTCTAATTCGGCTAGACTAGTGAACAACACTAACCATAAAGGGACAAAGTATTATGTTAAACTGCCTTTAGTCACTATTACTAATATGTTTACATTTTATTGTCGTATACTCGTGTATCATGCTCATTGTTGTCTTAGGCTCTTGTTTCCTACATGGGCGGAATTAAGGGTGGCAAATGTGACCCATAGGTTGAATGAGTTGTAATAAAATGTATATAATGGGTCAGAATGCATGGGTCAAGCTAAAAAAAGAAAATGATTGAAACGGGTTCCATAAAAAAAAAAAAAAAAAACCCTCAAAAAATGTCAACCCGTTTTGACCCATTTTAATCCTTTTCTTTTTTTAGTTTGACTCATACTGACTCATTATATACATTTTATTACAACCCATGAGTCACATTTGACACCCCCTAGATGGAACATTTGTCATATTTTATATTGTCATCCTCACACATATTATCATCAATTATGTAGTTAAACGGGATGTAAACATTCTTTTATTGTAACTTCAACCATTTATTTTTTTAGTTAGCTTTTAGTT